>NW_025953568.1:513968-821299 GCF_022495145.1 Xylaria bambusicola
CGCGGCGCCCCCGCCGCCCCCGCGCCCCGCGCCGGGGCGCCCCCCGCCCCCCCCCGCCGCCGCCGGGGTAGTTGATCGTTCGCGGTGGTTCTGCTGTACTATTATCTACGGTTCTGCTTCGCTCGGTATGAGACAGTTGAACTGGAAGAAGTCCGTTCGTTTTTGCATAAGTATAAGGTATAGTACTAGGTTATTTTGAGAAGAGAGGAGGTTGAAGAGCCTGGGTGGTTGAAGAAAAAGCATGGAAATAGCATCGTGTCGCATCTTATACATCTTCCCTTTGTTTTGTTTTGGTTTATGAGCATATACGTATATATTAGGCGCGTCTAGCATGTACATAGCATATTGAAAGATTGAATATTGAAGATTAAATAGGCAATATATAGGCATTATACTGGCCCTTGTGTTGTGCACAAGCTGTACTTACATAGGGACTTAGCATCAGAGCATAGTGAGAATAGGGGTTCTCCATAGTCTGCGATATATCTACTCATTGTGCTAATACTATTGCAGATATGCAATGTAGTTCTTGAAGTACCTGCACAACGAATTTGAGTACCGGGTAGGCTGGGCGGAGATCGATGTATCTTTGAAATTAATAACCCTGATTCTTTTGATGTGTATCGAGTTAAGGTAGTTACGGGGGCCATGCCAGATGTGACCCCTCACGGTGCCTTCATTATCACGCGCCATAATCAGTCGCTATAGAAGATGAAATAGGCTCAAACAGATAGACGTTTACAAAAATGAATGACCGATTAGCGAATATAACAATACTGCACTAGGTAGTAATAGGTTGTTTAAGCCTTAACTTTCCCCCAGCTATGATTTTATTATACACTTATTATCACCTAGTCCCGCAATGGCGATCTCGTGATTATACCGTTGAATCCTTGATTTCTGTATCCAGCTGATATCGGATCCCGGAATAGGTGTACGATAAGGGCCAATAGCACCCTCAACAAAAGATGCAGGTATTAGCAAGCCATTCACGTGATTGGCGTCAGGTTGGGTTACATTTAGAGATGAGTTCCTTCGGCATATGGATCACAGCCTGCGCAAAGAATACTGTCTGCCTAATCCAAGGTCGTCACAATGAGCTTGTACACGACCTCTTCTCCAGTGCTCTATCTAGTATTCCACAATGTCTGGACATCGTGTTCAGCGGATCGGCTTTACGCGACTCTCTCGTGACGACTCGTCGCAGGGTAGCCCGCCGAAAGTCAGGTAAGGCGAGGCTCCCCCTTTGTAGTTCCATCTCGCTATCCTACTCACTGTTCGGGTCACAGCATAATATTCGTGCACGGTCTCCGGGGCCACCCACAGGCCACCTGGGTACACCGACAGACAGAAATAAATCAAAGAACTACCGAGGCAACGCGGAGGCGGGATCGATTCAAGGAAATCTTTCGATCTCAACATGCCCCATCGACCCCTACAAACTTAATCGAGTCGAGTATTAATGAGACTCTGTTCTGGCCTCGGGATTGCCTCCTCGAAGACATACCAGAAGCCGAAGTATGGACATACGGGTATAATGCGGATGTCATTGGAGGTCTGTTCCAGGCCAATAACCAAAATAGCATATCCCAGCATGGCCGAGACCTTGCTGTCAAGCTGGACCGACACATTGAGGCCAAGGTGAATTCATAAATGTATTACCTATATCAGAACTTTCTAACCTTGATCAGTCGTCACCGCTGCCAATAATCTTTGTAGCACATAGCGTTGGTGGAGTTGTCCTTAAAGATGTATGTTCTACTTGGGGGGAGGTTTGAGGTATTGATACTAAAGTAGCCCAGGCATTACGCCGATCTATGCTTATCCAATCATGCACCAAGCTGGCCATCTTTCTCGGTACACCTCATCGAGGCAGTTCTTCTGCTGGCTGGGGTGTTATCGCGTCTAACCTTGCCAAGCTTGCTTTTCAAGACTCGAACAAACGTATCGTTCAGTCCTTGGAGCCGAATAGCGAAGTCCTCGACAACATTCACGACGAGTTCTTAAAGTTATTACATAGCGCTACCATCAAGGTTCATTCTTTCCAAGAGGCAAAGGCTATGTCAGGGGTGAAAGGGTTAGATGGAAAGGTGCTCGACAACTCTCCATGTATATCTTATTGATTTTGAACAATGGTTACTAATATTCGCTCTATTCTCAGGTCGTAGATGACTATTCTTCCAAAATCGGTTCCCCAATATTCGAAACGGTGGAAAGTATCGACGCGAACCATATGGAAATAGCCAGATGCACATCTAGGACTGATCCGCGATATGAAGCTATCATAGGAGTGATCAAACAGTTTATGCGTTCTGGCATATCGAGTGACCATAATGTTAGACTCCAGGAACTTCCAGCAACTCAGGTAGAGCGACAGGGACATCTTGCTCTCGGCGAGGCAGCCTTAGTGCAAAATAGTTAGTAAAATGCCAACATCATCAGTTGTGATAGCCTATTGACCTTGCTCAGCTCATTCTCATAGACCGTGCCATTATCTCCCATTCTTGAAGAATAGACGTTTCACTGGACGAAGAACCATCCTTGACACGCTTGAAATGAAGCTATTTACACAGAAAGAGTCCCAAGTACTCACAATTGTAGGATTAGGCGGGGTTGGCAAGACCCAGATTGCCCTACAGCTTGCCTACTGGGTAAAGGACAACCGACCCGAATACTCTGTGTTTTGGGTGCCAGCACTAGGCCATGCAAGTTTTGAGCAGGCCTATGCGGAGATAGCAAGACGACTAGATATACGGATCAAGCCTGAGGAGGACCTAAAAGAGACGGTACGGCGATACCTCGAATCGGATGCAGCAGGAAAATGGTTTTTGATTGTAGATAATGCCGATGACACGGAAATTGTGCTTGGACCGCCCGGCAAGCGTGGCGGTATATATGATTACATACCCCAAAGCGACAATGGCTTGACTGTGTTTACTTCACGATCGAGAGAAGTAGCGACAGCAGTTGCAGGGAGCGATATGATCGTATTGCCTGAAATGACTGCAGAAGAGGCGTTAGAATTCTTCGAAAAGGCCATTTTTGACAAAACTCTGGCCCAGGATAAAATAACAACAGTCGAACTTGTCCGAGAACTTACACATCTTCCGCTAGCTATTGCACAGGCCGTCGCTTATCTTAATCAGAATCAAATGCCACTCAAGAAATACCTAGCGCTTATACGAAACACAAATGAAGACACGGTTAGCCTAATGAGCCGAGAGTTTCACGACAATACGAGGTACCCGGAATCGCGGAATGCTGTGGCGTTAACCTGGCTTGTATCATTCGATCAAATCTGCCGGACCGACAGTCATGCTGCACAACTACTTTCATTCATATCGTGCATCGAGTGGAAAGCTATCCCTCAATCCATATTGCCTGAGACACTGGTACAAGAAGAGATGGAAAACGCCATCGGTGGTATGTCAATCTCGAGTTTATTTGCATTCTACCCCCCTAGCCGTTCACAGACGCGAAAAATCTTGTCACCGTGTCGAGGTTCACTGCTGGGGAGCATGCTTAGCTCCTGACCACCACACCTATATTAGCTGCTAGAGTGACTGGTGTTCTAACATATCATAGTGCTCTGCGGATACGCTTTCTTAACTCGGCGAGAAGAGGAAGATATGTTCGACATGCATCGTCTCGTACATATCGCCACACGAGTATGGGTAAAAAATGAGAAGCTTGAAAGACAGACCGAGGCTGGGGCCATTCAGCACCTCGCATCTATTTTCCCATGGAACTATGAAGAAAACCGATTATTGTGGAGAGCATATTTGCCACACGCGCAACATGCTCTATACGTCAGTCAAGAGTATAAGGACGCAGAACGTTTCGAACTGCTCGAGAAGATGGGACAATGTCTCTATGAGGATCGACGGTTTAAAGAAGCGATTTCGACATTAGAAGAGACATATCAGTGGAAAAAGCCACAGTTCCCTGAAGAGCACAACGATCTACTCTGGACCGAGATCAGACTCGCAAGCGCCTACCTTAGTGACCGGCGGATCAAGAAGGCTACTGCGATGTTGGAGCATGTTGTTGCTATAAGTATGGAGACCGTCGCTGACGATGATTCTATGCGGCTTCATTCCGAGCACGAACTTGCAACAGCCTATTGGAACAGCCAGCGACTAAGCGAAGCCATCACGCTTTTTGAACGTGTCGTGACTATACGAAAAAACTTACTTGCGGAAGATGATACCTATAGGCTTACATCTGAAATGATGCTCTCAGTTGCCTATATGGATAATGGGCAGGTAAATAAAGCCATCCCACGTCTCGAATATATTGTGGCTATACAGAGACGAACGTTAGCAGAAGATCACATGGGTCTGTTGTTATCTGAGCACAACCTTGGATGTGCTTATTTGAAGGCAGAGCGGATCAGCGAAGCTATCGAAATACTCGAGCATGTTGTAACTATACAGAAAACGAAGTTGGCAGAAGATGATGACTACCGAATAGCATCTGAGTCTCCCCTAGGATATGCTTATTTAAGGGACGGCCGAAATCGTGAAGCTGTTCAACTACTGGAGCATGTTGTATCTATACAGAGGAAGACGCGTGAAGAAGCTGACCGACGCCGGTTAATACCTGAGCGCGAACTTGGGCGGGCTTACATGCAAGACAGGCGAACCACCGAAGCTATTACGCTTCTTGAACATGTGGTGGCTGTTGAGAAAGAACTGGATGATGTGAGCGACAAAAGCAAGGCTAATTCTGAATATTGGCTTGCGAGGGCTTATTTTCAAGATCAGCGGATCAATGAAGCTATTACGGTTTTTGAACATGTTGTGGCTATTGAGAAAGAACTGGATGATGTGAGCGATAAAAACAAGGCTAATTCTGAATCTTGGCTTGCGAGGGCTTATTTTCAAGATCAGCGGATCAATGAAGCTATTACGGTTTTTGAACATGTGGTGGCTGTTCAGAAAGAACTGGATAATGTGAGCGATAAAAACAAGGCTAATTCTGAATATTGGCTTGCAAAGGCTTCTTTTCAAAATCAGCGGATCAATGAGGCTATTACGCTTCTTGAACATATTGTGGCTGTTAGGAAAGAACTGGATATAAGTGATGAGGACAAGCTGTGGGCACAGGAATTATTGGAGCGAGCGTACAGCACGCGATACCAGCAATCTATGGTCAGACTGTGGTGGAAGTTTATGACCCCTGTCAGGTAGTGCTATATATACCCGATACAGTACCTAGGGTCGCCATTGGAGTGTTTCGGAGCGGAAGAACGAAGCAATTTCTGAGGGCGCAATGAACGATGGATGAATAATAATAACCCGAATGTCTATCTAGTTCTATGAATCTGCGACGAGGCGGGAGATACGGTAGCAATATCGTTGCAATTCCAACACGACGTGAAGACTGAGAACAGGAAACCATCGAGCGACGTCGTGAGAGTCTGGGCGGGTGTGGTGGGGCTAGAAGGGACTTAAGAGCGCTAGAAAACTTTTCTTGGCCGCCCTGAACGGCAGGTACTTAACATAGGTACCTACCTAGCCTACCGTTGTCTCTTAATCGCCAACGCGTCCGTTCGCTGTCAACCAAATCCCGACCCGGACCCGGACCGGCTATCGAAGTTGAAGAGAGTGTGACAGCGGAGCGAAACAGCCATGGCGGAGATGGAGAGAATGGAAATCGATCCGCTGAACCCTCCGCCGCCCAGGGTCATCGAGGTCCTGGACGGTCCTCCCTCTCGCCCGAAGAGCACACCGCGGCCCAAGGGCACAAGCACCAAGCATCTGTCCGAGCTCGACCGCTTCAGGGTCCGCACCCTGTATTACGATGCGCGCATGGCCACTGCTCGCATACGCCAGGTCACCGGCTATTCAAAGAGTCAAATCCGGACCGCTATCAAAGCTCAGACCGCTGCTATAGGGAGGCGCTCCGGACGTCCCAAAGAGCCGGCCGAGAAGAGGGGCAACAAGTGTAAGTCGCCATGATTCATTCTACGCTTACGATGAAATGACTTGTTTATGTGATTATGGCACATCAAATTCATTTACTTGATAATTACAAATCTCACCCCCATCTGCTTCCTAGCTGTTGTTCATCCCTTTTTACAGGCCGCCTAGCTGATCACGCTGACGCGCTTCTTAGCACACAAAAAGAAGACAGCGCCCAATCAATCTGACCCGGATTCTGAGCTCATTCGGCAGGCGAGGGAGTATTTCGCCCACAAAACTCCCGTGAACCCTGTTGAAGAAGCAATTCCTGCAGAGGATGAAGGTGATGATGATCAAGATGAAGATAGAGAAAGCCAGGATGAAGATGACGACGAGTCGCCTCCTGACGCACTAGCCACACCTTTGCCAGTCACACCATTAGCACGTGTCACGCCCTCAGAGGTACCGGCTACACCATCGGCACTAGCCACACCTTTAATCTCAGCCTCAACTTCAGCTTCACCAGCGCGGACCTTGGCAGTCGGTTCATCACGAGAGGACTCTGCGGAAGAAGAGTCTTTAGTAGAAGGACGGAAAACCTTCAAAAGTTTACCTCGTGAGATACGGATACACATCTGGCGATGCGTACTGTCAACCGCGCCCTCACAAGTCGCACCCTTGCGGACCTGGGCGCTCGCTGTCCTGCCTCGTGCGCCGTGGCTCGAGCTGGGTATGACGCCGCCGCCTGACGTGAAGATTGAGAACCCGCCCTGGGACCACTACGTCAATGAAAGACACGTACCAGTGACCGTTTTAACGCAAGTGAATCGCGAGGCGAGAGGGGCCGTCTTAGAGCGCTTCACGCCGATCAGGGTGTCGACGGCTACACCCGAAGCGTCGAAGAACCTACCGTTCTTCATCTGGATCGATCGGTGGAGCGACGTGATACACTTCTTCGGCGAGCCATTTCGCATTGAGCTGTTTGAGATGGCTGGGAAATGCGCCTACCCGAAGCTTTACGCGTGATTTGTTATGATTTAATGTGTTCGCATATTTTTTTGGTGTTACTTAGGAGATAGCAGATGATTGGAGTCCATGTATATACACCATCTTTGAGCGCTTGGAGTTTGTATGGGTTGGATATTGCTCATGTTTGGTAGATACCATGCTACCTATTATTTAAAAGCATTAGTTCTAAAACTATTTTGCTGCCTTATGTTAATACTCTCAAGTATATGTATGCGGTCTCGTTCGACTGAAGAATGTATGCATCCAGTGCGCTTCAGTAGCTCACGATAACCACCCCAGCCCTCAACCAACAGTTACTCCCCCCAAATCCCGCATTCAATCCGTAATCATCTCCGCCCTCTTCCTCCGCTGATACTCCTCCACAACCGTTCTGAACCCATCATCATAGCTCAGCACCAGCCAAATCAGAAACACGAACGCCGTCACCGGCAGCGTGAAAACCCAGTACACCCAGAACCGCTCCGTGACGACGAACTCGCGGTCCCACCGCAGCGACGGCACCGAGAACAGCGCCGCGAAAAACGTCCCCGGGAGAAACGCCATCGTCATCACGGCGATCGTCTTCATCGACGCCGTGTCGCGCTTCGCGGACTCGGCGAGGTCCCGGTGCGTCGAGGCCATCTCCCGGTTCAGGCGCGATTCTTCGTGCGCGCGGAGCGCGAGGATCTGGGGGGTTTGGAAACGAGGTTGATTTAGTTGCTTTGGAAAGATGCGGTGTGCTGTCTACGGTGAGAAAGGAGGGGTTTACTTACGAGGTGCGATTGGCTTTGCGCTCGTGTGGTGGTGTACTTGGTTGCGGACCTGGAAGCTGTGCTTTGTTGCCTTAAAGACCGTATGACTGCGGAGAAGACGTGCATGTCTTTCTCGCAGAGGTCTAGGCGCCGTTTTGCGGTTGGCGTGGACTCGAAACGGGGTTCCCATGAGGTTTGATCTGATAATGCGTCGAGTAAAGTGTCGATTATGTCCATTTTTCGCTCTTCGCTTGATAGTGATGCTGTCAATTTCTCGATGTACCGCGCTGCTACGGTTAGGTTCCCGAGTGTCGCGCTTGAAATAGCACTGTTTATCTGTTCGAGCATGGCGGTATGATCGGGCGGTCTCGCATCGCTCCATGTCTTGGTACCTAACTTGCGCTCCTGCGTGGTCATACGCACGAGGAAGATAAACAAGAGTGTGTAAGGGTTGAATATGTTTGCGCGGATTTGGCGCAGCGAAGCTAGGAAATCAACAGAAGCGCGACGATGCTGACATTGGAGATGGGGGAGCCCGCGACGGTTTATCAGGATTGCTTTGGTCTCTGATGTCACGAAGTTGAACGACCAGATAAGCTCCATCTGCGCGTTGGCGACGAAATACGTGCTCGTGTTCTTCCCCAAGCTAGTTGGGACCGTCTCACTGAACTCAAGAAAGCCGAAAACATTGTTCACGATGGGCTGGAGCACGCTTCTGTCTATGCCCAGCGCGTCTATCAAGCTTAGGAAGACGGGTTTCGATATACCGATTCCTTCGGACGCGCTGCCGTTGCTGCTTGTCCACATACTGACGAGCAGCAACGATGCAGTTACGCTTTCGCTGTACTCCGAATCCCCGAGCGAGGATAACAAGGAGATGCGATTCACGACATTCGCTTCGTATGCATCTTCTATCTCATAAGTTGCCGCACGCAAGTCTTCACCGTTTGCTCTGATCCTAGCAATCCTGAGCTCGGTCGCGCTACTCGCGTCGAAGTTCTCGTATTCATCGTATATAGATAGCGCCGTTTTTCTGAGCAACTCCATCGCGCGAATATCGCATTCTCTACTGGCTGGATCCTCCCATGATAGCTTCGTGGTGCACGTTCCAAAGCGGGATGATAATGAGACCCACGCTGCGACAAGCTTATTTCGTTGTTGAGGAGTGGCGCGATTATTCAACTAAGTATCGTGTTTCCTATATCGTCCGATCACAGTGAGATGGCAGCTGGGGAGCTTATGACCCCGGTTTCTATAGCCTGCGATGATTGGCCATGTTTGTACTGTCTTCTCATCTCTGGTCGTCCCGCACTCGCCTTTTACGGGTTTAGGCTGATGCTAGTTCTATATACCTTATATTCACCTCGATAACATGCCTCTTTGAAAGTCCATCATTATGAAATACTCGTACTTACCTGTATGCTATAGGTATATGTAGTACACCCCTGCCCTTGGTATGACTACATAGTAGGCGAAGTGTCCTCGGACTCTACCCGATAGTCCGAACTTGTGACCAGGAATACAAAGGGGAAAAAACAGGGTTCCCAAAAAGATGAAAAGATGATAATCTCTGAAAAGTCCAGCCTGCCGCATGACTTCCACGTATTGATAATAATGTCGCCCTACATACTCATTATAGCTAGTACTGCTTACATTCCCAAGACTCTTGGGGTTTCTGATAAACAATTCTCTTGAACTTCGATAGTTAGGCCGTGAATAGATACGGGCACCCGCAGTTTGAGGAAAAGGAATAACTACCTATACAGTTGGGCACCGGAGAGTTGTTTCCCAGGTTTGGCGTTTCACTTGTCTTGGCTCCCAAGAACTACAAGGATAAGGGCTTTGGATGGGGTATTGCGGCTGCTTACTATCTTGGCAGGTAAACCATAGCCCCGCGACAGGCCTCTATTCCAATCATCAATAGACATTACATCTTTAATAGCGCTGGCAGAGGAAATGATGACGACGACTGGGTTTCATGGCTCATTATATCAGATAGGTAGGCTCTGGTGCTGGGATTGCGGGGGTCCGGGAGAGGTCGATCAATCAAACCGTCCAACCCTTGTCCAACTGTCCTTGAAACTACCATGGTTTTAGCAATGATGCCTGTTGGGAGATCACAAGCTACACCACACTACGAATTAAACCAGTCTAAACTACTGCATATTGCCGCTGGGCAGCTCGCTATGTACCAGTTCCGCTGAATCTTGCCTCACATGCCAGATTGAGACTCCATCCATCCAGCGCCAAGCTCAAACACAGAATCCCCCGTGTGAAACAAACCCCCTTCAGCAAGCCTACCCGGCCTCTCGGGACCGACCATATCGTACCATGCGTTGCTTTCAGGCTGGTCTATAATGCCTCCTTGAACTATGTAAGAGGGCGAGAGGTACTATAGATGCATAGCAAATAATAAAAATAAACATAAAGAGTCTAGATTCTTGGCATCGAAACAAAGCTTATTGCGTCTCCATCATTTCTGCGACGGGATAGCCAAGGTATTACCTAGAAGGCCAAGTGTAAAGGTTGGAGACGGAAAGCGGAGTCCCGACGGGTACTGACTTGGCATTTGGTAGACCACTTCCATCTCTATTTTAGAACCCACAGTTCAATGAGCATTACATGTAGCTGATCTCCGATGCCAATGCTTAGAGATCTTGGACGAGAATAGTTGTCTGCAAGACTAACTTGATTTGGTTTGAGATATTCTGGAATCCAACGGATGATAGAGTTCCCGACGAGGGGTTGTACACCTCCAACTAGGAAAGGACGGTTTCAGCTATCGGAAAAAATAAGAAGGAAGGATCAGTCTATAGTTGTTAATAAAGCGTTCAATAGGAAAATTGTAAGACGGAAGATGCGAGGTAAGCGGCAAGGTGACCTATCCTGCATGATAGGTGTCTGGTGGCATGGTGATCATGTCGGCGTACAGTACGGTAGAAAGGTGAAGTGATACACCCTTGTCAGCAAGAATTAGCGAGTCTGCAGTTATATAACTAGACAGCAACACCGAGGTGCGGCAAACAGGCAATTTCGCATTCCGAATAATCATACCCTTCACTGTTCTTCTTCCAGATTATACTTAGACAATATGTCCAAGTACTATGTTCTTTTCCCCCCTGGTGCTTCTCTTTCTGCCGCTGGCGTGGAGTGCGGCTCTGCACACCCGGCAGACGTCAAGAGATGATTGTTCTACCGCCATGAAACTGGTACAAGAAAGCTCATCCGGTATCATTGAGGGCCAAGCAGCATTTGATTGCCTCGAGTCTTTCCCATTCGATGCGACCAAAGCCGACAACTTCCTTAGCGAAATCCGAAAGTATTTTCAGTTCCAGTCTACCCTAGAAGCTCTTAAACGTCCACCAGATACCTATCGATCGGTTGGCGTTGATATTGTAGGAGGTTTAGATAAAATAAGCAACACTACCTACAAGAACCAGTTCCAGTTTGATAGTAATCTCAGAAGTCTAATAAGGTCTGCTAATGACGGCCATTTCTTCATCCTTCCTTGTTCCCTTGGTCCCTTCGACTTTTTCCGCCAAACAGTTGGCCTTGCTCCTGTTTCGAAGGATGGCCTAGAGAAACCTGATATTTATGTGGCATATGATGTAGAGGCTCTCTTGCTCGGAAGCACCTGCGTATCACCGATCACTACCATTAACGACCAAGATGTAATCGAATACCTCGAGACAGCAGCTGCCCTACTAGCATTCCAAGACCCCGATGCACGATGGAACTCACTCTTCGCTTCGACTGCAGCATTGGCTACTGGAAGTACAGACATTGCGGCACTCTGGGGCCAATTTACTTCTAATGCGGGACTCTGGCCTGGTGTCAACAATACACACCTTGGATTCAAGAATGGCTCCACGCTTGACTTGCCAACGCTTGCGCAATACAACTATCAGTCTATTTTCCCAACCTCTACAGCCCTTTACCAAGCTGCATGTATGCCAGATGAGCCCAATATTCCACGTCGAGGTACACGTACGAAACGCAATCATAATGCTGAGGTCAGCCCTACTGCGACAACCGGCCCGCCTGGATTTCCTAAACCTTTCGTACGAGACCCATACAATCAGATAAGCGGCTATAATCTTGACGAGGACACTGCAGTTATGTTTATACCCACGTTTGAGGGTGGGTCTGGATTTCCTGTCGGCCAGGACCTCGTTTTTGGTCAAGTAGCTACAGAAATAGTGAACACGGCTATTGCTAGTGGACGCACTAAGCTTATCATCGATCTCTCACAAAATGGCGGCGGAGATATCGCACGATCCTTCGACCTGTTTAAGCTGTTTTTCCCTTCCCAAACTCCGTACTCAGCTACTAGATTCCGACGCCACGATGCTTCCGATCTGCTCGCTCGATCCGGCAAGGGGGTAAATAGCACAGCAGCGGGAGCGGACCCGTTCGATTTCCAGGGCGCCGTCAACCCAGCTCAGGACGCGGGGTTTTCCTCTGTCGACGATTTCTTAGACGGAGAAAGCCAGCTCGGAGTTAATGTCACATCTCTCTATGCTAACTTCAACTACACTCTCTTGTCTCTCTTGAACATTGACAACGGCCCAATCCGCGGCTTTGGCGGCGCGCCGATCAATAAGACCCAACCGTATGCGCCAGAAGACATCCTTGTCATCACCGATGGGATCTGTTCTTCAACTTGCACTACGTTTGCCAACCTGATGATAAATACTGGAGGTGTTCGTTCCCTGACTTTTGGAGGTCGACCTCGATTTGAGCCAATGCAAGTGATGGGTGGTGTCCGTGGGGCCCAGAGCCTCGCCTTCTCCGACCTTGATACTGAGATAGCAGAGGCGATCGAGCGCATAAGCGACAATCGTTCAATATTCTCCCAGGAGCAAGTCGATCTTGCGCAAAAGGTCTGGCCAAGGGGCCTTCAGAACCTCCCACTGCCTATCAATGGCGGAGGAGTCAATCTTCGGAACGCGTACCAGGAGGGCGCCGATCACCTCCCTCTTCAATTCGATTACCAGGCTTCCGACTGCCGCTTGTTTTACACGGCGCAGAACCTCGTGGACCCCTCAAGCATTTGGGCCGATGCCAAGGCCGCAATCTGGGGCGACCGGGGCTGCGTTAAGAACTCCACCGGCGGGAAAGGGTCCTTAGCGGACCGTACCAAGAAAACCAATGCCAATAGCAATAGTACTGGTGACAACCAGACCGGTGGCGCTAGTGGCAGTAGTATCGCCAGTGATGACCAGAGCACGAAGATTGAGGATGGTGCAAGCAGTGGCGCGCAGAGATTACATCTCGGTGGTGGCCTGCTTGCTCTTAGCGTGCTTGCGAGCGTGTTTGCTGTTATAATGTAAATGCTGCGATTATATTCTCCTTTACGTCCCGGTATTAACGATATGAAACAGGAGAAATTACGTTTTACAACCTATGCATACGATATACAAGTTAATAAAATAGCATTTGCAACTTTAGTTAGAGGCATATAATTGATACCCCTTTTCGTAATATAATTGAGTTAAACCTCATCTGTATGTCAGCTCAATATTAGGCACTCTTACAACCACGGGTACAGCGATATACGAGAGTTCCAAGGAAAGGCAACATTGTTGAAGTGCAGTCCTGGACTCTGAAAGCCAACAACGTTAAACAGTAACACTCGGGGGGGTTCGTCTCGTTTGGCCGGGATATGTCCAATCAAAGGCTTGTGGTGCTATTGTGCTTACATTGAAGCGTCATAAATTGACCACGCCTTTCAAACTGTAACAACAATGTCGCAAGGACGATGATGCATGGTCGGGGGGGTTCTCCAGATAATACTTACATCCAAAGTAATCATAGCAGCCGTGGAAATGTAATCTGCTTATGGGCGGTGGTCTGTTAACGGTAGCCCATTGACTTCAGTTCGACCGGACACATATTACGTAGACCGCACTCGAGACATTGTATTGCTCTGTTGCTCGATTAACGTCACTCATAAGTAGCGTACATGCAACCTCGACAGCAGCTCCTTCTCTCTTTTCACAAGGCGCAAAGCATGATCCGACCACTTCGTTCCACGTTGTTCTTCGTCACCTTGGCGGGCTTAAACCCATCCCCATCCTTATCAGCAGTAGCAGCAGCAGCATCAGCTTCAGCCAACTTATCGGTCTTCGCAGCCCGCAACGCGTTGATGAGCCCCGGGTACCACACATTGGCCATCTTTTCGTCCCCTGCTAGATTGGGGTGCAGGCCGTCGCGCAGGTCAGCGACCGGATCGATTCCTGTATTCTGGTCCACCACCCAGATCGGCGACTCTGTTTTGTTCAGCCCTTGCGCCCATGCTGGTATCGCCTGATTAAGATTCGTGATAGCTGTATTCCATATCACGTTGGTGCTGGGGATAATTTGCGCGACCTAGTATGCAGGGTATTGGTCAGTCGCTCTCGCCTCTTACAACTGTTATAAATCATGGGGGGAATCTAGTGTTCAAAGACTTAGACCCTGACTCCTGCCGTCGGTATCATTAGCACTGACAATGATCTTGATCTTCGGATTGCTATCCCTCATCACCCCCACGAGCCTCGTAAAAGTGGCAAGGATCTGGTCCACGGGGGGGTTAAGCCACCCAATATCGTTAGTGCCTAGATGCATCGTAACCACATCCGCGGGATTCGCCTGAAGCCAGCCTACGAGCTGTCCGCTATTGGCGATATTGATGGCCAGAAACCCCGAGTGCCCCTCACTATCGCGGTCGTAGCGAGTGTTTCCGCAATTATTATCAATCAAATTGCTTGACCCGACCCAATCCACCGAGGCGAACTCGGTGCTTTGCAGCTTCTCCCATAACAGTGCGCGCCAGCAGACGGCTTCAGTTATGGAATCGCCTAAAGGCATGTATCGTAGTATGTTCTGGGCGGCCACTGCGCTGGCCAAGAGCGCGAAGCTTAAAAGTCTGAAGGCGACCATGTTAGGAGGCAAGTACTGTGTACTAGGGGCTTTGGAAGTTAACAAAACGAGCTTGGAGGCATTGGTTTCTTTATAGAAGGGAGCAATGCCACCCGTTATATATACCTAGCTCATGCTCCAGGGTTGCCTTTTAAGTAGGCATGCCTTTGCGATTGATCTGGTGGCAGAATACGCGGTGTCCCCTCATTGAAGTATAGGCATTTCGTTTCGTTGGCTAAGCAGATTGCGATAGAAAAGTAAATATCTGGTTGGACTGTCGGTGTTGGCCGACATTCACAATACCTATCATGTCTTATAAGGGAAAGTTCAGACCAGCTGAGATGCATGATGGCAACATTATTGGGTGTTAGCCAAGCTGCAACCCTGCCCTCAGGTGTGTTTATAATCGTGGCTAATCCCAAAACGGTCTCGTATAAAGTTGAATGCCTACCTGGGTATTGAGTGTCAACCAAGCTGATGCTACCCTGGCATACCACTGAAGTTGGTGTAAGTGTCATATTAATCAGCAAATGGGTCATGGGGAGTTTGGAGTTATTACTATATTCTAGTTGCAGAGCCCGCGATAACTTGAACGCCATGTACACACGCCTAGCACAGATTTTCTAGCAATTTCTTAGTCAGTTGCGTACGCATTAGTATTAATTTGTAGCTGAGTCTCCATATATCGAGGTGAGTTAGTTTTTGTCTTAGGGGTCTTGTAGTACTCTAAGTGAATAAGTACGCTTTCCAACGTATGATTAGAAGTATAGCTGTAACATATTGCGCCCCGATAGATAAGAATCGAATTTATTCCATACGAAATCAGTCACCTTGATTGTGTTCTAACTACTACAATAATGACCTTAATTGAAGGGTCACGTGCCGGCTTCTGCCCTATGGGGCCAATGTGGTATGGGGAGATTCCATTTTCGGATTCTAGAACTTCCAGTCCTTGAGGCTTCCATACTAGCACTTCAACATTTGTATGCAAAATAGACATCGTTGGGAGTATCTAGATTTCAGACTGTGATAAGTAGGCATTGCTTACATTTTAACTCAAAGCTTGACATCCCATATGTACATTTTGTGATAGCTCTTTCAGGTGTAGAACATGAGCTGTTTTCAAGCAATTGGTGCACTAGCTTTTAGGGGCTGTCAATCATTGTTATGAAAATAATAATTACAATCTGGAGCAATCACTAAGCACAAATAATCAAGGTTGTCCTATTTAGTCTCTCACTATGGTACATGGAAGTCTTGAGAGCGATGGAGACAATACATTCGCCTCATTTTCTGTCTTCGGGTTTAAGAGGGGTTCATGTTTCGATTCAATGCCAATGATGACAAGTTAATACATGCATGAAAACTTTCATGATACCCGTGAATTTGACCAATTCTCCGTGAATGACTGGACTCACAGTGAGCCGTAACAGCTGGCGAAGTGAATGCGATTTTCTTCGACCTAAGTCTCTTTACATTGAACCTATCTTCCCACCCTTAGGGATCGACCAATAGAATGCATATGTGTGAACGCTAAATAGCCTCACTCTGATGGCCCAGAGGCTCTGGTTGGTTACCGGGACAGAGTACTAGGCGCTTATGACGTATTCAGTACATTCGACGTTTGGATTTGATATCATAATGGCCTGGGCGTTTTTGCTCGATGCACCTTGCCACAAAATCTTTGGAACAAGGAAAAATTCTATATCCATAGTTCAAACCCTTGCACAAAGAAACATCGTCATCATCTCAAATATCTCAGCGGTTCTTCCAAGCTGCATTTACGAGGTCTAGAGCGCTTTTTCGCACGCCTCACTTCGGGATAACACCTCATAAGCATCTATTTCAACCGGGATGATCGTTGACACCATGGCTCGGATTACAGATCTGCCCTGCGAGATTGTCGTTGCTGTGTATAGGCAGCTAGGGCACATTCGGTTCCTTCTCCCTTGCGTTCTCACATGCCGCCACCTTTACTACTCATATAAAGCATATCCCAGCTTGGGCATCGAATTCCTGGTGCACCAAGTTAGCAGGGATCTGCTTCCCTACTCAATTGCAGCCTATAAAGTGTCTCATTCACCCACTCCATACACACGCTTAACGATTCTAGAGCTGCTCAGAACTCTGAATCATTCTCCTCAAGTTTTGATCGACCGACTCCGTGACTATCCGCTGATAGCACTGGTAAAGATTGAACAAACCCACAATCAAGTCGAAAAGTACATAAATGTGTGTGAACCGGAAGCTTGGAGACTTACCGCACAACCAGCCATCCGACCACGCTTACGGGTTTTGACCAGAGATGGGCATAAAACTTTCCAAAGACAACAATTCTCCTTCAAACGCGCCTTCTATCGTTTCCAGTTGTACGCAAGGTTCTTTCGAGGCATCAGTGGCCGCCTGGATCAACAGATAGAGCTGTTCTTTTCCGACTACTTGCCGTCGGAGAATCGGCATCTCATTCGTATTTGCGATTATCTTGATCAACACGTCATCCAAGGTTAGTTGCATCAATCTCTTCTTTAGTCTGTGTTCAACATGCTAATATCCTCGAACTTTTAGTGGCCGAGGCAGAGGAACGTCATCAGATAGAATTTCCAGCTGGATACATGGTTTATATGGTGAATTCTTGGTTGTATGACAGAGAACATGTCAGATGGGCTATAGAGCTCCAGAAGCCACTGGGTTTCTGATGCGAACCTCGGTGGCGTAAGTGAATGATTGGGGTCTCATGAGCGAAGGAATTCTCAGCAAGGGGTAAAGGATGATGGAAAGGCTTTCGTCCGAAGTGTGAGGACTGAGCACAGCGCACTGGCGAGTGGACGAGCTGACACCAAATGAAGTAGATAAGTTATAACTTATTATCGGAAGTATTATTCACATTTAATAGACGTCGCTTTTTTTTTTTTTTTTTTTTTTTTTTTTTTTTTTTTTTTTTTTTTTTTTTTCGTTCTTAAATGTGCACGATGCTAAATCCAAATTTTAGGCTCTTGTAACAGACAAGGAGTCTTGGCCGTATAACAGCTCTCTCTAGCAAAGATGTTCGCAGGACTGAGAATTGAGGCTATTCGCAATTATCCTATGGCTCCCAGGGTCTATGATGTCCATTTGGATCCCTTCCTGGGGCTATTGGCTGATCTTGACTATATACAATCGGACCGGCCCTCGCTAACCTCCGAAATCCGTTAGTATGTCTCACATAAGGGGAGATCTGTATCGCTCCGCTTCCACCATGAACTGCATGTCTTGTTTCTATCGCAGCTCTTGAAGCCATAGAGAACTTGCATGGGCATATGAAGGTTTGTAGTATTTGAAATCATGCAGATACGGGTAGCCCCGTCATGTTGTCGCTCGACAGCAAGACCCTTACACTGGGATAAGGTGATAAGGCAGCCAAGGTCGCAATATCTCTTGGTTGTGTTGGTTCGGCGTCTTTCTTTCTATAAGCAGCGACCAATAGCAACCTGAGTGTTTTAACCAAGAATCCCGGATCTCTGCGGGTGCTAGGTGTTAGCTTCAGCCGAGAGCACCCTATCTTCACACTAAAACGGGAAGCCGGTAGCTGTTGTACAGCAGCTAACTTATAATATGCTTAGGTGAGCTAGTTGCGGATACTCGCGTCGTGGCTTTCTGAGTCCCATGGCATACAAGTAATACATGAGACAGTGTGGATTCTCATTTACCCATGGAGATATGAATGGGGAAAGTATAGACAGACTCCGACGATCAAGGCACCTTCGTGGTTACTCTTCAGCCAGCCATTGACAGCTAATGCACCACCTTAAAATGAAAATGTCACAAACTAGAGCTGTAATAGGGTAGAAGCTATTCCCAAAGTTGGAATAGTATTCCGAATCTGGATGTGTAAAAGACTCAATAGGGATAGGATCAGGGACCAACGCACCTGACGGGTTCGGTTGACAACTTGGCTGCTTGAGAATATTAACTGCAGTACCAGTGGCATTCTTGCCCTCTTGATTAGTTCTCAATCTATGACTTCGAATCAATATCCTCAGCGTTTACGGCAAATTTGATAATCTCTGAAACTTCCAACTCCCTTCTCGCGATAAGATTATCAATCATTTACACTGATCACATGAGATCAGCTTGTTGCAGGCTATGTGGAGCCTGGTCGAAGTCATCGGTGCCCCTGGAGCTTCTTTCAGCGATGGGAAGCCTCTAGATGTCGTCCGAGGGGGCGATGAAGGATCATATCGCCTGATTATCAATGATCATGGATTTTTAGACTTGACAGAGGCTGGTGATGGGAACGCGATTTATGCTAATAGTTCTATACTGATACACAATAACTTACCCAGTACGAGTGTGTGCCTGTATCTCCACGTAAATGACGGTGGTGTCTTTGAATTAATGGCATTTGCTTCCCACATAGCAGGTAGGTGTGAACCTCGCTTTATAGAATTGAGCATAGACTTCTGAGATAGCTGACAAACCGCAGAGCGGTCCTCTCCGCCATCCACCGTCCAGGGGAGACTCAAGCCGCTACCCAACGTTTCGGCAGAGGACGCCGCATTCATCGATCGAATGATGGACGGGAGGTATATCCCATACCAAAACATTCCCGAATCCCCAGGAAAGACAGTTGGCAAGATCAAGAGGCTGGGGTTGCAGTATTTCGCCTTTACACCATACAGCTTCCAGCTCGCAATGTGCGTTTACGACTGGACAACGGCGTCTTTTGCTCGCCTTGTGCTACTCAAGATATTTGAGTACACGGGCATTCATCCTCCGCCATTCCCCATCGACCGGAATAGCCTCGCCTCGCAAATCTGGACTAGTGATTGGGAATCCTACGGACCTAATGACCCAGACTACATGAGGTCCTTCATGATGAAGCCGGCGGGTTCACTAGATGACGTCAAGGCGCAACTCGACAGGATTATTAAAGACCTTCATTCCCTTAGCGATGTAGAAAACCGTCTGTTGGCTGCGGCGATACAATCGTTGCCCCGTACCTCTGTCATCCAGCATCCACAGCTCTTTAGCGGACAAGTAGACATGTCGCAATTGGGCCTTGAATACTTCGGTATCGAGTTCCTGGAGTGCCCGCTGAACCGAGGCCCAGTGGATGCGGAGCTCGTGATTGATTTCGCAGACGCTCTGAGAACCTATGTTGCTCAGGGGAAGATCATCACGACCAAGATGGTATGGAGCTTCACGGACAAGGTCGAGGATGCCATGCACTATTCAAACGGTATTGTCCTAGTTGCGAATCCTCCAGAAAACTCGGTCATATGGGATAATGCTGCGTACATAACGCCTCTCTCTGATGACCCGGAGAAGACAGAATACACTTTCATGGCCGGGACAAAGTTCGAGGTGCAGTCGGTCGACAATATTACAGTCGGTGGTAGTCCAATCTGCGTGATCAACTTGCAACCGGTGTCGGAGCCCAACACACCAACATTAGCCATATCCAAGAAGATGATCCAGCCGAGAAAACTTGGGGGAAGCCAGTTACTAGACATCTCCAAGTCTTATGTTCATAATAATCACTTGCCACATAGCTTACACAAGACAGCAGGAAGAAGATGCACCTGTGTCGCTGACCAAGAATGGGTGATAGTTTAGCTAGACATTTCATCACATAAATAACACGCTATAATAACATTCAAATGTTTTTGACAATATTTGCGTATGTGTACATCCGAAATTCTAGTTGATTTGCATCATATCAATACTACTACTTAGGCGCCAGACAAGAGCTGATCCCCGATGTATCGTGGGAATCCCTGGAAACCCAGCCAAAGCTCGCCAGTTCCTGGTGGCCCGCCGACAATCTCCTTTTCTCGGCTTTTCAGCTCATCCACGTCCCACGCAGAGAAAACTAGCTTGCCTCGGAGGAAATTTGCTTCAGGCGAGGCAATCCAGACAAGGAAATCCGCCGGTAGAGACACTAGATAGGAAGTCAATGCGTTAGCATTGTACACTTGCGAAAAACGCTCATAGTTGTTGAACAGGACAGGCTTAAGGAGGTGACTTACAATCATCAAAGCTGAAGGGCAATTTAATCGATTTGCCTAGCTGTGTTGACATTGACGTATCGAGGAACCCGGGATGCACATTGTGAAGGCGCACATGCGGGTTCTCGGTAGCGAAAGACTGTAGCAATTTGACGGCCGCCATTTTGCTGCTCACGTAGGCACCCATGCCGTTAAATGGAGGGAAGAGGATACCGGCCGTGGTGAGATTGATGAAAGTGATCTCCCTGGAATCCTTGTTGGCCAACGTGACAGCTTGCGCTACATTTAAGGTGCCAACAACAGTCGTCTTGTAGCCGTCGAGGAATAATGCCGGGTCTGCTTGGAGGAGGGGAACAACGGGAGCTAGCACTCCAGCACAATGAACAAGGATGTCGATGCCACCGAACTCGGAAGCCACGCCGTTGAAGACGCCACGCAGACCTGCTGTATCGCATAGGTCGACTTGATGAGTCTGGACTGCTAGGTCTGGAAATGCTCCCCTCACAGACTTGGCGGTTTCGTCGAGGACATCAGCGCGGCGGCCTAGAAGAATGAGCGCACGCGGTCCCGAGGCAGCGAAAGATGAAGAAGTTCCCCGACCGATCCCCCCCGATGCGCCGGTTATCACAACGACCTTTCCAGCCGTTGAGAGATTCGGTTGGCTAGGATTGATGGCAGCATAGGTGGATGAGTGTGTCACCCTTGTGTATGAAGGGATTGGTGCTGCCATGTCGAGTTCACGGAGAGCTAACAATTGTCAGCAGAGAATAGGCGGCCCGAGTGAATGAGTATGAAGTATAATATTCGTTATGATTACATCTAGCATTGGGAGCAGTGAGGCCGTAGCTCTTTTATATTCGTGACTGTATATCAGGTTAACTGGATTACGCCGCACCGGCACCTAACCGCCACATACCTACTGACACTCGCCGCTTAGAGCTGGGCTGACTTATGTCCCTATCTAAGCAGCTTCAGCTCTAGCTAGCTGACAGCTTATGACTCTAGAACCAGCAGGGTAATGAGCCAATGCATTTTCAACTCAAAGTCAAGATGGAGAATTAGCGCGGCTGCCTGGTTCGCACCCTTAGAAGCCGCAAGTTGTATCCATTCCAACAAAGAACACCACGACGCTATAAGTGTGACTCATTGTGTCGGTAATCAAGCTCAATTCTAGCTGCCTGCCGTTTCTAGTCGCTGAGACTCCGTTTTGCGATGAACAATTTCACTTCACCGCCGCGCCGCGAGCCGAAGCGGAACCGTCAAACTCGGACCTCGCTGTTCCTTCTTGTCCGAGCCCCCTCCACGCCCGGCCCACTTGCTGATCCTTCGATCGGTGCCGTACACTAGGGAGTAACTAACGCTAGTTTTAGACTCTAGAGACAATGAGACAGTCTCTATGTATCTAGCTTTGTTTTACACGCGTCAAGAGTAAAGAGGAGTTCACCAAGACCACCAAACCGGATTTCAAGGCTCCTAGCACTGATATTGATTTCCGATCTGAATGACGCCATTCTAACTGATCCAGACTGGCAAGAGTCCTTCTACGACGACAAATCTCAGCATCTCAGCTGTGATAAGAAGGCTTACGAGTCATCCTGCTTTATGCATGGAAAAAAAAAGGCAGGCAGGTGGGCAAAGGAGTTTGTGCTACGTTGGCCAGGTTCGAATGCAACATCACACTTGTGCATCTCTGGATTTTTGCAATACTCTTGTAGTATAAAATAACGTCAGAACCATATTTAGCTGGCTAACTGAAGTCTTACGATTTGCGTGATGAGAAACAGGTTGAATGGCACTTGTTTTCCTCACCATTGTCTATTGTGATATTGTCAACATCGGTTGCTCCTCAACCGATGTGTGCTATTGTAAACAAATAGAGGGGTCCTCTGTGGCAACACAAAGAACTTGAAGCAGTGATTGTATCGTCAACTCGCTGACACTTCTTCCTTCCTTCACATTGCCATACACTCCTTCTCTATGCTTTAAACTACCTACAGTTTTGAATGCTTCAAAATGGTCCTATCGAGAGTAAGAGCGCCACGTCAGTCTGATTCCGTCTCAGATTTCTTAAAGGATCGACCACTCGCGGCTCGTTTTTGCGCTGCTCTACTTGGGCCGCATCGTCGTGAAGATCCTGACAGCCTAGAAGTAGCTAAGTTAGCTGCTCAAAAGAGGTTGAGGCAGCTCTTTCGTATCTGCTTACGGTCCCGCAACTTTTACTTCGCCACTCGTGGTAGGGATGTATTCTGGCAGTTTGTGAGTGAGCATTGGGACGTCTTCGAGTATTTAGCCCCAGCGAATGTCACCGCTCTTGTCCGAGCCAACGAGGAAATACGGGACGACGGCCTCGAAGGCGTCCTAAAGGGTAGATTGAAGAAGTTGGTAGATAGATTCACGATGATGCACAAAGAAATGCTCTCACGAGACCGCAAACGCCTTTACCGGATCACACTTCGTCCTTCCACTATCTTATCCACCGCCCGTAGAAACAGTAGGCAAGTCAGCAGTTATTTGCTCTCTGCGGCCTCCATTCCGTGGCCGCCCACACACTTTACGAAGCAAGAGATTGTCTGGTTCTGTCACGATCACGTACTATCCCAAGTCTACGGCCTAACCTCAGATACGAAACTCACGAAAGCCGCGCAATTTCCTCAGATACCCGATGCGTATACACATCCTCTTGATGTCCGCCTCTTTCTGGCGTTCACCGCTCTCATAAACATTAGCAGCAATCGCAACATTTCCATCTGTATGACGCCAATAACATTCTGGGATGACGACGAGCGCAGCGATTGGTTTCACGCAACTGCTGGGGCCTCGAAGTTCTGCTGGACAACATGGGACTTCTGCCAATGGGCAAAGAAAGAGTTCGAAAGGGGACGTGAAACAGTGATTGGCCTTTGCCACTTTGTGAGTTTGGCATTTCGCCCTTTGACGTACCTTATTACTAACCTTCGCAATGTCCGTAGCACTGCGTCGCAGAAGACAAGCCGTGGAAATGGTTTGAGAAGGCTTTCAATCCTACCAAACATGGCCGACGAGATGTTTTTTAGTCGAAGACAGCTCCTCGGTACAGTGTCGGAGTTTTGATTCGAAAGTTGGAAAAGGACAGTTACGAGTTTATCATGGAAGATGCTCACCATCACCGCGTGTCTGCCAATCCTGGCTACTACAGAGATAAATATGGCGTCTATCCTGATACAGGCATGGACTTCAAAGCTGCCCTTCTTGAGGATGTCGCTGCCCATTTCAACATTACTTCGTTCTGGCGCGGCGGGGATGTGCCAAATGCATTTGCCGACTTCGGTATTGGCCTTCGCGACACGGTGTCCACGTCTTGTAGCTTCGTCTTCTTGGCGGCTCAAGGGAAGGTGCCGACGCAGAACTTGTATCAAGATGGTTGGAACTTTTCGCGAGGCATCCCGAAGAAAATGCAATACTGGGAGGAACAAGATGAGGAATTGACGGAGGAAGAGTTGACCGACTGGGACGATGATGATAGTGACTATCGTGATGACTAAATAACTTAAGTCCAATTGATTCTCATGGTCAGGTACCAAAGTAAATATATCAAAAGAAACGGATCGTACGCGAAAACATTATAACCTCACGGGTGATGAAATACGGACAACTAGACATAGCTTCCTAAGTGGCAGTCAATTCACATTAATTCTCATATCACCGTAGTATCAATCAGTGATAAAGTGTCAGGAACCTTGTTCTTAACGTATTTGGTAACACTTGTTATTGCGTGAGAGCTGTCTCCCGAGCTCAAGTGCACTCGCACTCAGTAAACTTGTTGTCCAGTCCTCATTGCAGCAGCGGAGGGCTCTGAAGTGACCTCTAACCCATGAAAAGAAACCAATACGCGACTATCAAACAACTCCAAGCCTGTATGCCCCAATTACCGGTCACTCCACCATGCATCTGCCAGCAAGCCACTAGGCCCCCCAACACAGTCCTTGAAGGCAATGAGAGCTACAACAAAAGAGACTCTCTGTCGCACTCTGTCGAAATGACGCCGTTAGGCGTGCAAGTCTAACGGTAGTATATATTCTCCACCAGAATGCGAACGTCTCTGTACATCACCATAGTTTAAGCACGAAGGCTTTGAAAAGATATTGTGCAACCGAAAACCTCGCACTGTATCCTCTACAAGAGCAGCCCCGGCGACGTCACATCCGTATCTCGCGCAGTTAATGCATAATCGGAACCCTGCTGTTGTCAAGAGGCAGCGGGGTAGATCCGGGAGGTCGATTATCTCTGGCCAGTGCGCTCTCAACGCCAGGGAATCGGGGGTTCGGCTCCAAGTTGCAACCAGATCTAAGTATGGTTCGTTGCTCTTGTGTGAGGAAGCAAAGTCCGATAAGAAGCTGGATCGTGAATGCTGAGCGGTTCCCGGCATTGTATCCAACCTCGTTACCACTATGGCACCCGACTGTCAGTGGCTTCCAAATTCGAAAACAGGCTGGGAGGGCGCTAGAGATATGGGAGAACCCGGAAATCCATTTACATTACAAGGCCACACATACTAACTTGGCCATTGACAACAAGAGGAGGAGGAGGAAGTTTTCGGGCTAGGTACTTACTGAGCTCGGTGCTGAATTCCGAAGACATCCAGACAGGTAAGGAAGGACGGATTCGGCAGACGCTCTCTGACAGTCGGATGAAGTCTAACGTCCCACTGCTGAAGGGCTTCATTGTTCTTATACCAAGATGTGGCCTTGATCTGGGCATGGTGGTTCTCCTCTCCCCAGCCAACCAGGACGACAACACGACGCTCTCCTCTCTGAATCAGGGGGTTGGTAATGCCTTGAATAGAAGCTTTCCAAAAGCCTTCTTCAAGAGTCCTTTGAATTTGCCCCCGAGGGATCTGGTTTGACTTGCGGTAGGTGAAGTGATAGGGTTGGGCAGTATGGGCTGGCGACTCACAAGTTCCAGGGTGATGGTCTGCCGTATCTGCTACGATGAAATGGGAGCTAAGCGCCAGTCTCGTGATGTTCTCACCACGAGGGCCTGGAGCCACACACCCGGGGATGTTGTTCTTTCGAGCTCCCTTCGCTCCATGAAAGATGGTGGCGGTATCATAAATGGTGTATCCAATTTCGGTGACTGAATCGGCATTCTTGCAGTCAGTGTTAACACTGACACTGAAAAGAACAATTGCTGTATCATTAGGGATTCGCGGCTGATTTGGGAGTTTAGGCCAGAATTGCTGAGATTCCTTCGATGGCTTCATCTCTAGAAAGGCATCCGCTGGGGGGATAACTGGAATTGACTGGAGTCAGTAATCACCCTTTGAGGTGAAGATACATGACTTTTGTGATATTAATATGATCTGATGAAACTCTTGTCTTTGTAACAGGATCTTTGCATTTCTACAAGCAGCTATGTGAGACATAAAACGATTCTAAGAGAAGCATACCATAAAGAGGAGAACCTCGACTGTCAATTTGCGTCTCTCCATCTTCATCTTTGAGAAAGCTACCATGCCCAAGTAGCACAGGAAGAAAGTCTGGGGGAGGAAGAGACATGTTAATAGATCTGAGAGTGAAAAAGGAGAATAGGGGCGGACGGATGAAACGAAGAGGGGAGAGAATCGGCGCCAAAAGGAGGCTAGGAAATGAAACTCAATTCTCAGAGTTTTATGAGGTTGAAAGAAAGAAGAAAGAGGGAAAAAGTTCAGGAACCCAGAAAATTTCATGCTGTCAATAAATACACGATGGTACAATGGTACCAGCTATACGCCCCCCAGGATACCATTGTGGCAAAGACAAACATCATTCACTGCACCCCAACTGTGAGCCGGGACTACTTCGTAGGAAGCAATTGCAGTAGCCTGGTGCACTCAATAAATCAAAAAAGAAAACAACAGTGCAAATGTCAGTGCACAGAGGTTTGAATTAACTATGGAGCATGAACTTGAACTTTAGAGAATACAGCCTGCAACTGCACAGTACCGTGCAGCAAGTATCATCTTGATAGACAGATCTGAGACTGCAGTACATCTTTTTAGGAGTCTATGCATGGTACAGGTGAGTTGTATCATTCAGAATTGATTACATCTGCCAGATACCACTGGTACTTTGTTGACCTAAGTAGGAGACTTTGCAATCAAACAAAGATAATAAAGATACCTAGGTACTTCAAAAGTGAAGTTTCTAGAAACTTAGTTCTTCCACTGGCCTGAAGGAGACACAACCTATCTGTATTGCCCAGGCAACCTTCATAACATGCCGCCTATCTCATCTATTTGATGTGACCTATGGCTATGAAGGGGACCAAGATCAGACAAATGTCTCAAACATATACTTCTGGCAATTGATGAATTCGTTTCCACCAGTATACAGTCATTGATATATGCTACAATATAAGGACAATGCAATAATCTGTGAAGTAAAGACTTGTGAGGAACATCTGAAGCCATGTTAAAAGTCTCCCCCAATCAAATTGCATTGGGAATTGAGGACATAGGCACAACAGTCATGAGTATATTAGAAATCTGGAAGGGATTACATGCATGTGATGCTCAGTTTTGGGTTAGCAGTGAAAAGCTTCAGGGATAATTATGCAGAGGTTCGGATATGGCTTCTCATCCTTGAAGTGCGCTGACTTGGTCGCTAGAGTCGTTGAGATAGCGTGTAAACTTCAAGGTCGGAAGTCGTGATGAACGGAGGCAGTGGCTCTTAGATATGAACAATAATGAATAGTTCTCATCAATACACCGCGGAGCCCATCAGTGGCTAAGCGAAGATGTTTCGATGTACAGCCTTTACATGGACAATCCGAACAGCAATTCGGCAATTTACTAGTGTGCCCTCGAAAAGCTGTTGACGAAACACAAACATATCATGTCATAAGAACAGAGTCGAACGCGATATCGCCTTTGTCATGAACAGTAGTTACATGCTCTTGATGGATACCAAGTATCAGCATACTAGGATGAGAAAGGGGCATCATAGGTTCCTGCCTCTCCTCGCCACGCTGCGAAACTACACAGACCATCTGATTCTAAATCACTCACAGAAGAAGCTAGATACCTAAAGAAGAAGAGAAGAAAGTGGGAAAAAGAGACAAAAGACAAAATTCCAAACGTACAACACCGAGGATTCGCTGGTCGTCACCGACCCAACTACTAATTCGGCGCTCACTAGCTTATCTAAGGGGGAGCGGACGGGACCCCGAGTTCTCCAGCGGCTATGGTCGTACGTGCCAGTTCATTCCTGTGTAGTAACATATATCCTTGTGTCCTTGGGTCCAGGTATTGTAGAGTTCAATGATGTATCCCTATTCACACACCAGACTCTGCCAACTTTTGCAATTATACAAAATTCTCCCTGGACTTTGACATCATGCCCCAAACCCCAAGCCTATCCTGCTACATTGGGTCAGAGACGCGGGAATTGCTGACCCCATGTCATGATGCGGTGCCCATCCACACATCTGGGGATGCTCTTGGACCTCACTCGATCGCGTCCAGGGAAGCCCACCAAGTTCCATGGCTTTACGTTCGGGAGTGAGAGCATTTTATTTCGCTATGGCTCGGCACGTGTCTTCGGAGCAGAGATATAGTAGATACTTGGAAGCGTCGTCGGCGTCGTGGACGACGGCACCAATATCCTCGGCAGCTATATCCGTGACGCTCGCGAAAGTAGCATCTCCGCCAGGGCCTTCAGGTCTATCAGCAGTAATTTCTATACTGGTATAGTTTTCAAAGCTGTTTTACTCGCCGGTGATGACAATCTGTTGCTTGCTTTCCCTTTATTCATTGCCATCAACGTAAGCTTTGTTGCGATACCGATGAGCTTCAGGGTGTTCAAGGCTAGACTAGAGAACCATGCATGTAAACTTGTCAATCATTTAGAGATAGAGGCTCTAGTCGCTTTCTTCAAAGTCATCCACAGTGATGGATGTGATTGTTGTCTAGCAGTGATGCGTGGTTTGTGCTCGGGGTCTCGAAGCTTGATATTCAGGTTACTGTGCGCGTTGATGAGATGATAGATATATGCTTGTTACGCGTACCTTCTACGAAGTATAGCATATCAATTTGACGCTCATTTTGTTCATCACAGTCTGGAGGTTACGAAACACCCCCGTCGTCGTCGCAAGTGAAGTATCGTCGTACCCCGCCTCCAACTTGAATCCATCATTCCCCGCAGAGCTATGACATAACCCCTGCTTCTCCACGCCTTGGCGCGGCGCGGCGCGGTTTCCAATCAACCCACGCGTCTCGGCACTCAGGCGCATCACGATGGAGCTTCTGTAGCAAACAACAGTATCGTTTCACTTAACCTAACGGTCTTTCTCGGCTTAGAATCGAGCCGGCGCCCACGAGTATGTCCTGATGCCGGAAAGCCTAGCTCATCCTAGATATCCGGTAGGCTAGAGATCTGAGGCATAGACGCGCGTCTGGCCTTTGAACCCTGGTAAGCGTTACGGTCATTCTCCAGCAGAACAGTGAGTTTTATGCCTTTGACAATCTCTCCTGTCCACGGCGTCTTGCCGTCTGGCGAAGTACTCCACGGGGGCGATGGCGTAATGTGACTTAGAGTTCAAAATGAATCTAATGGTGACCTTACATCCGTGACTCTCAACTTACAAGCGCAACGAAATCGAGCGCATGGCGGCCAAGCTCGAGCTTTCCGAGGCTGTCAACGTACCCAGTTGCGATAGAGTGAATGACCTTCCGTCCCCATGGCGGTGACGGTGTGCTGTGGGGGAAATTATCACCCAGAGGACGCGCAGGCCGAGTTCGTGCACCAGCTCTTGGACAGTGAGACCGTCGCCACGAGAACGAACGAAGCCGATTTCCTCCGAGACCAAGCGGGTTTCATACCCGGTACTCTTTCGATGCTGCCGTCCACCTGTCTTGTCGACTTACCTGTTAATAATAGGGGTACAAGCCTATCAAGGGCTTCTATGAGCCTGTGCGTGGCTCGGCGCTAGACATCGCCGGGCAGGGCGTTGCGAACCCGATTGGTGCCATTCTGAGCGTGGCGCTCCTGCTGCAGTACAGTCTCGGAACAGAGGAAGACGCTCAGTCTATTTAGAATGCTGATGATAACACATTACTGTAGACGGCGGGCTGAAAACTAAAGATGTGAGTGGCTCTGTCTGAACGGAGGAGATGGGAGCTGCTATTAGGGAAGATATGAAAAAGGTATTGGTGTAATCGAGATGAGTCATGCATTACATTTTTGAGCTCGCTTAGACTATATATTCCTTTCATGAAGATTATTTGAGTGTCAGGGAGCAATCGCACTTTTTTTTTGTAAGTATGAGTGCCATGAAATCCAGACATCCAGAATTCTTATTGACGATCCTATACGTGATCGAACCACGAACCCAATTCCACGTTGAAACAATATAAGAAAATGACAAATTAAAAAAAGAGTATTTTTTTCTCTTTCTAGTTAAGTACAGGATTCTCCATCTCTCATACAGACCACGTGGTCTGACGCATGAACTCGCAGAGGGCTTCAAGTTGCGTTATCAGGGCCTATGCATCGAACAGAGGCGCCCAGAAATGCACTATCTGGAACACAGCTTCATGTCGTGCACGCAACTCATCATCAGATGACCCGGCAGGACGCCCCCGTTATCAAGTAAAATTTACTTCAACCTAGACTTCTCCTGGCCTACTCATGCCTCTGCTGATATAATGAAGGCCGCAAGCTTCTTAGTCGTTTCTTATTCGCGTGTATGGCCGATGGTTCACTTGACTAAGATGGACAGGGTCCCTGCGGGCCGTAAACCGGCAGGAATGAGGCGGCTCTACTAATGCATCCGGGGAAGGTAGCGGTGAGCCTCCGCTCTCTTTCTTGGAAGGGATACTCGATAAGACCTACATACGGGACCACCCGGCTGGCACCCTTCCTGACTCTATTCGACTCTATCCACGTCTCCTACGATATCGTCATACTTATTATCCAGGTTACTCAGCATGGCACACCCGTCTATCAGCTTTATGCAGTTTGGATCACCATTAACCTTACCCCGGCTCATCCCTGGCCTATCCCTTGCCTTTTCGGTACCGATCTAACGTTCCTAGTCCCTGGACACACAGGCAAAAGCGCTGACGATCCCGCCATCTCTCCGCAAAACCGGGGAAATTTCGTGGGGTTACCTTCTGGGGTTCTCCGCAGCGGGGGCGAACGACAAGCCGTATTGTATGGTCTACAAGCCTCATCCGGGATCGTAATCAGCTCATCACCGTTGCACAAGAGCTTGTTCATTTAATATCGAGTGGTAGTATCTTCACCTGGACTCCCAGCCGTCATTCATTCCCTCTTTTCTTATATTGCAACTTGTGTGTGTGACAAGATGGATTCTTCTCACTCTACCCACTCGGCTGACACTAAGACCGTCGATGCTACGCATCTTGAGAATGCGGGCGTTAAAGGCAAGGGTGGACTTGATGAGAGAAATGTATGAATTCTACGGAATGGACAGTATAATGTCGCAATGCTGATCCTGGCTGGAATTGGTAGTTGCCGACTTACCAAGATGCGAAAACGCGACGAATCCTTCGAAAAGTCGACTTTCGCTTGATTCCAATGTTGACACTTCTCTGTAAGTTACCTTGCCTTACGACAGCAACAGTTTACGTTATCATCATCTGCTAATATCCTGTATTTAGATGTGCTTGCATTTTTGGATCGTGGAAATGTAGGCTGATATTATTTCCTAATCTAGATGCTTATGCCTCATGTATCTCATACTCATCGGTATCGGGCCTTGACCTGACAATTCATGAAAATTTCAGATTGGAAATGCCAAAGTCGCGGGGATGAATGAAGATCTAGGTATGCTCTTAAATTTCCTTATAAGTTCACTGACTGACAGCCACACAGGGTTGACCGGAACGCAATACAATTTAGCATTAACAGTATTCTTTTTTCCCTACGCAATATTCGAGGTTCGTCATGGAATCCCACCAAGTGATCCGAAAACTCACATGGTATCTGTAGGTCCCAAGCAACATTGTGCTTAAACTCCTTCGTCCTAGCATATGGATGTGCATACTCATGCTCTCATGGGGGTTGGTCATGACATTTCAAGGGCTAGTCAAGAACTACGAACAGCTGGTTGTCACTCGAGTCCTTCTTGGAGTAACGGAATCTGGTTTCTTCCCTGCCGCTACATATCTCCTGACAATGTACGCAATCTTTGAACCTGTATGACCAGACAACACACATAGTGATCTGGTGAGGACTAATTAACATCTTGTCTCTTCATAGTTGGTACTGCCGCTTCGAGATCCAGACCCGAATCGCCGTCTTCTTCTCCGCCGCGTCCCTCGCAGGCGCCTTCTCGGGTTTACTAGCGTTTGCGATTGAGAAGCTTAACGGCAAAGGAGGTCTAGAAGGATGGCGCTGGATCTTCATTCTCGAAGGCATCGCTACCGTCATTGTCGGGCTCACTCTCCCATGGACACTGCCAGACAGCCCTGCCATGGCCGGCTTCCTCACTCAAGACGAGAAAGAGCACCTGCAGCGCCGGCTGGAGCAAGACGCCGGAACCTCCTCGGGACAAGTGCAGATTGGCGAGAAGTTCCAGTGGAAGTTCCTAAGGGCTGCTCTAACTGAATGGAGATTGTATTTCGGAGTCATCGCATACTGGGGGAACAGCATTTGTCTCTACGGGTTCACGTATAGTGCCCCCAGCATCATCCTGCAGCTGGGGTACTCTGCCGCCAATGCCCAGCTACTCAGTAAATCCACCCCGTTCGCAGACCTAAAGATATAGGCACGGCTAATTCAACTTTCTAGCTATCCCTATTTACATCGTCGGGGTGCTTAGCGTCCTATTATTTGCCCGCATAGCTGACAAGAGACGTTCTCGCTGGATCTTCATCGTAACACCATTCTGCATCTCGGCCATCGGCTTCATCGCCTTACTCAGCATCCCACACCCAAAATACCCCGGGCTAACATACGCTTTCCTATTCACCATCCCGGCTGGCGTCTATCCGCCCCTCGTCGGCATCTTGGCCTGGGTCGGGAACAATCTCGCGCCATCCTGGAAGCGGGCCGTCGGAATGGCTCTGCTCATTTCCCTCGGCAATCTAGGCGGAGCCATCGGTTCAAACATCTTTCTGGAGGGTCAGAAGCCTCATTACCCCCTGGGCTACGGATTCTCACTTGGAATTGTTGTCGGGGCTATTGGTTGCGCGCTAACTCTGGCGTATTCTTGGGACCGCGCAAATAAGAAACGAGACGCTGTTTCTGAGAATGAGGTTCGTGCTAGGCATTCCGAGCAAGAGCTATTGGATATGGGTGACAGATCACCACTATATCGATATGTAGTTTAAAGTGGTTTCGGGTGGTTATTGACTGTTAAGCTTAGACTGCACAAGTAGTTATGCAGGCTTGCTTCGCTGACCTTTGGATATAGTTTATGGTTAACGTTTTTACTAGCATGTATCTCCTTCAAATGGAAAAGTTAATGTACGACGAAGGTTCTGTAAGCATCTATTATACGGAACTTATCATCTATGTTACATGGGGCTTAGTTACGTTTGATTTATTACCTCGGGTTTTGCCACGATCACAGATCTCATGACCGAGTATGACAGCCGTAACCTATAGTCGCCATCAAGCTGGGGAAATGCGGATGGACATGCGCTTACATGCAATAGTCTAGAAAACCCATAAAGCACTCGCCATACCCATAATAGACTGCATTCTTCAAAGGCGCTATGAGTTTAGGACGCTAAATCTACAAAGTTGCCAAACTCCGATGACGATGCAATGTTAGATCTGGATATTAAACTTCCTTCCATCTATTCCTGTAGCTTGAGAGGCGGCGCATCTCCCATGACTGCTTCCGGAACAGGCGTGTTGGCAGGACTATTGGCTGGCTGCGGGGGATTGTCGACGGCGATACTATCGATCACCTCAAGCTCCTGCGAGGCGTTGATCATATCAACATCCCCATCTGCCGCCTGCGCTCGCTGAGGGACTTCAACTAGGCTATCCTTCAGCTCATCCCTCACATAGGCCACATAGTATGGATCCCCACTATTGTTAAGTTCATCCACGACTTGTTCCGAATCTCTTTCATCCTTGGTTACAAGGCTGTCATTGTACTTATACCAGACTTGGTTTTTGAAGTCTCTAACCCACACCCAATAATGTCCAGCACTCATACCACCTCCATGACAAATGATGGCATGCAGCTGGAATTTGTGTTGCTTCATGGAATCAAATGCGTGGGCTTCTTCTTCACGTAGTATACTGGACGTGGCGTAATCCGCGTCATCCATCCTTCGACCAGCTTCCCACAAGGCATCAGCAAAGCTTAAGTTGCCAATATCTTCAGCGTTGGAGGTCGACGTCTCTTCGGAAGGCTTTGCTTCAATTGATGGACCAGGATCACCTGTCTCAGGAGCAGGCTTAGTTACCCGTGGGATATCCCGCCATAGCTCGCTATTCAGGTCAATTGTATCTTGGTATACAGGTTGGGTTTTCTCTCTTGCTTGAACATCTGCGTATTTATTCCAGCCCTGTGCTTCCGGGGATACGAGAACTGTCTCAGTACAATCTAAAGCTCTCGAATCGAGTTCCTTGATCCGTTCCTGGATTGCCCATACTCGCCTACGGGTTCTCCATAGGTCGGACCCTGGCGCCGTTTCCATATATCGGTCCATATAGAGTTGCTCAGGTATTATGACTGGGTTCTTGTTCTTGACCCCCGAAGCGTCCGTTCGCTGAATACATATGTGGACGATAGGGGGTAGTTTGCGTATGGTAGTATAGCGAGCAAGACCACCATCGGAGAGGAGCTCATAAGAAAAGTATCGGTCAAGTGCTTCATATAAAGTGTTCTTGGTTTTGAGTTCCTTGTTGGGATGAGGGAACGCAGTGATCCACCTCTCAGGGACAACTTCTTCGTTAAGTATATCTTCGTCTGTGGATGGTATATCGATGAGCGGCGCATCTCTAGCCGTTGTTTTAATTGTCGAGTTGACAATAGTGGTGAAGAAAAGTTCAGTGATTTTGTCCGCCTGGAGGTTGGGTTTACCATCCATTGGGCCATTAGGGTGAATTGCACGCATTAGATGCTCCAAGATGTTTCCAATAATCTCTTCCACATCTTGTTGTGAGGTGCCGGATCTGTCAGACCGCTCAAGGCGCTCAGAGATCTGGGAAATCTTCTGATCTAGAGACAAGGGCAATGGGGGCTCCTCCATGACCACGTCTTCTATATGTTCGACTGTATCCGAGAGTGCCCTGTCCTCGGGAGATAAATCCCTAGTGTGACCAGTAGCAGCAGAAGTGACGTTACTGGCAAGCTCCTTGGCCGGAGTTTCGGTCTCCGCATCTTCCATCTCATTTACGAGTGTTTGTGAACTAACGGAGCTAGCGGTGTCACGGTGTTCGCGAATGGGCTCAACGGTAACGTTCACTGTGTCAAGGTCTTTATTTGGGGAAGAGGGTGGAATTGGAGAAGGACGTGCTGGAAGGGGCGGCGGTTGGTTCTGATCTTGCGAAGTGAGAATTTCCTTGGCAGATGAAAGTGCAGTATTGGCAAGCTTTTGTGAGGGACTAGCGGAGGCGCCTGTTGTAGTCTGTAGCTCCAAGAACAGACGGCTAAGTTCTTCAATGACTTTTAAGAATTAGCAACCCTGTATTCCTTCCTTGGTGAAGGGTTCACTCACATTGACGAGCTACAATGGCCTCCTCCAAAGTAACTCGTGTACCATTGCCACCGGTCCATCGGTTACTGACCGACGTATCGTCGAGCCCAAGTTGAATTTGATCGTGATTGAGAACCATCTCCCGAACAGGCTTGACATTATAAAAGTACTGCAGTAAACTGTTCAAATAGCAGGTGTTGCCAATATTCTTCAAGCCTGGAGGGGTACTAAATGAGACCGCTGGGTCTGTGATTGACGAAGGCTCTCCATTTGCGTTACCTTTCTGTCTAGATGCAATACCTCCTGTTTCTCGAAGAAAATCCGCCGCCTCTTTTAGACTTTGTGCCTCGCCATGTTGGTCTTGCTGAAATTTAAGGTCGCTTAATACCTCAAGAGCCTCGACGACCCGTTCTCGGTCTACCAGCTCGTCCTATACGACGAACAAATTAGTAAACATCCCAGTGCGCGAGGAGTGAGCGAAAGGCGTACTACGTTAGCAGCGAATTCCCGGATCATATCTGCAGTGAACGACGCGTCTACTTTCAATAGACGACTGGCAGACCTGATGCTCATTCGTCTGCTCTTCGGGCCAGTTGAAGATGCGGCAGTAGCCAAAGAGTCACCTCGAGCAACGTCACCCTGCAAGTCGGCCCCTAAATAATTACTGATAATTTCGAGGTGCCGAAAAATATCATGTTTTAATGGACGAGTCGAATTGGATTCTAGTAAGTCGCTAACCGCTTTCGAGATGGTGTCTTTGTCTTCCGTGTAGGTAGGGTTCTCGAAGAAGTAGTCGAACGCGGCTTTGACTTCGGGGTCAAGTGAAGGCCTCTGGTCAAACTGGGATCTATAAATAATGATGTTTAATGAAGCTTCTTCATTGCGTTCGCTGATACAACGAAGCCCGGCGTCTAGAAATAAATCCCGCCGGGAAGGGCATATATCAGCTAGAAGAATCGCGGCCCAACTGAACCACTGAGGGGGGAATTCCTTTAAGCACCCTATTTCCACTAGGTCATCCTCCAAAATCCCGTCCGCAGAGACTAAACTGACACCAGGACGAGCCGCATGAGCCGCATAGCCTGGAAAGGCATCCATCAGCTTCAACCAAGCTGGGGTCGTATTCGCTCCAGGGACCAAAGATCGCAACTCTTCTAAAGTGTCCTCCAAATGGGCTCGTCTTGTGTTCACTGGCGTAGGGCTGCCCGTGATGATCGGTTCAGGCTCGGTGATATACCAACATTCTTCATCATCCTCGTCCTTTCTTTCCTCGAACCCTAAATACCGAAGAATATCATCGAGATCGTTGCCGAACGAAACACGAAATCGCTTATTACGCTTCTTAATTTTTAAAACCTGCCCACTAGGCTTCTTGAGACGATCCTCGATGTATTGGGCCAGTGTTGTTACGGTGGAAGATCCACCAAACCAAGCCGCGGGAAAATCGGCAAATCTGTCAGGGTCTTCGTTTCTTGCTAGTTGTAAATTTCGAAGAATTCTCTCTTCGTCTCTCATCAAATCAATCTGCCAAGTATGGAATTTTGGCGGTATCACCGATATTGTGACCATGTATAAACAGTCTTTTGCAGCACAAGTGAATTCTCTTGCCACGTCTTTGCTATCTTCCGACTCAGCAGGGGAGGGAATGAGCATATGGATGGGGTGCTTTTCGTCCAAGCCTCTAGCACCAGTCTTGTAAGTGTGTACGTGAAAATGATACCTAGACTCGGCACATAGGAGGGATAGAAAAGATTGATCACTAGTCTCATATGTTTGGTCGGGAAGGAGAAGCATAGTATGACTGGAACAGCCTGGGTCGGTAGGATAACACAACTCAGGCAGTCGTAACTCAAGAAAGCGACGAAGGAACATCGGTGACGAATATGCTACAATGAGTTAATGGATGAGTTCTAGCATAGTGACCCTAAGTTGGAAAGAAACGAGGTGACCACTCACCATGGGAGTCGGCTGTCGCGCGGAAGGCAGCTATAGCCTTATCCTGTTTAGCCCGCCGATATGATATATTTTCCATTTCGCCAGATGGTGACTCGGGCGGGGAAAGCGTAGCCATTTTGGAGACTGCAGCCTTGGCTGGGATCTACGGTGGCTGTATGAACAGGAACGGCGACAGACCGTGGTCCTGATATCAATGAGATCGATTGTGCAGAGATTCTGGAGAATGTCGAGCGTGAGAGAGCAGCATGCAACTTCTCATCATAGCACTCAGCAAGGATCTGTCTATGTACAACAGAGGAGTTCTACAACCATAGCTTCACCAGGTACCTAGTGCAAACAGTTAGCAGCTACACCTGATGAGGGTTGAGACGTAGTTAGGCCAACAAGTTGACAAGAAATGCGAGTAGTGGATGTAAGCCTCCAAAAATTATTTTAAAATGCTGTCTTGAGAAGAACAATGCCGCCTGGGGGAGAGTGAGAAACAGACATGACTTGGCGTCTCATAGAGCTATGAATGTAGGCAAGATAGGAGATGGCTGTCTAGTACCGCAAAGCAGAATGAGAAATGAATGAATGGAACCTGCGGGAACCAGTGCTCATGTGTGCTTGAGTGATGTGTTGACTAGGTATGGATGAAACCAAACATGGCCATAGCAAACATAAGTGACACACAAGAGTTTTGACGTTTTGCAAGGCGAACAATCAAGCAACCTTAGATCGAAAGTGGTGTATGAGATGATAGGAACCAGCTACAAACCAGAGAGCCCACTGGGTGCTGGAAAGGCAAGAGCTAGACCAACACACAAGAGCAATATTTGAGAACCTGACCTGGTGCTGGTACAGCGTTGATATCTCGTGTAAGAGACGCGTCGTTAGAACTTACTCTATGACAAAATGGTGGCTGCTATGACAATGGATCGGGTCGTGGCTTGGCGAGGGCGTCGCGGCTCGAAACAGCGCCGAATCAGAAAAAGAGAAGCCAGGCCAGGACAGCAGCTGGGAAATAGAACCGCTTCAAAAGCGCGGGTTTCAGGAGTAGGAGGCTGGGTAGTCTGTGGGAGAGCACATGTTGGGATGAGATGCTGTCAAGAGGCTATCAAGAGATGAGAGAGCCGAGAGTTTTGCTGCTCGCTGGATGACTTGATCCTGAATCTGATCCCGAATGTGATCTTCTACTTAACCATGGAGGCCAGAAGCTATGGAGGCCTACAGGGCTTTGCTTGGCTGTGAGAGGAGTGAGCTGGTGCCAGGCAACGCAATAATACCAAGCCAGAGGGATAGGTAAGTAGCACTGTAGCGTCTACGTCAGTGCCTAAGCTTATGTAAGTACCAAGGTACCTACTTATGAGGTACATATGTAGGTACTGACTGCCGGTGTTGTCTAGACACTTTACCTTCGCCTCGGTGTTGACGTATAGAGTTCTAATTGTTGCGTATACCACTATACATACCTACATAAGTATGTAGCGGGTTCCATAGCTAAATACAGAAATTACTTGCCTTCGAGGATACCTCCAGGGCTCTCTAAGTAGACACCTCTTACAGTGGCAGGTACCTCGAACCGCCTCCATCCATTCTCATCCACTGCCAGCGAATTAGGTACTTACCTAGGTACTTAGGTACTCCCCCACTGGATACCTAATCATCTTCGGCCAATCAAAGCTGCAACGGACCAAAGGTAAGTCCAGCTCCGACGAGTGGGGGCTGCACCCACCTCCGCATCAGCCAATAGGGAAAACCACGGGTGGTCATGGCCTTGGGGCCTCGAATCAGAGTGATTCAATTGACGTTGACAAGAGCTCCGACCTCTCCACCGTAGCTGCTGGGCTTGCTATCAACCTCTGCCAACCTTCGTTACGAACCTTTACCAACCTCCAACTGCGACCGTCCCCGGCTGGCTCAAGATGGCGAACCCTCACCCCATCCAGCGACTGGCCGAGGACCGACCCTTTCACCAGAAAGATTCCATCAAGTCCGGTCTCCACGGCGCCGTGGTAGGTGGTGGAGCTGGTCTCTTCGCCTCCGCCGTGCAGAATTCGCTCGCAAAACACCATGTTGGGGTTTGGGGCGTCTTCACACGCACTGGTGGCACCATCGCCTCATTTGGTAGGAGCCCATGCTACTCTCCCTTCCCCTCTGTCTGTCTCGGCACTGCTGACGCGGACTGCGACAGCCGCCCTCACAACTGTTTACAGCTTCTCCAAGGATGCCGCTGCCAACTTGCGCGAGAAGGATGATTCCTTCAACATAACTATCGCTTCCTTTCTAGGAGGTGCTACACTAGGGCTAAGGTGTATGTGCTTCAGATTGGGCACCGTGTCGAGACTCTTTACTAACAGACGGAGCAGCCGGCCGATTGCCGCGTGTTCTTGGTCTTGGCGCTGCCTTCGCCGTTGTCATGACTGCCTTTGATTTCACTGGTAGCAGTCTCGTTGGCAAGCAGACCGAAATCTCCAGCATGGATGAGTACGATCGCAAAGAATATCTCCGGAAGAACCGTAGACGACCCATAGAAGAGACAATAGCCGATATTGGGGAAGGCAGAGGTAAATACCTCCCAGTGAAGCATTTTTGACTAACCACGCGCACTTTTCGCTCTGCTGACCTCTCTATCTAGGAATTGAACCGCCGGGTTACGAAGAACGAAGACGAGAGAGGCTAAAGGAGAAATATGGTGTCGATATCAAACCCGTCTCGGCGCTAGCAAACTAAACTCCTGAATACCCAACCGGCTCATACCTGTACATATGCTATACAATGTGCCGTGTAACCTACCAAATATTCCTTTGTCAGCTGATATAAATGTGTCTCTTCTCCTTATATGAGGCGTCGGGCACAGATCTGGAGTTGTAAGTGAAATTTGGGACACACCCAATTTTTTTTTTGTTTAGCTCTCCCTTTCTATGATGAGATTCCTTAGAGGCTGTTTATGACTCTTTACGAGCATGATTAGTCTATCACCATTGTTCTATCATTCCTGATATTTTGGGATTTCCCGCAGATGATGTGTCGTATTCCAGCTTCAGGATACTCAGGACTAACAGTGTTCTGTTTGCTAGATCTTTCCATATTGCAGTTCCAATGAACATGTTGCAGAATTTTGAGTTACTTGTCGTTACGAGAGGAGGCCGCGGAATCTAGCTTCTCTCTTACAGATTTTATAATGTCTGTCGCGTCCCGCAGCCATTTTTCACCCAATGAGCCGCTCAACACGCTGACCGTTTTATCCCGGGACTTCAACCCATGTGTGATTTGCAAGTCAGACTTTGGCATATCTAAGGCCTACACTCTATAAGCACAGAACGAGGATATAATGAATTCAAAAGTGGCTAAATATCATGCTCCGTCCTGAACACGTGAACAGAGCAGGCATCACTCACCTCACTAAGAACTGCCAAGACGGCTTTATTAGCCTTGCCGTCCTGTGGTGGCGCGGATACGCAAAGCTCGATAACCTCGTCAGTGATGGCGACGACACCTTCGCGTGCTTTGCTAGCGCCGGGCCGGACATGGCATCGTAGTAACAGGGTCTCCGCTGATGACTTTGACTGTATGAGGCTGATGGCGGCTCGAGATGACATGGTGAGAACAATATATATCTTTTGCCTATTAGTAATGTCTACACATACATACAGCTTGCAATCAATCGGTCGTCCTACCTCGAGCGTAGAAGTGGGTACGCGCTGGATTTAATAAGTAATTGGCCCTGTCCGAGAAGTATATCCGAGAAGTATATTGTATTAAACTCAGTCGCAAGGAGCATCATTTAGATTGGACATGAGCGCTACAATCAAGCACCAATGCAGTACATAACTGCACGCTTGGATCTTGTACCCGAGACTCGCGGTGGAGCTTGGCCATCTCTTGCATCAGCCCCACTTGTCTGTCGCAAGAGCTTGGAATAGTGGGTACTCTTACTGAGTAAGTACAGGTAAGTCGCGACAACGGCGCGATCTATTGCAGAAAATAGGCAAGTCCCTTCGATTTTATCGATAGCACAGCACGGTACCTGCTACCTACTACCAGTAGTATGGTTTACTTAGCCTTGCCTACCAGGTATAGTTCGAATCTCTTTCGCCACGGTTTCAATGCGAACACGCTTTGTCAGTCGTTACAGTCACAGTGCAAGTTGGGCTTGTCTCGATCGAAATCTCAGCATGTCAATTTAACCCGGTGCATGTTTATTGCCCGCATCCTCTCGATTACACGCCAGCTTCTACGCGGCAGCATGGGGTCGAGGCCCCCGAGATATGGGAATGGAATCCCTAACGGCTCTGCGAATGGTCCAGCGAATGGCTTCCAACATACTGTGACAGCCCTCAGCAGATGGTCCATACTGAGCGCACATCTTCCTGGTAGGTGTCGCCAAATCGCTGTCAATTCAATATCATGTAGATGCGACAGTGAAGCCTAGCTAATACCATCCCTACCGCGCAGCTCCCGAAAAGATCAACACGATCCACGTCTATGATTTCGATAATACGCTATTCCAGACACCTCTGCCGAATCCGAGGCTATGGAATAGTACGACCCTGGGTCGCCTGGGGAGCCCTGATATCTTTGTCAATGGTGGATGGTGGCACGATTCGCGCATACTTGCTGCTACGGGCGATGGCGTCGAGCGCGAGGAGCCGCGTGCGTGGGACGGCTGGTGGAACGAAAAGATCGTCGAGCTAGTTCGGCTGAGTATGAAACAGAAGGATGCCCTCTGCGTGCTGTTAACGGGCCGTAGCGAGCGTGGCTTCTCCGATTTAATCAAACGCATCGTTACCAGCAAGGGCCTGGAATTTGATATGATAGGTTTGAAGCCAGAGGTTGGACCGAATAGTGAACGATTCAAGAGCACCATGTTTTTCAAGCAAGCCTTTCTGACCGCCGCAATCGAGACGTATAAGTATGCGCAAGAGATCCGCATATACGAAGATCGCCCCCATCACGTCAGTGGATTCAGGGTCTTCTTGGAAGAATATAACGAACGCCAGAAAGAGATGCGCGGCGAGCCGTCTCGCGGCCCTATCACAGCAGAAGTCATTCAGGTTGCAGACATCTCCACAACCTTGGACCCAGTTGTCGAGGTCGCCGAAATACAACATTTGATTAACAGCCACAACCTTATAGTCGATGATCGAACGAAACGAGGTCGCAGTGAACGCCTGACCATAAGAAAAACAGTGTTCTTCACTAGTTACATGATCCAACCGGAAATTACTAGGCAATTGATTGAACTAGTTGCCCCTCATTTACCTGATGGCGAGGTCAAGTATCAAGCAAACGCTGTGATCATCACCGCCAAGCCATGTCCACCTAACATACTAGAAAAAATTGGCGGGATGCACTCTAAGATGCGGTGGAGTGTGGCGGGAATTGGATCGTGGGATAACAATCTCTGGGCTGTTTCTCTCCAACCTGTCCCCGCATCAGCACCGTATCATACTGATTCTGCAACTCCATCCGTCGTCATCGCCACCCGTCGCGGCGCTCGCCCTTCGGATGTAAACAGGATCCAGCACTGGCAACCTATACCGCCTGAAAAAGCATTTGTGTTTGAGACCGAAGTCGGCGAGAAGGTCATGTTGCGCATTGAGGCCGAAGACGGTGAGGATGATGAGAGTGATAGCTTTGCCCAGCGAGGCAAGCGCAAGCAACCCCGAGCAGATGGTGATGACCGGCAACAACGCTCTGCAAGCGGTGGATACGGCCACAATAACGCACGGGGCTATCACACCGCGAGCCACCCCGGCCGTGGCGGAAGCCGCGGCGGTTTTAGGGGCGGTCCTTCGAGTCGAGGACATCGTGGGGCTTCCGGTGGCCGGAGAGCTGGACGTGGTGGGCGTGGTGGACGAGGCGGTTATCGATCACTAGATGATCTAGGGACTCGAGATGGACAAGGCGGTGTTTCCTACGACGATAATTTCCCGTCGTTAGGCAGCCACCAGCCTACATCTCAACCAGGTATCCCGTCTCAGCAAAACCAATCTTTGCCGCAGCAAGGCGGCCAGTGGCCACCATCCGGTAACTTTGGGACCGGGGCCCCGGATCTCCAGAAATTTTATTGAGATTTAAGATAAATCTAACTCTCCTAATCAATATATGGTAGTCGTGCTGCACTACCCAACAAGCAAGAAAACCGGGAGACAATGGAAAAGTCTTGCTGGAAGACTGAGGGGGGACTAATGGCTAAGCCACTTCTACCCTTGTCTCATCTAAGGTAAGGCGTAGAATAAACTAATTATAATGTCGAAAGAACAGAAAGGTTTCAGCAATTGATTTTCAATCTTGAATTGTAGCTTGAAGCTGCTACAAAGTATTCAAAGCAAACAGATTTCACGAGATGAGTTATTTCTCACCTCACTAAGGGAAGCCTGTTATAACGACAGAATTGACACATCAATTCAATCTCCCTATCACATCGGACACCGAGTTTATCAGGCAGATTGACTAGCGAAGCTGTGAGGAATCCCGCGATATGGACGCCTTGGTGTTTCACGGCCAATGGTTTATGTATATAGATTTCAATTAGGCCTGTCAGGTATCGATGAAAAGGGGTAATCAAAAAGGCAAGCTAATGAGCTTATATGCCATTATCAAAATTATGTGTCTGCTTTGGAAGCTTTGGTGAATTCATATTCCCAATATCATGGATCCCAGTGCCGTCTCGCTTTAACTAGTGATATATGATATACATACAACCGTCAAACAACAGGTTCTGCGCCAGCACTGCCTACGTAGGTGCTTTTTGCCTACTTGGTTTCATAGGTAGAGACGTGTCTGCATTTGAACCGACATAGCCTCATTTCCCATCCCGAACTCCAGGATCTCATTAATTTCGCAAAGCGTAGAAGCTAGTGCAGCCTCTTGTGGAAATACCTCGCTCCTCGTCATCGGTGAATCGACACTGATGTCATGATACGAAATAGCGCGACGACATAAGCCTAATATGCGTATACACGCCTCACAGGGGTAATATCGGTCTAAAAGTCCACGCCTTCTTCCCTCTCCCTCTTGATCTTTGGATCGCGCTCATCGCGCATGAGACCAAGCACGAAGGAGCGGAAATACTCCACATACGGCTTCAGACTCGTCTTCTCCCAGTCGGCAGGGGTCTTCCCGTCCGCACTGCTAGCGGGCTCGTCCTCGCTTTTCCAGCTGTCGATCTCGCGCAGGAGGCCCTGCACCGTCGGGACAGTCGTGGGATCGAAGTCCTCTAGCTTCTCCGTGTCGATGGGCACGCAGACGCGGCCTGTGCCCGGGTGCACGACGAAGGGCGACTTCAGCAAGTGGTTCAGCTTCTTCGAGACTTCGATGTCCAGGCGCGGGTATGTGTATTCGAGGACGATGTCTTGCTTCGCTTCTAGGAGCGCGCGGGCGTCGAGGCTTTTGCTCGCGCCGCTCTTGGCCAGCGCGTCGATGTCGGCCCATTTCGATGTGCTGGCGCGTCCGGGCGACGAGTCCCATTTCTTACGCAGGCTTTCGTTAAGCGCTTTGTCTGGGAGCAGCGAGAGGAGGTGCTCGGCGCGGTCGCTCGAGGCCCACGGGTCTTGGGTTTCGAGGACGTCGCTTTGGAAGTGCGGGGCTAGGATGTCGAGACTTCGGCTAGAGAGGAGTTAGTATTATAGAGATTTAGGCTAGATGGGAATAAGAAGTAAATTGGGTTGCCTTACCTTAGATGTGGATGTAAGGGCCGCCATAGATTGACTTTCTTCCCGCTCTGCGAACCGCCCCGGATCACCTCTAGATACCCCGCGATGGCCCTCCGCTTCTGGTCGTCCATGACGCGCGCCTTCTTGTCGCAGACCCAGGCGTGCGCGCCACGACGACCGGAGTACACCCACATGATGTGCTTGAAGCCGAAGTCATCCCGCAACGCTGTGTCGACGACTTTAATCGCCATTGTTATGAACTGCCAGCATTTTATGCAGATGTTGGCCTTGTCGCAGCACGTACGGATGCCGTCGTAGTCTGTCAAGTCGATATCGAAACATAGTTCCTTCGCGAGGGGTTTGAAGGAGGTTTGATTCCGTAACGTCTTGCGGTCGCGTGGGTTGGTTGTGTATACGGGCCCGATCTCGAAACGGGAGGGTAGTTTTGCTATTATGTCTTTGCGAATACTGTGAGGATGAAAATGAGTTAGTCCATACAGCTTCACTTTCCTTGGCATATAAGGAGTGCAATTACGGGTCTTACAGGTCTGCAGTTGGATAGGATTGGTATCGGAGGTATATTTCGTTGTCGGTGTTATCGTGTATCGTAAGGGCGAATTCACGGTGGCCAAAGTCGTTCGTCGGCGTTGGACTGTGGTTCAGCCATTGGAATAGGTAGCGGAAAGGGAAGAGTCGTTGGTAGAACATGCGCATGAGCCCAGGGTCGGAAGAGCTTATCCCGTTTGTATTCCCTCTATTGCAGCAGTCAGCGAAAGTCTAAATCTGATTGTGCATCAATGATAGATGCCAGACAAGGGGTTCCCATACATTGGCGACAAGGGGCTCTCGGGCTTCGAGTTGTTCTGTGTCTCTGTAGGCCATTCTTCATCGTCCTCGATATCGGCAAATAGATCGTCCAATTTCACATCTTTCTTTTCTTCGCCGTTGGTTCCGGCCATATCAACGTCATTATCCGCAGCTTCTTGGCTGTGGCCGTTCTGGGTTGCGGCATCCGCCATTTCGGCTTTGGTCTTGGAAGCTTCACAAGACTCTTGGGACTGGGGACTTGTAGAATGAGGCATGCAATGAGTTATGTATTTTCTTGAAGGGGGTTAATGCGTGGTGTAAGTGAGTCAAATCCGGGTGTTTCTTTACGATTGTCTGTCACCCAAATGTACCAAGGTATCACCACCCATGTTGGAGATTTGAGAGCGCGTCAAAGGCGCGTTCTGCCAAAGCGCGTTAAGCACTTTCCAGATAAGATAAGGGGCCCCACGCTCACTGCGCGAACGACCTCGGTACTTTGGATTATGTAATCATTTCAGTGCAACTGTTCCGAATTGCCGTAATGACTTGCTCTAGGTATGTGAGTTACGGTACATTACTTGTGGCCCTGGAACAAAGGTTGAACGTCCCTTGTTGCGATAACCTCCTACGCACATCCAGTGCACGCTTCAATTTTACAACGGTCATGCCTTGGCCAACAAGTCGTTTGTGAATCAAACAACTCGCGCCCTCCCCGGCCCCCATGGTGTAATTATGCCATGGTGTATGAGACAACGGCGAGGCCTAGCTTGCAATTGCTACAGTCTATTCGTTACCGGTGAACACCATTGCTACTCCTCAAGCATTAGGTCGGAGAGTCTCGCAGTCCTACCTGCAAGATAGTCGAACCAAACTGCTGACAAATGTGCCTCCTGACTCTACTACTTCGTAAGTACAATACCAGTAGCCATAGTCGTGAGACTTCGCACGTCATAGGTTCGCCTCATCTACGGTATGTCGTTCGCTCTACATTATACCCGACTCACGTATCCTACCATGGTAATAGCAGTTTACAAATAGGCATTAGTAATGATATCAGCGGGGTGTGACAAGGGCATTCAGCCTCAGCCAATTCGCCTACATTGTGTCACTGGTATTACATGAGGCGTCATCTATCAAACTTCCTTCGAGTTAAGCGAGGAAGAAGAGGTTACGTACATTGCGGGGTATCTAGGGATTAGGTCCAACATCCAGTAGCTGGTCAAATCACCCCAACCAGCCACCCGCGTGCCTCCTTTTCGTTCGTTTTACGTGACAGGTTGCCGGGAAGCAGCTCACCACAAAATGTTGTCACCCGGCACATGGATTCCACAAGGCATTCTATAACACCATGCCAACCATCCAATGCCCCCACGCTCCCAGACTTTGGTTCAGGCTCCTCTTTCAGCCATTGATATCTACCGGCATTTCCACTCCAAGTCCTTGTTCGTCTCCTGTCAGAATTCATCAACATTCAAGCCACATTAACGGGGATATCCAACCCCCGCCGAGGCGTCGCTGAATATTTGTTGGTGACATTCCATCATGTCGGCCCTAATTAACACAAATAACTTGAATGTGAAGGAGTTGCTTGTTGTCGTCTTGTCTCTTGTAGGCCAACCTCACGCTTTCTATGCCTAACATGCAGTCATTACTACCCCAGGCCTCTATTACAGAAAGGTCGAGCTAACATGAACGACGACCCTCAAGACAGCTGTACTCACTCTATCACATCTCTTCTACAATGGGTTCCTTCACCCGCTTCGAGATTTTCCGGGGCCCATTTCCCATAGCATGGCAGTCCTCCCCCGCGCTGTAATGCAATTTCGTGGCCGTCTACCCCTTCACGTGGCAGACCTTCATCGACGCTATGGGACAGTCGTTCGCATCGCACCAAATGAATTAACCTTCAGCAGTCCTCAGGCATGGCGTGATATATATGGCTACAAGCCTGGCCAAGAGGAATTCCCTAAGTACCGGGGATTCTATAAAATATTTGCCCACATTCCGACAACTATAGTTAATGCTGATACGTTTGAGCATGGGCGGTTGCGTCGCCATCTTGCTCCCGCCTTTGGCGATCGCTCAATGCGTGCGCAGGAGCCCATTGTTGCTTCTTACGTGGACTTACTGATCTTGCGTTTGAAGGAAGCCGTGCAGGTTGGTTTTCTCAGTCTTTCATCCCATGACGATGTATCCGGGCACAGGCCCTTAACACGGCGAAAGCCTGCGAGATGGCATAATTAACAACAAATACTGATTCATAAATCCTGATCAGAAAGACAGTTATCAAAACATGTTAGAATGGTACACCTGGGCGACGTTTGATATCATAGGTGATCTAAGTTTCGGCGTTGAAGGTGGCTTCGGCTGTTTGACTAATATCAGCTACCACCCCTGGGTAAAATTAATTAAGACGACCATAGTTCAGAACGGGAGGATCTTAGCACTGATAGAACTTGGATTCCGGAAACCCCTTGCGTGGCTACATCAACTCGCGGGCAAAGTATTTGCTGAATACCAGCACCGTCTTATCGTGAAAGAAAAAGTCTTACAGCGCATGAATGGCGCGAAACGGCCAGATTTCCTAGATAACTTGATCCGAAATAAGGAGTTACTGAATCTTGACGCCGGTCGCTTGGCTACCAATGCCTCGGTACTTGTCGTTGCCGGCTCGGAGACTACGGCTACTCTGCTGTGCGGAGTGACTTATTTCCTAACGACGAATATCGACATCCTACAGAAAGTTCAGCATGAGGTCAGGTCTTCCTTCAAAGGCAATGAAGAAATCACCTTAACAAGCGTTGGAAATCTACACTTCGTGAGTCATCTGTTAATCTTACTGTTATGCTTCGGTACCTACCTTAATTGAGGAATATGTATGACTTGAGGTGCCATGCGGTGCTTCAAGGGCCAGTCTGGACATCGTCTAAAACGTGGCTAACTCAGCTTTATCTAGATGTTGGCTTGCTTAAATGAAGCGCTCCGTCGCTATCCACCAGTTGCAACAGGTGCGCCTCGGGTAACTCACAAGGATGCTGTTATTGACGGAAGACTCGTGCCAAAAGGGGTAAGGGCATATGGGTCTATCACTGGTTTATCACAGTAGCTCCATACATGATGAGTTGCTGCTAATGTCTGGATGATAGACTATCGTCTCTGTGTTCCAGTATGCTGTCAATCACGATGAGCGCTACTGGAAAGAGCCCAATAAATTCTTACCCGAGCGTTGGATGGGCGATCCTACATACGAAAGTGACCAGCTCGGTATGTGATACTCGATGTCTCTCCGTGCCTTAAGTAAATTTTCGAACATGAAATGCCTCTTGATTTCATGCTCGTAGGAACACGGCTAAGTTGTTGTCTTAATTGCAGATGCAATGCAATCATTTAGCGTTGGTCCGCGCAACTGTATCGGGCGAAAGTGAGTATCAAGTCTTCTCATCTCTTCATACGTTGTATTCCTTTCCCCGCACATCTAGTTATACTCGTCCCGACTTCCGACACAGAAATTTGCGGTGGACGGTTGATATCGGGATAAATCGACACCTACAACTGAATAACTGTCTCCTGCGGTTTGCATATGAAATTCATTCAAACTACCAACTGACTGCTGACACAAATGCACACGACCCCTATAGTCTCGCCTACGCGGAGATGCGCTTGATTCTCGCTAAGCTCATCTATAACTTCGACTTAACCCTCGCAGATGAGAGCCATCATTGGATTAGCGCCCAGAGGGTTTGGTCAACCTGGGATAAACCTCCTCTGCGCATACATCTTCATCCCCTCGACTCGATCAACAGCGCAGATTGACGTAAAGAATCTGGTCTGTAAGCTGGCAGGAGATATGCTGTGCTGGGTACTAATGAGACAACGTTTGCTTAGTGTTGTAACGATAAGTAATCATCGTAGTTTATTGAGCGAGGTTTTGGAAACGCAAATTGAGATCATCGATCAAAATTTTCTCATTGCCACATCTTGAATTGAGAGTGAATCAAAACTCCAGTGCCATTCGTAAAACACTTTACGATCGATACATGGGACCTGACGTCCGAACGTGGCTGCATACAACTCTGCCAGAGATCCGTGTTGAGGAAGGAAGACACTGTTACCAGCATTCAGCACTAGAAAGTTATTGCTGCTGTACAGCGAATGGGAAGATTCGGCGCCGATGCAAGCGACTAGAAATGATTTTGAGCTCAACTGGCCAATTGCTTCTAGTCACACTATGGGAACATCTGCAAGCAGCTCTAGTAATGAGAAGTGGGCTGTTCGACACTCCGACAACCGTGAATTACTTGACCAAGTTAGTCAAAACTGATAAACCCCTCGCAAAGGTTGATCCGAGTTGCATTTCTAGTGGGCTTCGGCGCATTACATCTGCAACTTGTTGGAGAAATAATAATTAAAACGCGGGGCAAGTCGTAGCATAGCTTCACGAGGCTGCGACCCATCCCTACTAGTCTACCGGACCTACACACATGCACATATGGGCATACGTACTTGCACACGTATGTTCGGTTATACCACCTCCTAGTAGCTAGTTGTCACAGTGATAGATGCAGTTTTGTATCTGTGTGGAGGTCTAAATCATAAGGGGTGACCTTTGAGGAGGGGTGAGGAGGGCGAAGTAGGGGTCGCATCCTGTAATAAACCAACAATAAGCTGCAAGTTGCGACGCCTGATTTAAGCGAGTCAAATGGACATAGAAAGGCAATGGGGTATGCATCGTGTATAAGCACTCTTCATTCCTAGAACCAATCATCGCGTCGCTTCGCTTCTAAAACTTTTCCCACCGCGATTAGCACTGAGTCACTGCAATAATCAGCAGTTCCTTACTGTAGTACGAAGTGTGATGTATACTTAAGCCTCTGACTATATATATCAGTAGATCTCCCAGACCTTCTTCAGTCCGATCCTTCTCTCTTGATGCTAAGGCATACGCTTCTTCTACTTGTCTTGCACGCGTCTCCTGTTCTTTAACAATTCCCGATCTTCCGCGCCCTCAATTATATATAGAACAGGTATTATAGCCAGATTCATTCGGAATCTTTTTGCGCTTACGCTTATGTCTCATGACACGCCAACAATGGCTGACAAAGACGACGATTCCGGGATGAAGCTGCGTGAGATCAGCAGATGCCACAAAAAGCCCATCGTGAGACTTCTTCTCGACATCCAAAATTCCCAAAAGCCACAAGTAAAGGATATCGGGTTTCTGAAGCATCTTGAATGTTTTATATTTGATGAGAAGAATGAGCAGCGATTGCGTCGGACCTGGATTAACGTATTTGAGGAGACGAACTATGTCGCGCTATCATATACTTGGAATCCATCCAACTATGAATGCAAAAACGATCACGGTTATAGGATCCAGAATAGGACAAGAGATAAATTTTTCTCATCTCCAGTTCGGAATTGCGTCTTTCAGCGCATTATGGAATACATGCGGGCTATGGGGGTTGACTGCCTCTGGATTGACAGGCACAGCATCCCGCAAAAGGAAAAAGAGTCCCCTAAGAAACAAAAAGCCTTACAGTGTATGGACTTGGTCTATAAACTGAGCAAACATCCCGTCGCATTACTAGGCCGGGAGTTAGTGCCAGATCGAGAATTGACACTGCTATACGATGCTCTAACGGGGAGACTCGTCATACGGAAAAAGATGACCGAGGAACAGCACCGCAAGGTCATTGAAACGCTGCAGTTGTTATATGAAATCACAAATGATCTCTGGTGGCAACGAGCCTGGACATTTCAGGAGAATTACAGGGGAGGCGCAAAGATGACCTTGCTCATTCATCATCTACCATCTGACGAAACAAGCAAAATGGAATATGGAATATTTGGGGAGATCCCAGGCGAGTTGAGTATTAACTCATCAGACTTTTCCAAGAAAGTGACAAGTCTCTGCCGGGATATCCAAAACACTCTGCCTCTGGTGGAAAAAAGGGAAAAGATGATTGAATCGATATTGAGTGCGGCAGGAAGGTACACTACCCTACTGGACGAGTCACAGACTATGTCTCCCACGATCATTGCGGACGTCGAGAAAAGAGGGGTTAAACATGTTTGGGATAGGCTTCCCATCGTTGCCAATTGTTGCAGCTATCCTGTGCGGATGGACATTGAAAACCTGCGAAAGAGCCGACATAGTGTCAGCTTATCAATGTTGACTATGTGTCTTTTGAACGGCGAGATTCTCAATAATGCGCTTTCAAACACGCATATATCACTGGACACCACGACCTCGGTGTTTCTGAAGAATCAGTTCTTCGACAAGATATCGTCTCCAGGAGAGGAAAAGAGCCTTACTTTCAACAAGGGCTGTCGGTTTATCAATGTGAAGCTGACTGAAAGCGGTATTTTGACTTATGGGCATCTCTGGGAGATGAATCGCAATAGGAATCGCGTTATCCGTACGGATCAGTTCAGTAGGCGGCTCCCGTGGGTACAAAATCCAGCGGGAGATCTGACACGAACAGAACATCAACACCTCACTCAACTCTGTCGACAGCTGAGGAACTTTCCTGACAGTAAATTTCTTGCATGTTCCATTAAAACTTACTTGAAGAGAGATGCAAGTGGAAACCCAGGTTTCAACTCCGGGGAGAATTATATGCGTATGATGATGATAGAGGTGGCTTCGGCGATTGAGGACGGGAAGAGATTAGTGCTGGGACGTCTCAGTCATTCGCGCGAGTACACGGCTATCTTCGTCTGTTCGGGCAACACCACACCGCATTTCATCTTCACTTCCTCCCAACATAGGCGTCTTGGAACTGAGAACCACATCGTCGACGATACAGACCGCCATGTTTCTCTCGTGGTCGATCGCCAGCTTGAGGCAGAAGATAATTTTGGAAATCTGCCACATTTATATGTCAAACGTTGGGTTTCGGGGATTTCCTTTTTTGTGGGATGCCGGAGGGAGAAGGTTATTTTTCCATGGCCTCAGGTTTTAATGAATGCTGTGCGATAGGTATTTGGTAGTATGAAGCACTGTTACTCCTGTTGTAATGACGGATAACACGGGATTGGCTGAAATTAACGATTTCCTGAATAAAAAATAACTTGATTGGGTTCTTTGAGCTCCCGATAGCCACATCACAGACGAAATTCTTTGCCCTGTAAAAGGGTCATCATAGGGATTAATCAGTACGACTTATTGTGAGTCTTAATTATTAGTTCTAAGCCCGGGATTTCTGTTGTTGTTATATACAAGATATACCAGGATTATATTCTTTTTCGGCGGTCTGAACCATCTACTTCGATAGCTTCCCTATCCAATAGCTTAGAGTAATTCTACTGCAGGTACCGCTAATTCCGAAGTCTTTGATACTGATTGTTCAACTTTCCCAGGTATAGCACGCTTACGAGCATTGAGCTTTAATCGCCAAATTCTGATAGACACATCTGTCTAATCAATTGGATAGCCTGTTGCCCATTATTTAGCTTGGGTTGACATAAATTACTGCAATCTATGGAAACAAGGCCTAACTTATTCATTGTGCCATTCTGTGTCACAAAGAGACTGTCAGCCATCACGTTTGGAACAATCGCGTTGTCTAGGGAAAGAAAGAATCTATTTCGGTTCAAGGACGCACATAAAAAGCCAGCAGAATCCAAATATCAGTTATGAACTTTGATGATCAAATAATTCATACGCAAACGCACACACAAACACGCCACCACGTACACAATTCACCGAATACGAATAAATACGAATCGATCAACTGATATTTTCCACTCAAGCTTTCATAATGAGTACCATGAATGCTACAGTCAATGCCAAGTTAATTGGGGTGTTAGAAAACCATTATCGCCCAATGCAGGAATACCAATTTGACAAGGAAGCTAAAAAGTGGGTTTATATCAAGCGTACAGGCGCCTCCAAGCCTACAAAATGTCTATTTTTAACCGACGATGGTTTCTTAAAATGGGTGGCAGTCAATGCAGGTGTGTTCCAAGGCCATTGGTACAACAGGGATACCAGTCATCTTGTATTTCCGTGCTTTCCTATTGGATCCTGGAACTTTGGCCAAATTCGTCGATTAGACAACGGTGAGGTAGGGTTTTCACAGACATCTGAGAAAACGTTAGTTGGCATCGAGAATGCTTGGCATCCTACCAAAATCGACTTCACCGAGTTTGAACTCATAAACCAGTTCGGCCACTTTAAATCAGGAAGGCTGTGGCTTGCCAAGCATTCCCGCTTTAATGAGCAACTTTTGTTCGTAAAGATAGAGCCTTGGGCTAGTAGCTGGTCTATCAAGTCAATGGAGAATGAAACTAGAGTCTACGAACGTACTTACGGCCTTAACTTGACACCGCCATTCCTGGGTCATGTAACCTACAATGGTGCTATCATCGGATACGTACTTGAGTACCTTGAAGGAGCGAAAACGACCAAGAAAGAAGACAAATATGCTCGCATCAAGGCTGTCAAGAAGCTTCATGCTCTTGGAATCAGTCACGGTTGCGCTCATCACGCAAACTTCTTGAAGGTCGGCAAAAACATGTTGATGATCGATTTCCAAGAGAGTAAGTTTGACGAGAAGGCCACTGAAAAATCAAAATTGAAAGATATCCGGCGAATCAAACACATAAGAACTGACATGTTTGCATACACAACTAGTGATGATGGTTATGTTGAGGAGACTAGCCAGTTTGATGATATGATCGATGATGAGATCGATTGGACGGATGATTCAACCGACAGCGAGAGAGACGATCTTAATAAGCCGATAGCCGAACCAGATGACTCTGATTACGAGTTTGGGTGCTATTGGCGACCTGATATACACCAGGGCAATTAGTAGTACAAGCTCAAGATGACAACTCGCCGAAGCCGAGTTCACTGAAGTGCACCATGTCTGTGCTAACGCGCCCTGGTTGTTGAGCTCTCCGCACCAAAGCCTCTCAATTGGCTACATCAAAAAGCAGAGCCTCGCTATATATAGCCCTAGCCCGTTCACAGCGATTTTAAAACCTTCGTGTAATAGAACGTCATATAGTACCCCATAATTACACTAGGAATCAATAAACGATAATCAAAACAAGTAGATATCTATGCTTTTCAGGGACGTGAATCTTGTAAGGCCTCGCTAAAACTTAGGCAACCACCTCGTAACTAAGAGCTCATGACAGCTAGAAGCTAGCCTCCTTCAAGTGGAATAGTCAGGTTTCTCAAAGAACCAGTGATGTGTCATGGTAGATAATAGGCGTTTGATAGTAATTAGACATATCAACTACCAAGGGCAACTATTAATTAATTGCTGCCAATATGAGGAGATGGTTGTGCTGTATTAGATACAATGACTCGTATGACACATGTTTGAATATAATTGATATTTTAGCTTCATGATCTAATCTATACTCAGTCTTCAGTGTGACACGTAAATCTACATGCTACTCTGTAGGTAGAAGGAAAACGCTGACAAATGAGATGGGATTTCCATAGGACGCTCGTACTCCACTTTGTTTCAACCACAACAACTCCAGGTTTCCCTCCCAACATGATTATCGCGTACTGTATCATCATCCTACAAAAGCTGTGTCAGGGGTCTCGGGATAGAGGAGCAAAGAGATAGATTGTATATAGTCAGAGAAGTCCGAATGCCTTCAGACTTCTGAGCTTTTAGACCTTGTGCCACAAAGAGAGTCTTCCTGTTTACCTTGTACAGCCCTTCTGACAAGCTGTCCTCCGTATCTCCATGTCGCGGAGTAGTGAATATGACGTATCAGGACCGTTAAACTTTACGGGTTAATAACGGCGCCGTTTTTTCGTGGCAATAGAGTTATGCGTTACAGAGGAGTTATTTCTTAAGCTCGCGACTATAGGATGAGTACATATGTTATCCCCATTTAGATCACCTAATAGCACCACTGGGGTTGATAATTCTCTCTGGCGCTTGACATGCCGGCTTATGCTTGACCTGGCTAAAGGATACAACCTAACGATCTGCCCATTAACTTTATTACCATTCTGTAACTTTTAGGAGTTGAGTATGTATGTCAGTAATGATCAGCTCGGCCAAACGTTAATCCTGCTCTCTCGGACCCGACTTTTCAATCTAAAAATGAGTTTGCATCATCCCTGCTAAGTCCCCTCGCAGCTATCTAAGGGCGATGCATCGCGTACAAGGGCTAGAATACCCCAGAAACACAATCAAGGCATTCGTGCTACTAATCTAGATGTTTGATTCATGGAATGAAGCTAACGTCAAACGACAGGCATGAGGGAAGTTGATAGGCAATTAGACCGGTGGCTGATGATCTTTATTACAGTTAATTAATTAGGAAACTCTAGGTCTATTAAAGGCACACCGTAAAGCTATAGCTGAATCACTGGGCCCTCCGATGTTATTGATATGTCGCTTGGTATTTTACCCACACTGCAGATCCAGGCAGGCGAGGTACCCCCCCTGGAGGACGCCACCACCTACGCAACCTCTGACCCCTTACAGACAGATCATTACACTGTTGAGGCTTCACACATGGTGCAGAGCCACACTTCATTCATCCGCAGCTTTCATAGAATTTATCAGCAAGCTCTTCGTATATAGGTTGCGGACAAGGCGCATTTTGTAGGATACTGTGTTGAAGGGCATCACCACTACGAAGAGGCGAAGCTTTTTGTGAATATCAACAAGGCCGGTAGCAGGACCTATTGTATGAGCGCTACAGTTGAGGAACATGGTCCGTACTACCTTGATGAATTAAGATTGAGATGCCCGACTAATGATTCGGATGATGTGTAGCAACCTTCTTCGGTAGTTTGAAAAAATAAAATAAAAGGTTATCTATAGAAGAAAGGAGCAAACTGTAACGGCGACGAGGTGATTGATATCTTGGACTTGCTTAAAGGTACTTTGCATTCTTACGTTAAAGTAGAGACTTTTGAAATTATATCTCTTATGTAATATAGCATAGTGGGGAGGCCAATTAACCTTCTATCTACTTCACTCAAACAAGGTCTAAGTTGGTTGAACGCATATATTTGGGGGGGCATGGGCCATACGAAGCCTAATTACGTACGCTTGATCAAGGCCAGCCACTGCGCGTAGGCGTACGTACGCAGTATGCCTTTTTGGGAAGTAGAACCAATTAGGTATTTCTGACGAAGCCGGGAAGAAGTAAGTCAACCGAGCTTCCCATTCAATGTTCTACCCATGTTTTTACTTAATATGAAGGCCAAAGAATTTTAAGAGGGATATGTGGCATGACGTATTCCCTCCATTCAAGGTATACAGTCAAGTGGATTTTGAATAAGGCTGTTGTGGCATGGCATGCAGGCGGATGTTCGTCTCGTGCTCTCCTGAGCGACTGCGGTTTCTGACATCGCCAGCATATCTGCATTCTCTAGAACGCACAGAAGGAATTCTAGCAGAGCCACTGTCTCTCGAGACAATGAAGCTGAATCCAGAAGACTACTCATTGAAGCTCAATCATAGCTTCATTTTGATAGCACAAACCATATATTGTCTGATGCTGCCCCTTAGAAGTTAGTCCGATATGGAAGCTTGGGGAAAGAAAAAAGGGAGCTGATCAAGGGAAGATGGGCTCCATTCATGGATCCTGTGACACTCGAAGCAATCGGCTGCTGCGCGTTGTAGTTCCACGAGCATCATCCCTTGGCATTGCATGAAGCAGCAGATCTATTTGATTGGAGTATATATCCCCATATACAAAACATCAACAAACAACTTCTAGTTTTTCTACTTGACGTTGTATGATAAGTGGCAACCTGGTTCCCCTTCTTCTCGGCGCGTGCTTGGAATTTTGAGTCACCTATTATATTTTGATGCCTTTCGTTCCCTTCGTCGCCAGACTATGCCTCCCTTGTACATGTGTGCTTTTCGTGTCAATATGAGTACTTTTTCAGCTGAAGAGTCACATGCATGTCACCACTGCCATACTTCCGGTTAGGCTGTACATAGGTAGTACGAATACTTCGACTAGTGAAAGTTTCCAGGGCGTTGAGGAGATCGTATGGCCTGACACGGATCTGGCAGTGGAATCTCGCGGCCTTCGTCATGCATAGAAACAAACATGCCTATGTTACCCTAGGGAAGTTGACTACGAATTCGCGGCATGAATAGATTCGGCTATATATTTCGCAAACCTCACCTAAATATCCTAATTCTGTTGCACGTGGATCAGGAACTCACTTTCCATCATTACTCACATTTGCCAAAGGAGGCTACTATTCATTTCCTATAATTTTGAGACAGAAATCGATTCCGTACAATGTCTGACACCTATTATCGTGAAGAGTTTTTCCTCACCGATGAAGATCAGGATATATGGAATCAATATCAACGTCGAAATCGATTTCAATACATCCCTCTTCTCAAGGTCGCGCTATTGAAGAGATGGCGAGCGATTCTTACGGCTCCAACAGACCCCAATGAAATAGTCCTAGATATAAGAAAGTCCAAGGCGTACATCACCTTGAAAACCCAGATGCAGGAAGCTTCCACCTCCTTAGCGATCCAGATGGAAATTGTCAAAGAGGAGGAAAAAGAGGCTCGAGGTGGATGTAAGTAGTCCAAGTGAAACACATCTAAACTTACTTTGTCTACACACTTAAACGAGGGAGGCTACTTCCCCCGAGAATGCTCATACATGTTCCGTTTTCTCCAAATTAAATCTACGTCGTACCTGAAAGGACTAACATGGCTATTGTAGCATTTGCCGACAACTTGAAGGTGGACTTGAGAAAGATCAGCATCCAACAGGAGATGAACACAATATGGAGTATCCCTCAAGCCATGAAAGACCACGAGGCTTTCAAAGAAGTAATAGAGAGTTGGAAGAATTCTAACGACACTATGCTTGTTGCGCTTTTCGAAGGAAGGCCTATATATGATAAAGAGGCCATTGAAGATATGTAGATTGGACATCATAAGCCAAGCAAATGCCACACGTACGGATGGAGTGTGCAACATCGCCACCATCATCGACCTGGCGATATTTCAGGGAGCAATACAAGACATGGTAGATATCATAGGCACAGTTTAGTTAGCATTATGATACGAGTACAACCGGGTTACAAGAATACGTTAGCGGAAGCATCATGCAAGCAGTGACAGGGAACTCGGATCAAGAAGAACAAATACCTTGCGAAATAAGCAACCGAGAGAGATACGGGAGCCCAATGATTCCGACACCACGGTAGTCGGGCAGCGGGATGAATTGACTGCCATGACTGTTCTACCGCTATGTAGATGCACTTCCAGCGATTGTGATAGTAGATTAATAGGAAGCCTACATACCAAGTAGAATTGTCGGAATTCAATAGTAAGCAACCCGCTTGTATTTGAGTACCTTCGAGTGATAACGCTCTTTCACTTCACATCCTCGTATATCAATGCCGCTGAAAACGAAAGCGTAGAGAAACCCAATTTCAGATGTTTAAACCACTAGTCTTCCAACACATCAACATTTGTATACAGTTACGTCAACGCAAAAACTCATCTGAGTCACGTATAGAAACCCAATACAGTCTACCATGGCCTCCTCACGACAGCACGACCTCAAACTCAAAAGGCGCAGTCAACAAAGCATACTCATCCCTCGTCCTCGGCCCACAGGAACCACTCCCTAGGCCATGATGCGCCGCATCCAGTCTCAGCACGACATTCTCCGTCTTCTTCCTGCGGAGCTCGTACGGGTGTTTCGCAGCCTCGACATCAGCGACACGATAATGCGAAGCGTTGAAATCGAATGTTTTTCGCTCGCTCTTGTCGGACGAGTCTAGATCCATGAACTGCGCCGTAACCTCCTCTCCGGACTCACCATGCGTGAACCGCACCCAGCGCGTATCTGTGCGATTGCTTCCTTCCTGGGGATATTCGTAGTCCGTCCACAGCTCGTCGATTGAAGACACCGAGTACTCTCCGAGACGCTGCGAGAGCTTCTTATCCACATAACTCTCGCCGGGCCCACGACCGTACCATGTCAGCGCTTTCTTCGCGCTGGATCCGGCCCATTGACTAGGGAGCTCGAAGGAGAGGCCGATGCGTGGGAGAGTGCGGGGGAGATTCTGGCCTTTCGGTACACCATTGACCCGAATCGATACAGAGCCGTTCCCTCGGAACGCGTACGTAATATCGAGATCGATCGACCACGAAAGTACAGGGGGTGCGAATCGCTGCTGCACCTGCACTACAAATGAACCATCGTCGCCATCCACTGCGCCCCAGCTGCTACCCCTCGTCCGTGCCGTGGCGAGATGAAGAAACTTATTTTTCCAATCCGCGCCATCCTGGGGGTAGTCGTTGTCCGTCTGTGCACGGTAGAACGTTACGCTGGGGCTCGTTGCGAGGAGCTCAGACCCGTTCTTCTTGAATGAGCGGATTTCACCGTGTATGGGGCTCACAGTCCATATAGCGATGGGAGACTTGATAGTGATGAGGGCCGGGGTCTCATGAATTGTCAAGTTGCCAGTGGTCTCTAGAGAAGTGCGCCGGGACGGTGAGATTGAATATTCTTCAAAGGCAATCTCGTGGCTAGCAGGTAACGCTGCTGTCTTCTCTTTCAGGCGAAATACGATCTGGACGACACCTTCACCCGCGAGAGAATCTAAAGAAGGCAGCTTCTCTATCACTGTGAGCTCGGCTGTTTGCCCAGGCTGGATTCCCCTGGGGATATCTACAGCGCCTTTATGCGAGGTTGGTTTTCCCTCGTCGAGGATCATATAGCTGGCCTCCAGATGATCGAGGGTGAGGAAGTCGTACCTGTTGATGATTGTGATCTTCTCTGGCGTATATGACACAACCTTGATGGGCTCTATTGCCTTCTTGTACTCGGTAAGTCCCGGAGTCGGTGTATGATCAGAGAATAGAACACCATCCATGATGAAATTGCTGTCATTTGGAACATCGCCAAAGTCGCCGCCATAAGCGTAGAACTCATCACCGGTTTCTTTATCTTTCGTCAACAGCCCATGATTCGCCCATTCCCATACGAAGCCTCCTTGAAGCGACTCATACTTATAGAAAGTGTCGACATATTCTTTAATATTTCCCGGCCCGTTTCCCATGGCGTGGATATACTCACATAGTATCAGGGGTTTCGTCTTCGAATTGTCGTTAGCAAATTCAACCATCTCCTCGACTGGCGGATACATCCGGGAGTACATGTCCATCGTATCAGCATAAATATCAGCCTCGTAGTGGATTGGTCGGCTATCATCATATGACTTAATCCAGTTGTACATAGCCACATGGTTACGGCCGAAGAATGCTTCATTTCCCAGAGACCACATTATCACGGAAGGATGAAGCTGATCGCGCCGAACAAGCTGCACGGCGCGGTCCACGTAAGCCTTCTCCCAGTCAGGGTTGTCTGATGTCCACTTGGCAGCATTGGCCCTAGTTAAAAGCTGTCGCTCTCGAAACGGAAGTGCTCTATCTTCTGGAGATAATGCGGCATCGCCTACAGCCAGTCAGAGTTCAGATGTCAGAAGTAGATGAGCTCATTAAGTGCTTACATATAGCCTCAAACCCATGGCATTCGAGGTCGGCTTCATCCATGACCCAAAACCCTAGTTCATCTGCCAGATCATAGAGCCTCACATCACTAGGCTGATGTGAGGTTCGAATTGCATTAATGTTATGTTTCTTCATAAGCAGTAGATCCTGCTTCATAAACTCATACGGAACGGCGCGACCGAATTGTGGGTGATGCTCGTGTCGGTTAGCACCTTTTAGTACGATCCGCTTGCCGTTCACCTTAATGAGCCCATCTTTCATCTCAACCTGCCGGAACCCAACTCTTTGGCTGATGAAACTAGTTCCATTCAGTGTCACTACAAGATGATATAGAGTTGGACTTTCCGCCGTCCATTTTTCGGGCTTCTTCACTTTTAGCGACAAGTCGACCGAGCCACCGGCCACCTGCTTAGAACCACTGGCTACAACGGGCTGTTTCTTTGGGTCGTACAGCGTTACCTGAATTTCACACGAGCCAGCGATGTCCACTCGAACCTTCAGGTCTGCATCAGTGTAGTCTTTGTCGAGCTTGGTCTGGATGAAGAGATCTTCAACACGTGACTGGAATGGAAATGCAACGAGGTGCACGTCGCGGAAGATGCCGCTCATGCGCCATTGGTCCTGAATGACGCCAGCAGTGTCAGCAGCCGCAAAAATGATGACAGAAGTGCATAAACGCAACACACCTGGTCTTCAATGTAAGTTGCATCACAATATTGATAGACTTTGACGGCCAGAGTATTTTCACCCGCCTGGTCAACTGCATCTGTGATGTCGAACTCGGCGGGGTTTCTGGAGCCTTGATGATACCCCACCTCCTTGCCGTTCACCCACACGTGATATGCCGAGTCAACGCCTTCGAATCGTAGTCGAATTTGCGAGTTCCTGAGCTTCTTGGACACGGTGAATTTGCGAACGTAATGCCCCGTCTCGTTATCCGCAAAGGGAACATTTGGCGGATCAACGGGGATGGGGAAGTTGACATTGGTGTAGTGCGGCCCCTTTCCATAGCCGTTGAGCTGCCACATGCTTGGCACCGTCGTGTCGTCCCATTGTGTCGCGTCGAAAGCAGGACTCTCAAATCCTTCTGGGCCCTCAAACGGGTTGTTGGCTAGAAGGAACTTCCAGGTTCCCGACAGCGACTCTCTGCTGGCCTTTGCAGTCTCGTAGGTCAAAGCATCTTCTATTGAGCTGTAGATGTGGAAGTCTGCGCGCGGGGGTAGTGTGCCCTTGTGGAGAAGCTGCAGATTGTTCCAGTCTGGCTGGGATGGGGGGTGGACTCTGAGTGAAGGCATGACGAACGCCGCCGATACGTAACTGGCGACTATCAAGGACGTAATTGAAATCACGATTCAAAAAGGATGGTATAAAGTGCCTGTCTTAAGTTAACCGATCATGGTTGCCGTAGGAGATGGAGTTAGACGGCCAAAATGCTGTCTGTTGGGCACTCAGTCGATCCATTCACGTCATCGTGACCAGTGGACTCATGCCCCGCCCCCGCACTGGGGAACATCGCATGGGCGACGGGGTTGAGCAACTGGTTATTTCTAAGGCAATAGACAGTACGGAATTGAGTTCCCTTATCCAATAGAGGCGATATTGTATTGTATTGTATTGTATATTTAACGCTAGTGATAACTTGGTTCGGGGCAAATTAGTTGTATTGTGTAGAATCCATTTATGTGGGCTATCTCGGCTATAGAAAAGCTATCTAATCAGCCTCGAGTCGTGTACCATAAGTGGCCTCTGTGTTAGAGCTGAGGGAATTGGCGAGGATATTTGTCCAACGGAGCAATCGTGCCAATTCTATCAGGCCGTCGAGGCTTTTGTATGCCAAAAGATTGACGAAGATCCATTTCAGTTACTGCAGGCATCAACGCCACAATAGTGAGGTTACGAATCCACTCCGTTGGGAAGGACGCGGACTAGGTCTCTAGCACGCAGGAAAATCCAACCCTAACCGTGCCTCCCGATCTATGTGATCTATGCGATCTAGCTGATCTCTCAGATCATTTAGATCATTCATGTCACACATAGTTACTTTACTCCTTCCATACTATTCATATTTCCTATGTCTGCATGGTGTTCATACTCTCCGCTGTATTTATTCACTCCTTTATAGTTGCTTAGCTATCAATAATATTACGGGTATGGTAGGTCTGTCGTTCTCGTTTGAAGGAATAATAAGGTCCCAGGAGGCCAGAAAAGCTTTGGAGGATCGTGTGTTGTTAGCTAATAAGTACCTAGGTAGGTAGCCAGCAGGGGCTATGTGCGGGAGCTTGCCATGCTGCACCCTCTGGGCGTGCTAAACTGAGACAGGCCGTGGGAGCGCCCCACGTAGACCGGTCGAGCCCAGTGAATCTACCCGACGTCACCCCTGCATCCAACCAATACAGGCACACAGCGATCATATCGGTTGAAGGATTAATTCGGTGGAAATGGCCGATGCCAATAGGGACAGTCCATCCTATCCATTTGGGCCCAGCACCTATTTGGTCTGACTTGGAAAGCCTGCAGGAGACTTTGCCAGTGACATGCTGTGACAAGGGCTCTTATAGAGGGCTTGGAACTTAGTCATATTCATTAATAATCTACTAGGGGTCTTTAGGGCCTTGATCTCTCTCTCTCCTGTTTTGGAGCGGGAGATTCCTTAGCTATTTATGCTTATTTAGGCCTTATATAATTTATGACTTCCCTTTTTCTATTGGGTATTTATACCTTAAATGTTGGTCTTTTTATAGTTAATAGATTATTCTTATCCAATTGCTTATAGCTTTACTTTTTATTAGGGGTAACGTTAGCTATTTTTAGGTTTTTAGGTTTTATAGGACTATCCGTATAATACTATTTCCCTCCTTTTAATGCTTAACTTTAAATACGATTAACTTTTTAAGGGGTTTACGAATCTAAGGTTTTAATAGTTCAGGGGTCCATTAGTTTATTAGGATTTTATTAATAGAACTATTTAATAAAAGCCTTTATATTAATGCTATTTATATATTTATAGGGTTTTTAAATTTAATACTTTTTAATTAATTAACCTTTTTATTTAATTAGGTACTTTATATTTCTTTAGGTTTTTAAGGAATTTTTAATTTTTTCTATTTAATAATTTTTAAACTTTATTAAAGGTACTTCTTATAAAACTTAATTAAAGTTAAATAATATTTAATTATTAATATAATAAGGTTTAATAAATAAAACGTAAAATAAATTATAAATTCTTTAACCTTTAAATAATATAAGTTTAATAATAATAGGTAAAATTATTTTATAAATTTTAAAAGGATTAAGTATCTTTTTATTTAACTTTTTAATAGGTTTTTTTATTTTAATATTCTTTATATTTAATATTATTAATTAATTTTTAATATATTAAAATAAAGCTTTTTATTTTTTATCCGCCTATTTTTTTATATATTGTTAAGCCTTTTTTAATTATTCTTTAACTTCTTTATATATTTATATTATTTAATAGGTATATAGCCTATTAAATAAATTATAAGGTTATATTATAAAAGGGTTATATATAGTTAAATAATAATTATAATTTATATAAAAGGGGGATATATATATTAAAGTTAATATAATATTATTATATATAAATTTAATAATTAATAAAAGGTCTTCCTAATTAAACATTTTATAGTTAATAAATATTTATAAATAAATTTTAAGGATTTAATTAAGTTATTTTATTTATTTATTAATTTAAAAGTAAAAGGCTATATTTATATAAGGTTTAATATTAATAAACTTTAAAAAGTCCTTTTATAAATAACTTATAAATTTAAAGTTTTTATTAAAAATTATATTAAAGGGTATATTATATAATTTTTAATAATACTTAATAAAGATTTTAATAAAATTTTTAATTTTCTTTTCTTTAACTTTTAAAGGTATAAAGTATCCTATTTTTATAAAGGGATTTATTATTACTTAAATAAAGTTATAGCTATTAAATAAAAGTAGGTTAATAATAAAGTTTATTATAATTAATTATTATAAAGTATAATATAATTTTATAAGTTAAAGTAATTTATAAAGGATATATTATAAAGCTTTATTCTATTAATAAATATAATAGCTTTATATAAAGTCCCTTATAGTTACCTTAATATTAGGCTATTAAAAGTTCTTTATAATAAGTTTTAATATTTTATTTATTCTTATAACGCATCTCCCACTTGACCTGGCCACCCAATTGACCTGGCCACCCCCCTAGCCCATACAAAAAACATCGGTGCGCTAATCACGTGATAATTTAATAACTTTACGAATATTAGTCGTATAGAATAATAAAATATACCGTTAGATTCGTAATAAAGAGAGCTATTTAACGGTACCCTCTATTCATTTTTACGACCTATATTCGTTGAGTTATTAAGCAATACGCTAAAGTAAGCGCTAAAATAATCCTTACCTAGCGCCCTTTTAGCGTATTGCTTAATATCTCGCTTAATAAATTTTATAAAAAATAGTAAAAAATACCGCTGGATTCCTTATTAAATAATGGATTCAATGGTATTAATTATTCTATTATGGGCCCAATATTGGTCAAGTTATTATAAATTGAAACATTGGATTTTTATATAGGTTAAGGGGGTGGCCAGGTCAATTGGGTGGCCAGGTCAAGTGGGAGATGCGTTATATTTAATTATTTATATATTATACTTTATCTTTATTATTTTTTATTATATAGCTATAAATATTTATAAATATTCCTTTTTATATAATAAGTTATTTATAAGTTCTATATTTTTAAAAGGTTTATCCTTTTATAAATAATATTCCAGGTTATCCTTTATTACTTTTTTAATAAGTTTAATAAATTTTAATAGCTATTTAAATATAAAAAGGCTATGAAGTTATTTAAAGGTTAATAATATAACTATTATTAAGTTAAATATTAATCCTTTAAAATGTAAAAAATGTTTTTCCTATAAAACTAACTTAATTAGTTAATTTTTATTCCTTCCTTTTTTAAAATAATATTAAGCTAATTTAAATATAATATTAACCTTATTATTTAGTTTATTAGGTTAATAATTTATTATAAACCAATATATAAATAGTTATTATGCTTAATATATCTATTATTTATTTAAAACTTTAATTATTATAAAATATAATAGGTTTTAATAGTTAAAGTAGATTTTAATTTAATATTAAATACCTTTTAAGTATTAATACTATTAGTTAAATCTATTTATTATTATAAGTAATTCTTTATTATATATTTTATAATTTATTTTTATTAGCATTAACTTTTAAAAGTAAAAAGCAACAGGGTAAAGTTTATTATTATTATCCTTTTATAATAATATAGTTTTAAAAGTAAAGTTAAAGGTATTAATTTTAATATAAGCTACTTTAAAGGGGTTAAAATAAATAAATATAAGGGCTATAATAAATTAATATTTAAATTTAAAAAAAGCTTTATTTATAATTTTTATTTACTTTTATTATTATTAATCCATTTTATTTATATCCATTAATAGTTTTATAATTAATAAGAACTTTTTAATAAATCTTTAATAAAAGTTTATAAACCTAATAAATTATTATAATTTATATAAAATAGTTAATACTTCCTATTTAATAATATAATTAATTTTATTTTAAGCTATTAAAATACTATTAATATTAATAATATATTTAAGGAATTTAACTTTATATATATATTATTTATATTTTTAAGGTACCATTATTAGGTTATACTTATTAAATCATTATAATACTTTTTTAATTATTTTATTATATTCCTTTTTTATTTTTATATAAATTAAAAGGTTATTAAAATATATAAATAGCTTTATATTAATAAAATCCTAAAAAATATAGTTTATTATAAATTAAAATATTATAAAAGCATTAATAAATCCTATAAATATTATTATATATTTAAAAAGTTTATATTTATAATAGAATATTATTTTTTATTTATAACGCATCTCCCACTTGACCTGGCCACCCAATTGACCTGGCCACCCCCCTAGCCCATACAAATAACATCGGTGCGTTAATCACGTGATAATTTAATAACTCTACAAATATTAGTTGTATAAAATAATAAAATATACCATTAGATTCATAATGAAAAGAGCTATTTAACGGTACCCTTTATTGACTTTTACAACTTATATCCGCGGAGTTATTAAGCTATACGCTAAAGTAAGCGCTAAAGTAAACCCTGCTTAGCGCCTCTTTAGCGTATTGCTTAATATCTCGCTTAATAAATTTTATAAAAAATAGTAAAAAATACCTTTGGATTCCCCTTGAACTAACGGATTTAACGGTACTAATTATCAACCCGTACGATTAGTATTCGTAAAGTTATTAAAGATTGAAATAATGGGGTTTTATATAGGTTATTGGGGTGGCCAGGTCAATTGGGTGGCCAGGTCAAGTGGGAGATGCGTTAACCCTTTTTAATTTTAATTAAATAAAATTTAGACTTTAAGTTAATTTTAATAAACTATTTAACTTTTTAAAATCTAACTTAAAGTTTTATAATAAAAGGAATAAAATACCTTATTAATATTATAACAATATTAAAGCTTTAATAATCTATAATGGGGTATAATAAATTATTTAAATTCTTTTTTTTTATAAATATAAAGGGTGCCCTATATAATATAATAAATTTATAAATATAATTAATTTTAAACATTTTATTTAATTAAGGTTTAAATATATTTAATTTATAATTATTTATAGTATAAAGGGGTTTTTAAAGTAAAATCTTCCTATTTATAAGGTTAATTATATAATCTTAAGGTTAATAATTAAATAGCTATTATATTATTACTTTAATTATAATAGGGAAAAATTTCCTAAATTCTTTAAGGACTTATTTTATTACTATTTTAATTATTATTTAAAATATAGTTATTATAACTTTAATAATTCTTAACTTAAAAATAGCTTAATTAATATAATTTTTATAATAGTTTTTAAAGGTAAATATAATTTTCCCTATATTTTCGAAAAAATAAATAGGTTAATATTCTTTTATCTATTATTAAAGTAAAATAATATTACAATTTCTATTAAAGGTATTTAATTTAAAGCTAAGCTTTATAAAATAATTTTTTTAATATTAAAAAATAATCTATTTTATATAATACTGCCCTACCTTTTATATATATATTATATTAAAAGTTAATATAGGTTTAAAATATACTCTTTTAATAAAAGGTAGCTTTTATTATTTAACCTTTAAAAAGAACATTATAAAAATAATATTATTTATATTTAAAAGTACTTTAATTAAATATTTTTAATTATTATATAATAGGGTTATAAAAATAATAAGCCTATACTTTATTTTAAGTTTTAAATTAACTTTCTTTTAAATTAATTTAAAAAGTTTATTTTTTATTTATTTAATTATATTAATATAGGAAAAGTTACCTTTTTAAAAGCTTAAATTCCTATATAATACTTTATAAAGCTTAATTAAAAATCTAAATCTAATTTTTCTATTTTTATATATTATATAGGATTAATTACTTTTATAATAATAATATTAATTTTAGCTTATTTTTCTATAAATAATAATTCTATATTATTATTAAGCTTTTTTTTAATAAAAAAAGTTTTTTTAAAGGTTAAAAAAAGCTCTTTTTTATTAATATCTTTTTTAATATAATAAATAAAGATATAATAATTACTTTTATTATATTATTAATAATTAATTTTATTTTACTTTTATTTATTAATAATAACTTAATTAATTCCATTTAATATAATTATAATATTAAATTAATAATTATTCTTAAAATTAACTTTAGGTTTATTTAGCTTTTTATTAATAGGTTTCCTTTTTTTATCCTTTTTTAAGGATTAATTTAAGCTTAAATTAAAATAATTCTTTTTACTTTAATTTTAATAGCTTAACTTTAATTGCTCCTTTATTAAATTAAATATACTTTTTAAAAATAATTTAAAGTATATTAATATATTTTTATAAATAATACTAGCTTTTTAAATTATATTAAAAAACTTATTATTATTTTTAAAGATATAGCTTTAATTATAATAAACTATTTTTATAAATTTAAATAATAAATATTTAATAATAAAGGTTTAAAATATTAAATTAAATTACTTTATTAAATTATTATAATTAAAGATTTTAATAAAAAATTAAATAATATTATTAAAATATTTTACTTTTATAAAAATATTAACGTTTTAATATATTATTAATAAGTTTTTAAATTAAGCTTTTAAAGCTATTTAATAAATTGCTTAAATATTAATAATATTAATATAATAAATTTACTTTTAATAAGATTAATATTATTATAAAGCTTTATTTATTATAAAAAAGTTAATTTAATTAATATAATATTTATTAAAGGAAAAACTTTTTATATATATAAATATATAATTTTTAACTTTAACTTATTATAAAAAAATTTAAAAATATCCTTTTTATTATAAATATAAAGCTTATTAAGTTAAATAAAATTAAATATTATAATTATAAAACTAATACTTTTAAATATAGCTAAAAATATATATATTAATTTATTAATAAAAGGGTTAAAGGGATTTTTATTATTTAAATTTCCTTTAAATCCTTTATTAGGGTTTTAAAGTAGCCTTTAAAGTAATCCTTTAAACGGATTATAGGGAAATTATCCTTTAAAGGGGTTATTATTATCGTTAAAGTTATTAAGGTTTCCTTTTAAGTTATTTTTAAATAATAGGGTAATTTTAGTAAAAGTTTCCAAAAAATTTTTTATAGCTATATATTATATTTAAAAGGCTTAAATAATTAATTAAACTTTTATTATTTATAATGTTTTATTATTAATTTATTATTATAAAATAACTTTTAATAATAAATACTTTATAATAAAATAATTAATAAAGCTGGTTATAATATTATACTTTTTTAACTTATTAATAATTTAATTTATATTAAATATAATTTATTTATTTAATTAATTTTAAATTTTTTAAATTATTATTTAAATATATATTTATAATTTATTAATTTAATTAAGGTTTATAATAAAGCAGTTTATAAGTTAATTAATTTATCCTTTAATTATAATAACCTAATTATTTATAACTTTTTAAATTTCCTAATAGTTAGCTTTTTATTTAATAAGTTTACTTTAAAAAGTTTAAAGTGCTTAATAATAATAATCCACTACCTTTTTAAATTAATTAATAATATTAAGTTAAAAATAAATATTTTATATAATATATATAATAATTCTTTATATATTTTAAAAAAAAGTAATGCTTCTTTATATAATTTTTTATTAAAAGTATTTTATTTATTTTTAAATTATTTATATATTTATTTTATATAAATTAATTAAAATATTATATATATTATAAATAATAATATATATATTTTAAAGTATTTCCCTTTATTTAAAAGGCATTTTTTATTTATATTTTTATAAAAATTAAGCTGCTTAAAAGGTTTTATTTATATAATTATAAATATTTATAACTTATTATAAAGGATTTTAAATTATTATATTTATATATTTTATTTTTATATTTTTAATATTATTATAAATAGTTAAATTATAAAGGGTAAATTTTATAGCTTTAAATATTAATTTAGGGGTTATAATAAAAGGATTTTATTATAAAGTTAATTAATTAATAAATTTAAATAAATCTTTTAAAAAAGGTAATCCTTTAAAAAAAGGGAATATAATTTAATTAAAATAAATAAATTTAAATATAATAAATAATAATAAAAAGGATATAGCTTATTTAAAGGTAAAGGTTAAACTTTAATTAAGGTTAATAAAATATTTACTTAATACTTTTATATATTTTAATTTTATTTATAAATTATTAAAGGATAAGATATTTTTAATTTTAGCTTTTAAAGTTTAATAAAGTAATAAAAATAAATAGCTTAACTATTATTTATCCTTAAAATAATTTTTATATAATAAAAAAAACCTTAAAAAGTTAAAGTTTAAATTATTCTTATTAAAATAATAAAAATTAAAATTAAAGTTTTATAATTAAAATATATTTATAATTTTAAAAAAGTTTAAAGCCTTTAATTAATAAGGTTATTAACTACTTCTTACTTTTTAAATAAAAATATTAAAATTATAATATATAATATTTAAATTATTAAATATAAAATATAAATTCTTTAAAATACCTTTATTTAATAAAGGTAGGGTAAATATTTTATTAAAGTAATCCTATATTTATAGGGACTTAGGCTTAAAATAATATTATATATACGGGGAATTTATTAAAGCTTATCTATTAAGCAAAGGTTTAAGCTATATTGAAATATTTTAAAAGGGAATAATAGATTATTTATAATAAGGGTTTTTATAAAGGGTTTAAAACTTAATTATATTTATTAATAATCTATTAAAGGTTTTTAGGGCTTTAATCTTTTTCTTTCCTATCCTAAAACAGGAAATTCCTTAGCTATTTATGCTTATTTAAGCCTTATACAATTTATAACTCCCCTCCTTTTATTGGGTATTCATGCTTTAAATGTTGGTCTTCTTACAGCTAACAGATTATTCTTATCCAATCGCTTATAGCCTCACTTTCTGCCAGGGGTAGCGTCGGCTATCTTCGGGTCTTTAGGTCTCATAGGACTGTCCGTGTGACACATGCACTAGAAAAAGAACAACATCGACTGTAGCGATCTACAAGGCTTTTCCCGGGCTACTCCAAGGCCACGGAAGCCCATCAATGGCGAGAACAGCCATACAGTCTCACGCCGTGGGCGTATCCGAGAGAGTTGTGGCCTTGTTAATCTATGTGGTCTATGACCCTACCTGACGATTGCGAACCCCCGCCTGTCATTTTTAGAGGCTGTGGGTAATAGACGGCGCAATAGGCCATCCATTTAAGTGATGATATTCCATGAAACCCAGCAATACTTGCCCCCCTCGTCTTGTAGTCCAAGGGGGCTTGCACAGACCAGCGGATGTAGTATACCGGTGAAATAGTCGGGATCAATCTTGATTGAGTGAATCGTGTCGGAATGGTGCCCGACAGCCGTTGTTTTCTATACTTAAGCATTGCTCCTCCCAGCCCAGTGGACCGTCACTTAATTCTATCGATATATTACCATCATATAGAAATCAGAACGAATCCCCCCCTCCCAGACACTGTTTTTCATTCACCGGGTACTTCTCCCAGCATGTTCGTCCCGAACCTAGCCTCCCTCCCCAGTAACAGAGCTCAGTTGGAGAAGTTGCGTTCCCAACTTGGCCTGCAGGGGGGGACTATTCATACGACTGCTCAAGTCATCGAGTCTTGATCTAAAACGAAAATAGAGACCTGCGTCCTCCTAAATGTTATATGGCTGGCCGACCGTCCAGCTGCCCATATTTTCTCGCCCGAGGGCAAGAAAATTTGGGCTGAGAAGAAGATCTTCGAAACCACAGCAAAGGTCCGGACCGTAAAAGACTTTCTATACTTCCTCGACAATATCATAACGGGAATCTGGCCAGAAAGTGACGCATATTCCGTGGTATCAGCCTGGGAATCCGTTCATCGTATGGAAGGAACCATCCGAAACGGCATCAATTGGACTGTGGTGGAGGAGCTGTCTACTCCACCCATTTCCAGCCGAATTCGAGCCAAGTTAGAGGGGAGATGACCCAAAATGGTTGACTGAGCAGCCTCGTGACGAGATTCAAGCAACCACGCAAGACTTTGGCGACATGAGCTTGGGCTCGCCAATCAGAATAGGCCGGCCACAGCTAGAGCAAGAACCCCCTTGGCCAAGGAGTCCACAATATGGTTCTTCCAAGCTGGACAGTGACGAGTCGATCGTGAATTTCTTTTTCATAACATTGCTCACGCATTTTGGGCAATATGTGTCAGAGAAAACAAGAGAATGGTCCCCCGAAAGACGGGCCTTCACTGTGACTAAGACAGATCCGACAACGGGGAAAGATATCAAAATCTTCACTGCGATGGTGGATGGTATTCTTCGCGGTACTACCAATGACGCGGTTCTGGCTATCGTAGAGGTGAAGCCCTATCTACGATCCAGGGATAAAAATAAAGCTAGGATGCAGGAATGTGCTGAAGTATCAGCATGGATCGCCGTACGTCCGCCTGCTGATCTTGAACAAGGACGGAAAAAGGTGAAAACATTCAAGTAAGAGCACGTATCCTTCTACAGTTGATCACAGCTAATCATAACAACCTATTAAGGCGCCTTCTCCTTTCACAAGATCACCACGAGGTGTGGGTTACCTTTGCGATGTTCCAAGCAGAGTACGTGGACTTTGTGCAGGGGCGCAAGGTAGAAGCGACACCACTCCTGACCTTTCAAACTTGGGGCCCTTTCCCAACAAATAGTAGTAGCTCGACGAAAAGCTTTGCGCACATCATAGCAACTGTGATCAAGCAGGGGAATATTGACGGGAACGATTCGTGATATTTCGTGATATTTGGAGTCTGCAGTTGGCGGTTTATTACATCTAATGTATAACTATAGACAAAAAAATATCCTCTTGTCTCCTACTCATCTTTTTAGGGGGTAGGGAGGTGCCCCATGATATGACACTGTCGGCTATCATAGATGAATATTGGCATCACATCATGGCATTCTTCGCATCCTGCTGCTCCTTTGTGAAGTTTTTAGATGATAATGAAGATTGCGCCTCGCATGAACGAAATATTTAGACTTTTCGCCTTTTTCGGTGCAGGTCTCATCCCTATCTTTTTCGGGGAGCCAGTAATTCATCACGCGACCTGGGCATGGCCGAAAGAGGGGAAAACTGGAGTTCAGAATCCTGGTCGACCTGGATCCACCAAACCGTGACACGTTCAATCAACCCAGGGCCGTTATCAGGTCATCGTTGACCTACTTCAGTTCATCGAAACGACACGATCCAAAAGATTGGTTAAGGACACCGAACAGCGTGATAAGGTTCTGGCTGAATACGGGAAAGCAAGCTAAACATGGCCATGTGCCAACCCCGGCCACATCCCACTATAGTTTTTGTAGGCTACCTAGCCTCATCCTTAAGGAAGCACGGATCACGTAGCACTTCAGCAGCAGAGGGCCGTTTTGAGGGAGTGTAGTGCAGAATTCTCCGAACAAGCGCTTTGACTTTGCGCGCTTCTTCCTCGTCAATGTCTAGTCCTGCCTGATCAAATGCCTCTTCCATGGTTGGTTCTTCCAGCATAAGTGGCTCCTCACCTTCAGGGACCCCCCCAAGCTGACAATTGTAGAGCTTTCTCTCGGGTGTAAAGTAAAACGAGGATGTTTTCCAGTGCTGGTAGAGGTTACCAGGGAGTGGCCCGAGACGAGCGGTCATTAATCGGAGGTGCTCATCATCTTGCTCAGTTTGAGTTGGGTACCATGGTATACAGAAAAGGGGGCGTCCTGTGAGAAGCTCGAATAGCAGGCAACCAAAGCTCCAGATGTCCATGGTATAATCAAAGGCGCCGGTAAGTACGTATTCAGGTGTTCGGAGGCCGGCTGGGGTAATAGGCTTGGCCGGCGGCTCCTTGACAAAATAGGCTAGATAAAGAGGATCTTAGCATGGAACGGAGAAAGAAATAGAGAGAGTATACTGACCCCCACCCATATCGGATAACTTGATCGCGAAATCTTGAGCATAGTCGGTCGGGTATACAAGCGGTTGTGCAATGCAAAGATATGGAGGGGCCCATCTATCCTGCTTTCCATCTAACCTCTCTACCGGGGGTGAAATCAAACGGGCTTGCACATCTTCTTTTTGACGGAGTTCGTTCTCAGGCGTCGAGTCGATGTTACGAAGCGTGAAGAGCATATTCCCTGGCTGAAAATCGCCGTGTGCAATGCCATTTTCGTGCAAAAACACCAAGGCTTGCAGAGATTGCTTGAGGATACCCTTTGCCATCCAATATGGATAGCGTTTTATGACGCCGGGGAGATAGGGGTGGCCTCTGAACGGGGGGAGCTCTTCTACCATGGTGTTCACAGTTGGACCCATAGGTTCAAAAAGCAAGCACGTATGGACCCCGTTAGGCCCCTCATGGTTGAACTCATCTAACAGCTGCGTAATATACTTTGGGCCTTCTGAGGCTTGGCCCAGGAGTCGCAAGATTACAGTCTCGTTGCTGGGTTCTGAGACTTCCGAAACGGCAACCTTCATAGCCACATATTTATTGTTCCTTCGGATGGATGAGCATGCTCAGTCTGTAGCGCCAAGAGACAGAGATGGTAAGTAGATGTACTGACCTCAAATCACGAGCCAACCAGACAGTCGAGAATGAGCCTTCGCCAAGCTTTCGAATAACTTTGTATTGACCATTGTGGAAGACGTCGCCTAAGACGACGGGATGATAACCACCAGGATGATACTCTTCTACCCATTCGCAAGGCGATGTAATTCCCTTGAATCTTCTCTTGAAGGATCCTGACGCCCGAGGTGCCGAAGGTGTCGGAGGAGGGGAGGTATTACACATGGCTATGATTGAGATGTGTTGTCTAGGGGCTCCGGGGCAGTGTGTGCTAAAGGCTGTGCGAATTGTTGATCGAGAGGAGATGCGACTCAGCGAATCCCTTTATAGCCTCGCAATACTGCAAGTCGTATATCTACCTAAGTAGGTAAGTACTTAGCTAGAGTGATGCTGAAGTCTGCCTTATCTGTAATGTTGGTGCTCAGGTTGCGGTTGGCCCAACTAGCTTAGATGTTAGCCCCATACATGAAAATGCCATTGGCGGAAGTGGTCAGACTGGCCCAGTATCCCCACATAGGTACGTACCGAGGCTCAATCGTAAATAGAACATGATAGGCCGCCCTTCAGGTCTCTCTGTATTGTTGGCTTGCAACATATGCCTAGGCACAACGCGTAACGTGTGTGATCATCGTGGCAGGAATAAAATCAAGTGCAAACCATTCCGACTGGCGACTTATTGGTACTGAGACACTTAGATGCTCTCTTACATCATATGTCGAGAGAAAGATGCAGCCTGAAGGATGCTTCCACGCCGGAAGCTGAACCATACGGTCTTGGAAAGGTATGGGCAATACAATTGCCTTCAGGTTTTGCGCAGTAATTTTCGCAATTATCATCACCCGACGTCCCTTCAAAAGACATCCCGCTGCCCAAGTTTTTGCGTCGCCTGGATTAAATCAGATCTGCTGAGGCAAGCAATTGAGATTGTACTTACGTTCGTTATCAAATATAGATATGAACGGTGTGGGCTCTGACGATGCATCCCTCCAGTCCAAATGTCTATTGAATTTCCCTTGATTTATCCAATGACTGTAGGGCATGTAGTAGTGGGCTCGAGATTCGAAGCCACCATTATCACTATTATCGTAGAAGGTGAATGATCCCTTGTACTGAACACGGAAGAAGCTGTTAGGTGGGTGACGGTGTAGTGCATCCATTTCGCTGTTACGAAGCAGTTGGGTCGGGATTAATAGCGACTTGGCGGAACTATAGAAGGTGTAAATTGTCGGATAAAGATATTACGCCGATAGAGGCCTCAAAGAAGGACAGGTTCAGGAATCAATTTGAGCAGCGCTCTTCAAATAGGAACCGTGTGAGGGGGGCGGGGATTAAATGTATGGGTGAAAAGCCAATCGATTAGCTCAAATTTAACGCTTCGTATCTGTAGTGATGCATTACCCGTATATACAGCCGACAAGGAAACATTTGGCATACGGTCTCGCAACTTGTTTCCACGCGTACGAGCTATCTCTTGGACATCGGCAACGATGCTGGAGATAATGACGCCGCAGAGATGCTTCAAGGAAACAACACTTTGGCTAAGATAAACTATACTGAGTCTGGTAGGATTGGAATTATAGCGAAGCTTGGAGATGGATAATAGAACATTTCAAGATATGACAAACAGGAAATGAGATGATCATGGTGAGGGGTGGGGAGGCGGGGCGTTAGGGACTAGCAGGGTGAAGCCTAACGTAGCTACATAGGAAAATGAATACTCGCCTATAGACCCGAACTACGTACGGACGGAAAAGGATAGGTGTATTCAAAACAGTACCGTTCAGAACAGGACTAGAAAGGGGCATTGGAAGTAATTATAACTGTACTGTTTCCCCTAGCACGGTGCACGTCAAGTCCGTCTATTTGAAAAGCAGCTATCTCGATTGTTTCGTTCATGATACAGGGCATTACAGTGATAATGCCCAGCCAAGTGAGGAAGATAGTATTTTTCTCTCCAAACGTCCAACTCCTTCCCCAAATGTAGAATAGGCTAATCTTCTAGATCGAGCTTCTAGCGGCGGGAGTACCCGAGGGTATCGGCCCACTTCACTATAACTAGCGCCGCGGCTAAACGACCCTGTGCGAGGGATACTGTAGAAGATACAGGTTGACGATATATAATTCTAGTAGATGACACCCCGCATGGGAGAAATGTGCAGTTGGAAACGGTATGAGAATATGTCCCAATGAAGCCCTCATACACATCAAGTACGCGTTACTCAATTGTTGCAGCTCTATTCCAGCTTCTCTTCCATCAAATCATAACCGTTTAGCATCATGTCAGGGACTGCGTCATAACCCAGAAAGTCCTGCAACTGGCTGAAGGCAAGGGTAATCGCACTAGGCGGTGAAGTCGCAGCCTCGCATGTACTGTTTCGAGGTTCCATTTCACAGCCGCTGGGGAATGTGTAATTTTCGGGGATATTTGATGCATGCTTTTCTTGGAACTCATTAAGAACTTTAACACTTAGTCGTGAGAAGAGATCGGTGATATGAGCGCGAAGACCATCGCTCATCCCGTGGCTGTGGCTTATAGCAGCTAACTCGCGCTCAACGAGCGGTACAAGCGCTTGCACTTGATGCTGGCGGTAGTTTTCGAGCAATTGAGATGAAGCCTTGGATATGCAAGCGACACAAGGTTCGTCACGATCTGGAGAATGCATGAATAATCAGCTTATAATATGAGCAGGGACACTAGATATACGCACAAGGACTCGGGACAAAACTATCACCCGGGAACAGGATCTTATAGACCGAACACCATTTATCCTCGCTACTTATGTTTGCGCGCTTGCCGGCGCGACGTTTTAGCTGAACTATCTGATCTGCCGTGATGAACTGAGACAAGGGGGCGTCGAGTATTAGTGGGCATGCGTTTATGTTGCGCTGGTGCTTAGCAAGCTCATTGGCATTGTTGAAATCCCGACGACATCTGTGGCACTGGTTCTTTGGCGCGTGGCATCGAGAAATGTGCTCCCTACAATAAAAGTCAGCTATGGCAACCGTAAGTGCCTGTAAGACGTGACTTGCTTTACTCGAGCAACGGAATCCCAGTCCGAGCGCCTACAGGTCCTGGAAAGGGCCGCATTATGACAGTCCTTCCTTAAGAAAGGGCACGCGAGCTTTCTGGCTTGCACTGAGAGGCCCTGATGATTCTGATCAAGGCTGGATGTTTCAGCAGTAATAGTCTGATAGTCAATTGTTTCCTCTATATATTTCCGCTTCAAGCTGTTTGCAGAACTAAAACTGAGGCTATCATCTAGGATAACGTCATGTATGGGATCGGAATCCATTGGGTCAAGGAGAAAAATTGAGCGGGGAAATTGTTTTGGACGAATCAGAACGAGAAGTGGTGAGGGGTACTTGTCAGGCTGATGTGGGGCGGTGATAGTTCGTCGGCTTCAAATCATCAAAAAGAAAAACAGAGAGGAAAAGAGAAAGGAAAACAGAAAGAAGATAGAAGATGGCCGCAGGCTAGGTAAGAAAAGCTTGAAATTTTCAGAAATGACCTCCATTTTGCGAAAGAATCACTCTGCGATGAGATAGTGGGCATGATTCTGTCATTCTGCCCGTCACGTGCCTTATCAGAGGATCAGATAGCTTTCGCGGAGTTGGCCGCTACCGTATTCGGATAATCTTTCAACCGAAGTAGTGGTACAAGGATGAGCACATAACTAAAGTTCACAGTATTCAGGGCACCTGGATAGTAGGTACTTCTAACTCATCTTCTAGAAGTAATAATACAAGCTAGTATACACTTCATTCTAACATCCGCTTCTTACCCCGGAATATCCTTGAGGTTCAGTCGCATCATGGCACCTTTCTGGGCGTCTGGTTGAGTCAACACCAGGCATAAGAGGTGCCATGATGCGACACCTGGCACCTGAAGAGAAGGTAAACCCGACATAACCTCCTTGACTGCTCTGGAATCACTCATACCTTTCTCCTAACTAATTTATCTCTCTCACGTATTCCAGGCAAACTTTCTGCCATCCTTCGCTTTCTGGCTGAAGTCATCTTGTTCTTCAGGATGAAAAGTTTGGTATCCCTACCTAAAGGATGATCAACCTGCTGTCCCTCAAATATGGCCCAGCGATTTGTGAGCGCATCGCAAGGGACTTCATTGTACTCCTCGCGTACTGCTTGCAGCGCCTTATTAATTTCGTTATGCCTGTAGTTAGGGGTGAATAGCATCCCTGCAGGTTGACTCGTCGCCATAACGATCTTCTCTAGATTCGATGTGCGGTGAGCAATTGAAAATACAAAAGTATTCGGATCTATCAGACCAAAACCCTTGTGCAAGCGAGAGTTGACAATAGTGATACCTACCTTGGGGAAAGCATCTATCTCCATCGGCGTGATGTTAGGGTCTTGTGCGAAGACCTGTACCTCTTCACCACCATTGAACTCCTTGAACAATTTCGCAAGCTCAAGAGCCGTTGCGTACTGACAGCAGTACTTCCATACTGTGGATTTCCCATACTTAAAGTTAACTGATACCGACTGAGGGGAACCGAGAGAGAAGCAGACGATTTTGTTAATATTGCTCAAACCTGCCTTGTGTTGCCTAAGAACGCGCATCAGCTCAGCAAGATCATTGTGCTTAGCCCAGGTTGCTTGATGCGCTCGAAATATCGTCAAAAACGGATCTTCGCAAAAGAACTCGGGTCTAACCTTTTCAGCGATATCAGTAGTCCAGAGCTCATTCTGTAGAATGGAATCCGCCTCCTCGGCTATCAGATTTTTGCGCTCTGGATCGTCTAGCTTGAGCGACAAGAAATACTCGCGGCCGAGACCCTTTTGTAGAGCCATCGTGTATTAAACTAATCTCGAACTTGATTCAAATGAGAGATTACTACTCTCTATGGTGGTGATGGTGGTATATTAACCAGTTGAGGTATTGCTGTCGTCTCGGTGTATTATGGGAGAATCTGTTGCCAGTAAATCTTTTACGTTCAAGAATCAGGTCGACGACTCATATAAGGCGAGCCAGGTGGTTTGTTAAAGAATGTCAAAGCATGGACTGTTGCTTGTGCAAGGAACTCATATACAATGACATTATGGAAAGTAGACGACAATCATACATTGTTGAAATCAACAATGCAATATTCCTTTATGGTACATAAAAGAGAAACTGGCACGATGCAATAACGCCTTTGCTTTCCCGCATTGCTATGTGGGACAATCCTAAAATAGCACAAATGTGAAAGGCCTGGAGAGCAGGTACCTTTACGTGGGTCCGTCGAAGCCTGGCCACGTGCAGCCTTATGATGACTGCGACAATAAAGGGGTAGCTTTTCTATAGCCAAGTTGTACAGAGCGTGGGCAATGAAGTAACAGTCAATATAAGGCGACGGGCCCGTCAGCACCACGCCTAGAATCAGGGTGATAGTGCATGTCTAGGGATGCATTCTCGGCTGAGGATCAGCAAGCTGAAAGGAACATCCCGTATCGCGTTGCAATGGCGTTGCTCGGACGCGACGTTGCTAGATTTGATGGGATGTGGCTCTCTTTGCAATGAGTGGCTTACAGCATCGAGTCATCTACCTGATTGGACAACATACTGCTGATTGAGGTAGCACAACAACACATATGGTATGTTCTCACTAAGCAAATCGCAAGGGTCCCGGGCCACCACGTCACGGGCCACCCCACCACCCACCCAACACCACTCAATTGAAGCCGTATTTTTCAACGAAAACGATCGCGATCGCTATTTTTAAGCGGTTATAACTGTAATATAGTTTTTAAGCTCCAAAATATCCTTTTAAATAATCTTTAACAGGTTTTTTAAAGTTTTAAACACTTTATAATTATTTATTTTATTTTTATAAATCTTCCTATTATATACTTTATATTTAATCCTTTATATATTTAATATATTTTATAAATTTATATTTAAATATTATTTTTACTTTTTTTTTTTAATTTAATTAATTTTTTAACTTTAAATTAAAAGTATTAAACCTTTATTTTAAAAGTTATAATTTTATTAATTTAAAGGTTTAATACCTTTAAAGCTTTTTAAATAATTAACTTTTATATTAATATATTAAATATATAATAATTTATAATAAATTTTTAATAACTTTATTAAAGATTTTAATTTATTAAAGGTATTATTATAATATATTTAAGGTTAAATATTAAAAAGTTTAATATTTTAAGTTTATTTTTTATTATAAAAGCTTTATATTTAACCTTTAAAATATCCTTTCTTTTTAATATTATATATTTTAAAAATAATAATTTAATTTAATTTTATAAAAATATTTTAATTATTTTTTATATATTTTTAACTTATTTAAATATTAAAATATTAATTTTTATAAATTATAATACTTTTAATATATTTTTTTAAAAGGTTTAATATTTAAATTAATTAAAAAATATTTATAAAAATAATTATAAAACTATTTTTTTAATAATTTAAAGATTTTAATATTTAATATTTATATAATATAATTATAATAAAATTTATAAAAAATTAATTATATTTTATTTAATATATAAATTATTAAAAAAATATTATTTATATAATTATTATAATTATTATATATTAATATTATTTATTTATTATTATATTAAGCTTAAATTTATAATATAAAAACCTTTTTAAATTAATTTAATATAATTTTATTATTAAATTACCCTTTAAATAAAGCTTAAAAAAATTAATTATTTTATAAATTTATATTTTATTATAAAAATTATTAATATTAAATATTTTTACCTTTAAAAATTATTATTAATAAAAAGGTATAGCTATTAATAATAATATATTTTAATATTATTATTTATTTATCTTTATTAATATCTTTTTTAAATATTAAATAGTTAATTACTTTATAAATAACCTAATAATTATTATTAATATTTTATTTAACCTTTATTTTATTTATATTATATTAATAATCTTTTAAAATATTAATAACTTTTAAAGCTTTAAATTAATTAAAAAAAAGGTTAATATTAATTATTATAACGAACATGTTAAATATGCACTGTGCCGGAATACTGTACGCACTATAGGGGGATATTATAAAAATATATAAAATCTATATTAATAAGGTTATATAACCTATAATAGCTATTAGCCCATATATATTTCTATATATATATATATTTTAGTTTTATCTTTTCTTCCTTTTTTCTTTAACTTAAAATTTTCATTTATAATATTAATATAGTTATACTTTAAAACTTTAATTATAATACTATTTTAAGCTTTTCCTTTTTATTAACGAATATTATATAAGTATATTATTTATATTTAATCGTTATTATTTATAATTTATAAATTAAACCCTTTTCTATTATTATATTTTATATTTAATAATAAATAAATATAACTTTATAATAAGCCCAATTAATAGAATTAAACCTTATACCCTTTAAAATTAAAAAAACCTTAATTAAAATAAATAACCTAAAACAATTTTAATAACTATTATTATATATTAACTATATCTAACGTTCCTATAATTAATAAATAATTAACCTAAAACTTTATCCTTTTTATTAAAGAAGAAGAAATTAATATTAAATTTAAAAATAGCTTTTAAAACTTTTTAAACTTTAAATTAAAAAATATAACGCTTTTACTATTAAACCTTAATTTAAATAAAGGACTAATAAAACTATTTTAACTAATAAATAAAATAAATATTATTAATTAAATTGTTTTAATTTAATAGCTATAAGATTAAATTATTACTTTTTAAACTTAAATAAAAAAAAGTAGCTTAACCCTAACATTATAAAAAGGTATAATTAAAAGTACCTTTAATAAAATTAACTTTAAGCTAATTAATATAATTATATAGGTTATTTTTAAAATAATTAACTTAATAGGTAACCTTATAGGCCTAAACTTAAAATATATAAAAAAGGTTAAAACTTATAAAATTAACCTAAATATTTTTTTAAAAATAAAGATTTATTTAATAATTAATTAGGAAAGCTAACTAATAAATTTAAAAAAAAATATAATAATATATTATATTAAAAAGAACTAAATATATTATATTATATCCTTTTTAAAGAAAGATATTAAAAAAGCAGTTAAAATTTACTTTTATTTTATTATTTAACTATATAATAGTTTAATTAAAATAATATAAATATTAAAAATTGCTTATTATAATTTAAATTAAACTATTTAAATATAAAATGCTTTAAATAAGTTTTATTTTAAGTTAAATTTTAATATTTATTAATTTATTTTTTAATTTAATAACTTAATATTAAAGTTAAAGTTATTTAAATTTAAATAGTTTTAATTTTTATTAAAATATATTAGCTTTAACCTTAAAATTAAAGTATTTAAAGCTAATATTAATTTATTAATGCTATATAAACGCTTTTATAATAAAGTAATAAAGGTAATATATAATTATAACTATTATTATAATTGCTAAAAGAAAAAACAAACTATTAGCTTTATTAATTATAATTTTAATAATGAAAGGAATATAAATAAAGGGAATATTATAATAAAGCTTAAAGGAATAAAGCTTTTAAAGGAAAAGAAAAAGACCTATTAGGAAAATAATACCTACTTTAATTATAGTAAAATAAAATACTATATTATAAATTGCCTTAAAAAGAATAAGAATATAATTTAAGTATAAAATAAAGAAAGTAAAAAAAAGCCTATTAATTTCTTTTTTATTCAATCTAAATTAAAAAACTAACTAAATTATTAAAAAACTTTTTAATAATTTATAAATTATCCTTAACTTATATAAAAAGTAGTCGAAATATTATTTAATTTATATACTTTATTTAAATATAAATAAATAATTTTAAAATAAAAGCTATTATATTATATAATATTAAAGCTTAAATATATTTAATAATTAATTATAAATTAGCTTATTATATTAATTATTAATTAAAAGCTAGGTTAATTACTTTAAAATAATTATAATAATTAAATAATTATTAAGAATAATTTATTAATATAGTTAATTAATATTTTATTATTACTTTAAAAATAAATAGATAAAGGTTTAAAAATTAAACCTTTTAAATTATTAATACTAGGTATAATATTATAATTAGTTTAAAGTAGCTAATTAAAAATAAGATTACTTTAAATTATACCTATTATATATTATATTAATTAAAAGATTTATTCCCCCTTACCCTATTTTTACCTACGATTAAAATTGTATAAAAGTCCCCTAACGATTAACAAATCAACCTTATTATTTAATAGGATATTAACCGGAGGGATATTACTTTGGAAAAGAAATATACTATATTAAAGCAACCAGTTATATACCTTTAAAAAAACATCTAACTTAAAAACCTAAAGATAAAGCAATTTTAAAATAAAAGGATTATTTAATAATTTATTAAAAAAACTAAGTTAAACCTTAAATGGAAATAATAATAAAAAAGGGTACTCCTAAATAAATTAATATTTATTAAATTTATTAAAGCAGCCTTAAAAATAACTATAATAATATTAAAAAAGATTTAAAAGACCTTTAATAATAAATATATTTCCTTCTTATAAAACGAAAACCCTAAATATATTAAACTAATTTATTATTTAATCTTTAAAGAACTAGCCTACCTAAAAGGGTTCTTTTTAAAAGTAAAAGCTAATAAATTACCCTTATTATAATTGGAATATAATATAGTCCTTAAAACTATTACTAATAACTTTTTAAATAGCCCCCTTTAATATTAAATTCTAATTTAATACTTATTATTAAAAAAAGAAATAATAAATAAATTGCTAACCTATAGCTTTATTAAACCTTATATAAAAGTAAATATTTCCCCTATCCTTTTTACCCCTAAACTAAATTTAACTAAAAAATAATTTTACATTAATTATTAATAAAAAAATAAATACCTAAAGGATTATATTATTTTAATATTAGATTTAAATGATATTATATATAATAACTAAAGGGCTAAACGTTATATTAAGCTTAATATTATTAAAGTTTTTTATAAATTAAAAATAGCTTTAAAATCCTAATATTTAATAGCATTCCGGATTTAATAAGGAATATTTTAATAGTTAATCTTACCCTTTGGATTAAAAATTAGCTTTACCTAATGGTAAAACTTTATTAATACCTAACTATATAAACTATTTAACCTTTTTATTAATATTTATATTAATAATATTTTAATATTTATAAATAATAAAAAAGAATATTAAGAATAATATAAAAAGATAATATACCGCTTTTATAATATTAAGCTTTAACAAAATATAAAAAAATCTTACTTTAATATAACCTTTATAAATTACTTAAGTATAATTTTAAAGGTTAAATAAGGTGTTTAAATAAACCTTAAAAAGATAAATACTATTATTAATTAAAATTTTAAAGATTTAATTAATACTTAAGCTATTCGTTCGTTTTTAAAACTATATAACTTTATTTAAATATTTATATATTATATTAATAATATAGTAAAACCTTTAAACCATTTATTTAAAAAAGGTATATTATTTAAAATAAGTAATAAATAATAAAAAGCTTTTAAATTAATAAAGAAATTAACCTATAAAGCATTAGTATTAACTTTCTTCCAGTTTAACTAACCTATTAAAATTAAAATTAATGCTTTTTAAAATATTACTAATAAAGCTATTTAATAGCAATAAAAAAATAATACTTAAAAGCCTATAAAGTACTTTTCGAAAACTATATTATTAATTAAATAAGCTTATCCTATATAAAATAAAGAACTATTAGTTATAATTTAAATTATAAAGTATAATTATTTAAAGCTATTAAATATAAAGTTTTTTATAATAATTAATTATTAAGCCTTATTATATTTTACTATTAAAAGAATCCTTTTTATAAAATAAGTAAAATAGGTAAACTTTTTATTTAACTTTAATATTACTTTTTAATATTAGCTTAATTAAAAAAATATAATAATTAATATATTATTTTATAAAATAATTAATCTATTAACTATTAAAGCCTATAAAGCTAAAGAATAAAATATAACCTTAATTTTATTTAAAGCTTTAAAAGGACTAATAATAGTTATAGAAAAGGAGGTAATAGTATTATATAGCTTTAACTTAATGGACTTAATTTAACGGAAAAACGAAAAATAAGGTTTAGGATATAAAGATTATTGGTTAATTATTTTAAAGCAAACCTTTAATTTAAAAATTTATTTTTAAATAATTTTAATTAAGGAAGTTTACTATTTAATAATTGCTATTTACCCCAGGTAAAATAAATATATTAAAACAATTAAATAGGATTATTATTAACCTTTATTAAAATAAAATATTTAAATATATATTTATAATTATTATAATTATTAACGGAATAAAGTTCCTTAAGATAAAATATTTAAATTATTATACCTATTATTAATCCTTATAGCTATTTAATATTATATTATAATTAATAGGAAGGATATACCTTTAAATAAATATAGCTATAATTATATATAAGCATTTATTAATAAATTTAACTATTTATTAATTATAATACTTAATAAAAAATGATATAATGGAAAATATAATATATAAATATTATAAATATACCTATTATTTTTTAGGTTTCCTAAAGGTATAGATTTTAAATAATGTAGGACCTTTTATTTTATATTCTTTAATAAAAATTAATAAGTTAACCTATATTAAATATTAATATAGAAGTGCCCTTTACCCTTAAATGTAAAAAGTTATAAAGTTTATAAATTAAAAGCTAAATTAATAATTATACTTTTATATTAATAAATATTAAAATAATTAAAGCTTTTATTTACCTATATTAAATTTTATATATAATGCCTTTTAATATTTAACTATTAATATAGTATTATTAAAGGTTTTAATAAGAATTAATATAAAGAACCCTTTATTATTACCTTTAATAAATATTATTAAAAAGATAGCATTTAAAAAGCTGGCTTAATAATTGGTATAATAAACTTATAAGGTATAAAAAGTAATTTATAAAGTAGTAAAAGCTATATAAAAGAAATAAAAAGTATAGGTAAATAAAAAGTAATGCCTAATAGACTTCCGTATAGGAAATAAGGTCTTTTTAAAAAAGAAGGGCTTTATAATTAATAGCTTAATTATTAAATTAAATTTCTAATAGGTTAAACCCTTTAAAATATTCGAAAAAAAAAGAATATAGCTATATATTAAACCTTTTAAAATTAATAAAGATAATTAACCTCTTTTATATAAATCGATTATATAAAGTAAATAAAGATCTATTACTTTAATAAACCTAACTATTATTAAAGTTTAAAGATATTAAAGGAGGATTAAAATAAAAAGTTAAATAATTATTTAAATTATAGGTAATAAAGCATAATAAGATATTATAATATTAAATTGCTTAAAAAGGTTATAACTTTAATAATATTTAATATTTAATAAAGAATTTTAAAAATTTATTAATTAAAATATAAAAGTTTTATAAAAAATAACTTAACGTATTAGGATTGCTTAAATAGCTAAGTAAATAGATAAAAGCTATAATAGTTAATAAATTTACTACCGACTACCCTAATAATAATATTACTATATAAAATAGCATTGTAATTAAACCTAAATGCTATAAATAATTCCTTAACCTATTTTACACCTATATTTTAATTTTAATAAAGGGAAATATAACGAACGTATTAAATATATATTATATTGGAATACTATATATATTATAAAGGGATATTATAAAGATATATAAAACCTATATTAATAAAGTTATATAACCTATAATAGTTATTAGCCTAAATATATCTCTATATATATATATATTTTAGTTTTATCTTTCCTTTCTTTTTTCTTTAGCTTAAAATTTTCGTTTATAGTATTAATATAACTATGCCCTAAAACCTTAATTGTAACAATTATTATAATACTATTAACTTTTAAATAATTAATTATATAAGATTTAATAATTTTAATTAATAAATTTTATTAAATAAAGCTTTAATACTATAATAAAAAAACCTTTTTAATAATATTAATATTATTAAATATAAAATTTATAAAGGTTTAAAACTTAATTAATAATAATATATAGTTTAATTTAACTTAATTAACTATTTAATATATTAATTAATATTTTAAATAAGGTAAAAAAGATTAAAAGCTTTAATTTATTTCTTTTTAAGTTAAAATTCCGTTAAAATAGCATTATAAAATAATTTATAAAATATCCCACTTTTATATTAACGCATCTCCCACTTGACCTGGCCACCCAATTGACCTGGCCACCCCCCTAGCCCATACAAAAAACGTCGGTGCGTTAATCACGTGATAATTTGATAACTTTACGAATATTAATCGTATAAAATAATAAGATATACCATTAGATTCGTAATAAGAAGGGCTATTCAACGGTATCCTTTACAAATTTTTACGATTTTTATTCGCGGAGTTATTAAGCAATACGCTAAAGTAAGCGTTAAAATAATCCTTGCTTAGCGTTCCTTTAGCGTATTGCTTAATATCTCGCTTAATAAATTTTTAAAAAACTAGTAAAAAATACCGTTGGATTCCCCTTTAAATAACGGATTCAAAGGTATTAATTATTAAATCGTACGGTTAGTATTCGTCAAGTTATTAAGGATTGAAATAATGGGGTTTTATATAGGTTATTAGGGTGGCCAGGTCAATTGGGTGGCCAGGTCAAGTGGGAGATGCGTTACCGTTTTAATATTTAAACTAAGCTTAATATTATAAATAATGCCTTAATAATGTTTTTCTTCGAAAATTAAAGGCATTATAAGATTTAATATAAAAAGGCAATTTAATTAAATATAAAAAGAAGGTTAAAAGGTAAAAACTGATTGCGTTGGGTATAGGGATTTATATACGCGAATTCGCGTAAAAAGCGCGTGGCGGGGTGGCCCGTGACGTGGTGGCCCGGGACCCTTGCGATTTGCTTACTTTGCAGCAGACAGGCGCGCAATTCAGGATCATCGTGCTCTTTCAGCTGGGCTGTTCACCCCTGAAAGTGTCCTGAATGACCATTCGCCCTTGGCATAATAGTAGGAATCAACGCATTTCGCCCGCAGTTCAAAGTACGGAGATACTACCTATTGGGCTCAGCCGCGTAGGCTAGCCATTGAGTTTCACAGTTACTATATGGAATACGTAGTCATAAGGGTGGAGGTTCCCGATAAATCTTGTCTAGGTTCATACACCTTACTTGAATGAATCTAAGCATCCGAGCCGGAATATGTACCTGAGTGTGCCTCGTTAATGTTTCGGATGTGCGTTGCCGCGTACTCGGCTGACAGCCGCTATTAGTGTCGCGACATCCCGCCGGATTAGATATGTAAGCCCGTCTTGTACTCCGTACAGCTGAATAGATTTGAGTGTATATGTATAGTTCGAGTGAGCACTGGGTAATCACGACTTTCCTTAGTGCCCTGGCATTTCGGATTGCTGATCTAATTTTGACTTCGTTAAAAGTGTAATGAGATCAAATTACGTATTTGGTTTTCTCCTGTTCTCTCAGTTCTTTATCAGCTTCCGACCCTACCAGATTCTCTGATTGAGCTAGGATAACTGAGTCCTGATCGTCCGTGGTGTAGGCGTACTCTGTATGCCTATATGTTTCATGCAGAACTGTGGCACCCAGTACAGTGGCTCATCCGGTGATTACTAGGTTAGTGGCGACGTAAAGTTTTGGACAAATCTGACATCAGCGAATCCTAGTGTTCTACAAGATGCGGCCATTCATCATCAGGAGATTTGGTGTAACATGCTTAGACACCAAATCCACAATTTGATGCAACGCCCCGTCACTTAGCCTGATTCAGAATCTCGTTTTAAGTTGGTGCCTACAAGGAAAAGCAGATGACTATGCTTCCTAAACCTCTTTCTCACATGAGAAACGCTCATTGAAAGCTGAAGAAGTAGTATACTGCTTCAGCATCGCTTTGCCATGTTGACTACTCTGGACCTCGCACCATCGTGCGTAACCGAAACATGGTTGATGACGGTTGGAACCGAAGGGGGTGCGGCTGTTGTGGTCGGCAAGCCGTCTGACCCAAGTTGCTGGCCTGGGACTCGAGATCTGGCCACGACGATATCACCCGCTATATGCCCGGAAGGATATACGAGCGCATGCGACATCACCGACCCTTCGCAGAAAAAGCCGGGCGAAACTGTATGGGCATGCTGCCCAAGGTGAGCCTTGCTCCTGGCATCGCTATGTTTTTTTTCCTTCTTCGCGCGATGCTAACTGACTGCAAGCAATTTTGTCTGCGACGGTGGGACTTGGCAGTGTCTCGCAGACCAGCCAGGGGAGACAAAAACGTACACTGTATTCGATACTAATAGCAACGGCGATACCATCACAACTAAGGTCACATCAGACAGAGGGATAAACGCACATTCAATACGGGTTGCCTTCCGCTCATCAGATATTGTCGGCTCGCCTTCTTCGACAACCGATACGTCAGTTTCGCGTTTAGCCCCGACCGAAACAGCTACACTGTCGATTCCAGCGCCACCTTCAAATACTGCACCGGGCTCGAGTTCTAAGAGTCCGTCTACAGGCGCATGGATAGGCATAGGAGTCGCGATTGGTGTTAGCGCTTTAGTATTGCTCGCAAGTCTTGTCTGGCTAGTTAGGAGGCGTTCTCGAAAGCAACAGCCATCAATACCACCGCAATATGTTGCCCAGGTTCCAAAACCGCCTAATAAGAGCTATGTCACACAGCCATCAGAGTTGAATGCGGACCCCGGGCCACACGAGCTGGAAACGAAGGCCGCCGTTCCGACTCTGGTGAATAGGCTGTGAACACGGAGGGCTACGCTTTATAAGTCATAACTGTCGCCCCATCGGCTATTTACTTGAGAATGATTGTATGATATTTGGGCAGCGTTTGGTAATTATTTTCGAGGATTATTGTTGCATGAAGAGTCAAGCACGCTGCACCTGGGGCCTAATTGTAATTAATGCAAGCCCCCTACAGCAGAGGCAATATATAGCAATGGGATCCGCTCGAATCGAGCGACTTTCGCTTTGAAACTCGTTTCCATCTGATGTATTTGCCAAATCGAGATAATATCTAAATATATGTCTACGATTTTTCTCTGTGTTGGTTGGCTAAGGACGTTGCGCTTGCGTTGTCAAAACTCCGCAAGCAAGCGCCGCCCGGCACTACCAAGTCCGCCGACTGGGGCGCCTAATCACGGCGGCATTTGCCCTAAACTCCACTACCTAAAGCTTCCCGCGTTCCGTCCAGATCCGCCGTCACATACAATCTGCGAAACATAAGAGCAATCGGGAAAGGCTCTCATACAAATTTCATTATTGAAGAAACCTCTCTGTTTTTCTCATTTAATTCTCTTGCTGCTATCATCATCACCGGTATTGATTTCAAGAAGATGAAGGTGCTCATCGCTGGCGCGAGCGGATCTATTGGAGGCGAATGCCTAGCCCAATGTCTCGCTCATCCTAAAATATCCACCGTTGTCGCATTTGTACGACGAGACCTACCCGTCGAAGTATCAAGCCACCCAAAGCTACAGTGTGCTAAGATTACGGATTTCGCACAGTGGCCTGAGGATCTTTTGGAAGCGCATGCTGATGCTGCAGGCATGATCTGGTAGGTCGACAAAACTATAAGGGGCTATCATGTTCAACTGCCAACTGGGAATCGATTAGCTGACAGAGGCGTTATAGGGCGATGGGCTCATACAAGGGTAGCCGTGCGGTGGATGTGGAATACCCTCTTGCATTCATGAGGGACATGGATCGTGTGCTACAATCAAGACCGTCACGACCTCGGTTTGGATACGTTCACCTCAGCGGAATGTTCACACGCCACGACCAAGACACAAAGCTGTGGTGGCTGGAGTACGCACGTAAAATCAGGGTATGAGTCTAGCTGCCTTCAAATTCCCATAATCTTCTGGTTCTAAGATTACTCTAGGGTTTAGGTGAGGCCAAAGTCCTCGAATTCGGAAATAGCAATGACGTCAGGTGGAGGGTTTCCGTAGTTCGACCTGGAGGGGTCGCGACCGAGGCGATAATAGGTTCGCGTACTCTTGCGTCCATGCTAGGAGAGAATTGGCTCGTTCGGATTGAAGAGCTAGGTGCATTCATGACGTATCTTGCTATTGATGGGGGAGAAGAGGGCGCTATAATTGAGAATGCTCGAATAGTGAGAAAGGGGCGAGAGTTATTGAAGACACAGTAGCAGTCGCCAGAGACTGCCTAGATGATAGTATCTATATATAATTATAACTTCATTAGACCAATAATAATCAATGCAACCTCCTATTACGTGTATTACTATGTACATGTTGGATGTCGGTCACCAAGACTTTACCCCTTAACCATTAGAGAGCATGGTGTCACCCCTTTAAGCCATCAGCTCAGATCTTGGTTGTCAGCTTGCAATCAAGACGGCTTCCATTGTAGGAAGAATTATCTCTCAATAGAGATAATCCAAAATCAGCCAGTATGGCGACGAATATACTTGATGAGCCATCCCAAAAAGAGTGGGCGACTGCGAGGACGCAAAAAGGCTATAAGACGCTTGGAAGACGCATCGTGAGCTGGCGAGGCACACCGTGGGCTAAGCGAGAGAAAATCGTTCCCGTTTTATGCCCTTTCAAGTCCACAATCTTGCGAACACTGTAAACATTTATCACATCGTTCCGAATATGCCTTCCATACAACTACAATAGCACGAGCCAGTACCCCTAGAGTGTAACCAGAAAGTTATGATCTACTCCGTAGTATTGTTAGGCACTTGTTGCAGCAGACAAATTCCATCAACGCGCCGCACCGGAACTCCAAAACGTAGGCCAAGCTGCGCATGTCACCAACTGCAGAAGTATTACTTGTTCAGGAATGTCTGTAGCTGCAGGCTATCGAGTGGCGGAGTCGATAACCCTGTTGTGTATTACTGAATGTTAGGAACCTTGCATTGCTTTTGAAACTCGTGCGTACCTTATTTCCTATCCTCGGTTTGCCATGTAAATCGTCTCAGCACGCTGTCCTAACTTTCATTATGCCTGGCTTGCCGACCCACGGCGTTGGCTAGGCTACAGCCTGACGTTGCGTGGTGTCACCTGGCGTCTTTTTCCGCCGGAAAATCAATCTACGCAGGTAGGGGATCTATAGTCGCTAGAATGGAGGCTGAGGCTACCCTATTATGCAGAAATCGGTTGTGGGCCAAAGTTGTAGTGAACCCGCGGCTTCACATGAAACTTCCGAATATCACCCACACGGGCTAGAAGAGGTGTTGATGCTAACCTTCCAGACCATTCAGGGCTCGCGACAAGACGCTGATCTTCAACAATCTGAATAGCTGTCGGGCGGGCATCACCTGGTCCCTGGGGATGCCTATGCAATTCGGCATATGGGGCGAGGCGTGTCATTTCTGCGTGGCAGTTAGAGGAGTAAGGTAAGTTTAGTGATAGATGGTGTCTGCTTTTGTGCGACTGCTAGAATGTAGTGGTTTAAGCTTATGAATCAGTCACTGGCCGTACCTGAGATTATCTAAGATTTTTTAGAATTATTCTTGTACAAGTACACTGTAGCAGGGTGGGCGAGTATCGGTTGGGTGCAATGCAGATAAGGCTCCCGGCTGATGCGCAGAAGCTGAGCGCGAGCCGCCGCGGCCGCCTTAGTCGATCTGCCGATCCTTCCGTATCACATTTGAATGCGTCAAAAGGGGGCATGTTGCATGTATGAAGAAGCAGGCTATGGTGGGGTTATTTGGCGTAAGTAGAGCCTGGTAGCGCCGTGGTCCTACCAAGGTCACACTCTTGAGAATAAACAGCCCCCCTGCGAGCAAGCTGTTCGTTGTGATGCACGTCAGGTACCAGGAAGCAGGTTACCAAAGTACTCGTACCACCTCGACAGCGGCACATCTTTCCTGAAGGCTTTGCACGCAAATACAATGCCAGCGCGCGTGGCGCTACGCGTACTCAAGCTTCTCGCCCTCAAACGTCTTCATCTCCTCAACAACGCTCAGGTCGACGTAGTTCAGGGCTGCCGCCGCGCCACGCGCGCACGCGATGTCAGGGGCAAAGAAACACTAGGGCAGAAATCACTCCAAAGGGGTGGAGATGGTTCAATAGTCAGGTATATAAGGAAGCATAAGGCTCTTATGGTATTAGGAAGGCTAGAAATCAATAATACTGAGCCCTTACCCATATCGTCGACCTATCTACTATTTGCCAAACGGCCCAAACAGTGTTAATGCAGATCGCATATAAAATGCGCCATCGGTGAGTTTCTTGTTCTTCGTCATGCCGAAGTCTAGCCCAACCCCAAAATCGCCCATGGAGTCAACCACAAAGCAATAAATTAGGGTGTTGATTGTGATAGGGTCTGGACTGGACTCACTAATTAGGTCTACATGTGCCTCAACTTGATCCGCAATCCGCTTATAATATTTAGCTGGCATTGTTTGTATAACAAGGGCAGATGAACTGGGCTTGGAACTGAGGATTCTGATTACAATAATCAACTAGGGCTGCATTAGTCCTTGACCAACCAACTGCTTCTCGGCTGTTGGTGGCTTGACTTGACTCTATATACAACTGGTCTACCAGCCCAGACCACCTAGGTCTCTGGGGTCTGTTTCAGGAAGCGAAGTCTGTATAACCTCACTTTCCAATATTGTCCAATATTGCCTGCATGTCTTGAAAGATCATGAACAGCCTTCAAAGGTCCTTCGTACGGCCGAAGTGCAAGGCGAACTGCATATTCAGCTAGCACAGAGGCTGTACGTGTAGCAGTGAGGCTCACAGACGACTTTGATGTGTTCGGTGAGCGAACATCATGTTTCATCTAAGGGTCATTTTATTTTTCAATATCATCGTTCTTCATGGATGAGTCCGCTAGGTAGAGCCTAGACTAAGCTTCAGGAACTTGGCGCTCGAAAAACAACGTCGGAGAACAGACAGTAAGATACCAACAGACACCTTACTATACAGTACTTTCCACTTTACAGATCAGCAGGCTTCTCAGGAAACGCCGTCTAGTATGCCAAGGATGAATGGAGGACATTGCCGTCGATTCCGGCAATGCCAGAGCCTCAGGGCGCTACGCCGCCCTGAAACAACAGTCAGGATATTGGACTGTGGGGTTGAATGTGTATGCAAGTGGCATAAGAACCCCTTACTGCATTGTCAAATAGGAATGTCAATTTGCGGACACTACGTCGGAGAAGGTTTTTATGCATGTTGGCTGCGGTGACCTGTTCGAGGCAACCCTAAGCCCGCCCCCAATACATCTCCGAAGTTGTTGGGTTGACGTTGCCTTGTTGCTCTCCTTTTCAGTAAAGCGTGAGATGTGCGGGGCATCACGGCCCAAGGGGGCTTGGGGGAGATTTTCTGAGCTATTACATCAACAAGCCTCAACAGCACCTACTGCTATGGAGTCTCCATCGGCATCAGACGTAGCTGTTGTTTTCTGCCATGGCTGCTACCACACGCCAGCACCTTATATACCCCTGATGGAGTCATTGAGGGCCATCGGCATTGATGCTCATTGCCCTCAGTTGCCCACCTCTGATCTCAAGAAGCTTAATGTTGGTGATGACAATAATCCTGACTTTGACCGAGGACCTCCTGAAGGGGGGTATCCTCAGGGCCATGAAGATACAGAAACCATTCTGAGTGTCCTGGGTCCGTCGGTGAACCAGAGGAAAAGGGTGTTGATGATTGGGCACTCTTCTGGTGGTTGGGTTGCTACCGAAGCAGCACGGCCAGAGTTGCAAGCAACAACACGGAGAGACCAAGGTCTCGCTGGAGGAATCATTGGAATTCTCTATATTGGCGCTTTTGTTATTCCAGTGGGTGAATCGATCCACGGTTTTTTCCAACCGAATGATGGATCTTTTGCAGTGCCTCCATTCCTGGATTTCCACGTAAGAAAAGCAGATTTTCTGATTATTTTCTTATTATTATCAACTGACAAGTTCGATTCTAGAAGCTTGGAGAAGCAGGATTAGCTACTCCAAAGAACGCAGAGAAATTCTTTTTCAACGATCTTGAACCAACAATAGCAAAAAATGGCTAGCCACCCTTACTGCATCTCCTGTATTAAAAACAAAGCTATCCAACAACGCTTATGAAGCGTTACCATGCGCCTACCTAATACTTGAGGGTGATCAGGCATTGCCTAAAGAGTATCAAGAGAGCATGGTGGCCCTTCAGGTTCAAAAGACGGGGGATTTCACATTGTATCGATGTCCCTCAGGCCATTCGCCTCATTTGAGCTGTACGGATGGCACAGCTCAGATCATTCAGGAATTTGTCAAGGAAATCGAAAATTGATTTTTTAAAGTCCTTGACGGTTGGATAACCAATCCAGATACATCGCCAAGCAAGGTTGTTCGTTCACCCAGATGTTGATGTTTAGGTATCGGTGAAGATAAGCTGCCCTTCCTTGTCTTGTTTCTAGAGTAGTATATGATGAATAAGAATTCCGTGGGTGAATCAATTGCTTCTGATTTCAGACAACCGAATTTATTTTTACTTGAAAGAGCCGGTGATAGCTTCACCGGGAACAGACACATTCATAGCCCTTTAGAAGGGTCGCTCCTTTAATCATTTCGCGTTGTATCACATTCGCCAGTTACCTAGCTGATCTCATCGATTCTTAAATCTACATAAATAACTTAATGATCGTTGGCCAAGATATGGCCCCGTTCCGGAGAGAAGAAGGTGTTAGAGGCGCCGAAGGTTCCATTCTTTACCATGCCGAGGATGGCATATACTTCAATTACGAAAGTTAAGACAAAGCACAAATCAATCACGATGATCAACAAAAACTATATTCTAGAGGCTCAGTTGTTGCAACTTATGGCTTTAAAAAGGACATACGAACCAATGAGATCATCAAGGAACCAGGGAGAGTAGCAGCTTGCAGCATAGGTACAAAGTCACCATCATGCCAAACTATTGCCTTAGCTTTAGGTGTGAGCTTCTCTCGGATTATTCTCTCCGACCCTATTGAGCCTGTAGAAGAGTTGGGTGTTAATAATGAATATAACGATAGAATTAGCGACAAGGCAATGAGGATTGTGGCAGATTTAGCTAAGGTGTGGTCAAATGGCAGTGGGAACTTGTTAAGGAAGCAAGGGAGTCCAGTGATTCGTAGATAGATGCACCGACATATGAAGAGAAGCAGCTCTACTTCATCTTACAAGTTTCATAGCTCAACCCCCGTTTTAACGTTTTCGTATTCAGGCCCATGGGAAAAGGTATCACTTACATAGAGTTATCCTATTCTCAGCACGCCGCAGAGCATTGCTCAATCAACAAGTACACCATCTAGTGCCAGTCCTACCATGAGCACCCCGTACACCAACAGCTTAATATCATCTACCAGCAACAGCCCTTCGCCTACACCAAAGCTATCTTGCTGGCAGCAGCTCCAAGATCTTGACCAGGGGACAAACCAGGAGTAGTGCATTTGTGATGGAAGCAGAACACTACCGTTCATAACACTCTGACCGCTTACTAATATAGAGAAAAGCTATGATTATACGACACTGCCTCCAAAAGAAACTAAAAGGGATATTGCTCCGCCTATCACGGAGTGGCTGCCAACACCCACTTCTGGATCGTTACTTCATGAAAGAGCTCACCATGTCTGACGGGTTGAAGTCTCCTATTATTTACATTCCAACCTTAATATATAGCTGGCGATATTGGCCTAGGCAAGGTGATTGACATTGTCTGTGGCACGCGGGATGGGCGCCGTTGTGTGGCCGCGGCTGCAATGGTCGCGGCGAAGAGCTCGAATGGCACAGCGGCACTAGTCCTCAAGGTAATAGGTTCTCTTGTTTAGTTGGCAAATATTTTTGGAGTCTTGAAATTACTCGAGTGCTACTCGTTGTGTATCTTTCAGTATACTTCGAGATCGTTCTGGACTGGTTCAGAAGTGGCAGAACAGAGACATCTAAGTCATTCACTCGGAAATCTGAGAGAAGCGTCGAACATAGAAGCCATTGGACTGCCATTCACAGGGTGATCTGCTTGTTCAAGTACGTATTAGCGCACAAGAATCTGCAATCAAACGGGTTGACCACATGTGATAGACTGGGAAGAATGGGCGGCTACAGCGTCCCTGTCAGATCACCGAGGTAAGTCGAGTGCACGCTGCGCCTTATGTCGAACAATACCCATGCAATCTTTAAAGCCTGGATCATCAAATATTGTTGCTCGCGCGCTTGCGGGATACGAACTACAAGCGAAGCAGCCTCCGTTTGTAGCCCTCCGTTTGCTCTCTTCTACCTCCTCGGCATCTTGCTGCTGCAGGGATGTAATCTGTTCACTCAAACATAGTGAGTTGTCATATAGGTGCTCTCGCACAAGGGTTTGTATAGAATATCAAGTCATTGTACAATAATTGTTCGTAATAAATTAATGATCCTAGGGTCGCAACAGTGAGCCGACTGAGTAACCAATGTACAGCGTACAATATTGCAGTATTGCTCGCTCCCTTGCTCAGCAAACATGGGTCGAATATCTTCATTCCCTGACTGTTTGTCTTCGATATATAAACAGCAAACTCCCGATATTACTGAGATGCACCATTCCGTGAAAACTGAAGCTTGTGCTGTGAATTGCATTATCCGGAACCGACACGGTCTTTCGGCCCACGACCATTTACTTCTACGTTCTTCCTTGTGCCATGGCCAACATTTCCAAGCGTGTATATATTGATTGAACGCCATTCACCTCAGGCTACCCGGCCATCCGATCTCAGTCACTACCATTTAATTACATCTCCAACATACCTCTTCTCTCATTGGCAAGCAAAATGCCTAGACAAATTGAGTTTGATGATTCCACAAGCTCGGATCTTTCTGACAATGATGCTTGCAACTGCGAAGAGCAGCAGGATAAGATTAAGAATCAGCAGTTAAGCTTACTGATTCAACAAACAAGCATCGATGAACTGGGCGAGATCAACACAGCCCCTTTATTCACGCCCTCCGTCTTGCAACACGCGCAGCACTTAGGCGTGTCAACTTCAACAGCCGCTTTCTCGCAATATGGACTACTGGCCGGAGATGTGCGCAGCCTCCAGGAGACATCGCCTGAAGATCCTCGAATCTTCTATAATGTTGCGACGCCTGCCAGCGTGTTCATATGTGGCAGCCAAGGATCAGGCAAGAGCCACAGTCTGTCTTGCATTCTCGAGAATTGCTTGATACAGTCGGACAAGTTAGGGCGTCTCCCTCATCCATTGACAGGAATTGTCTTTCATTACGACGATTACGCGTCGGACTGGCGCGTTAATCCCTGTGAGGCCGCATACTTAGGCAGCGACCCTGGAATCAGCGTGAGAGTTCTATGCTCACCTACAAATCTCAGAGCAATCAAGGTAACTCCAGTCCTCTCTCTTCTATGTTTCAACTTCTAATGCAATGTAGGAGTCCTACGGCCAACTCCAGAACGTCACGGTCGAAGCTCTGCGCCTAGACCAGTCCGACCTCAACACGAGGCGCATGATGGAGCTCATGGTATTCGACCGTACGCAACCGCTGTACGCATCAGTAGTTCAAAGGATACTGAGAGATATGCGCCTCAGACAGCAGGATAAAGCGGGCTGTTTCAACTACCGTGAATTTATCACTAAACTTGAAGACGAGCCGTTAAGCCCTGATCAGAAACGTGGTCTGCGGCAACGCCTCGACACGCTGCAGAGCTTCATGGTCGCTGAGCAGGTCAAGCCACTCGCTTGGGGAAATTCTACACAATATGCCGTACATGCTGGGACCGACTGGACGCCCAAAGTAAGTTATCAGCTTTGATGTGCTCTTCTCGTACTCTTAACACATTCCCTTTTTCATACTAATCAGCGAATTCAAGGCTGGAGAACTCATTATCGTTGATCTATCATGCCCATGTGTCACCACCTCGATGGCATGTGCCCTTTTCAACATATGTTTGTCTATATTCCTTGCCCAAGAAAACTCTCTAGGACGCATCATCGCGTTAGACGAAGCTCATCGATACATGGGCGACACATCCGACTGCGAGGTCTTGACAAACAGCTTACTCGCAGCGATCCGATTCCAGCGTCATCTCGGCGCCCGTATCATCATCTCCACGCAAGAGCCCACGATCTCCCCCAAGCTTCTAGACCTATGCAGCATTACGATCGTGCATCGCTTCAGCTCGCCCGACTGGCTTAATGTCTTGACAAAACATCTAGCAGGCATCTCTAAAGTTTCCAAATTGACGAACAAATTGGACAATATGGGAATTGACGACGACGACGACGACGACGAAGCCAATCGTCATGGTCTACGCGGGATTGCGGTATCATCGGATGATCCCATCCTTGACCTCTTCTCGCAGATAGTTGAGCTACGCACGGGCGAGGCATTAGTATTTGCTCCTAGTGCCATCGTTTCACTCGAGAAGCAAGGCTCTAAGGTCACACCAAAGAAACTGGCGCATCGTGTCTTGAGAGTTGTAATGAGAGCGCGGATCACGATGGATGGGGGAAGAAGCATCATGGCCACTTGAGTGCTCAGGAAAGTAGATTGGCCGTGTCAATAGAAGTTATCTATCGGTCAGCGTCTTGATGTCAGTGTCAGAGTAGCGCAGTTGTTTCAATACCTGGGTCACGAGTGTAGCCCTCTGTCCTCTCTGTATAGCCATCAGGTTTTAGGCACTCGAGCGGTTAGCATCACCCTCCAATGTAATTCTATCGCAGCAGAGCAGCTCTCACAAAAGTCATACTATATGGATGTAGGAGTTACCGTATAACTGCCTGGCCAGTGGCTTGATGAATTTGCTACTCTTCTGCCAGGTTTCTGCAAGAAATAGAATCACCATAACCTAAATACCTAGCGGTTTCAGCACGTCGTCCAACAGTATGCAAGGCGCATGCTTAAGTCGAGGGCTGCTCCGACATCGGACTGCTCATTTGACACACTTACGAAGTAACATTCAGCGATGCATTGCATCTGGATTTACACTGCAATGGATTACGAATAAAAGAACCTATGAAAGATGTTTCTTCGACCTGAGGTTTTGAGAGGAATTAAAGTTAACAAGCATGCGATACTCACGATTATCTAGACTGAACTACCAGCATTTATCGATGACGTCATTGCATCTACTGAGAGGTCAGTCATCTTTCTTGATCAAATGTGGTCTTTTCAAATCCATAACGGTGCCCGTGATAAATAGTCTACTGCTCGGCTAAATCATTGCTATGATCGGTCAAGATCCTTTTGCTAACAACCACAACAGTGCTATTGAAAATGACAAATCATATTTATTCTAAAGAAGCCTAGACAAAAGCTGCTCACTGTTACTCTACTTCCACCTATTACTTTGGCTCATGGGACAAGCCTACACGGAGGATAGTGGGTAACAGAACCTTTGGGACGATATCCCATAGCCATCTCGCCTGCCCAACATCAAGGCATAGCCAATACACGCCAGCAGTGATACTCATAACCGCCTCGAGAAGTGGCGTGCCTAAGAGGGTCTCTACGAAGTGACCCAAACTTCTGCTTTCTTTTCCGGAGGAAAGAAAATGATGACTGCCTTTTCAAATTCATTGCGGTTCTTTCGGATAGCTGATATCCCCACGAGCACCTTGGCAGCAGCCTGAGACAGCCGGGCCACTACCACCGGAGTGTTCGCATAAAATTCTCGGGGCATGTCAGAAAATGAAGGCGTTCCTCGCCAAGTCAGGGTGGAATTGTCTTCACGTACCAACTGGAATTGTTACAACTCCTGTGGCGTTGGCGATGATCTTTCGAAAATATGACAGATTCATGGACATCTACCAAAGTAAGCTGTCGTGCTAATGGTGTGATAGGATAACAGGGCTTTCGTACTTCGAACATTGTGGGATGTGGTCGCTTGCTAAGATTTTTTTTTAGTTGCGACCAGTGTGCTTTTCGGGAGCGAGACATACGTCAAACACTTCTTGATCAACACTCCCCATGAATTGATGTCTAAGCTGCACTCGGGTGCCTCTACAGTCACTTTTCCTTTCCGAGGACTCGGCTGTGTGATTGAACGTCTTTTGCGCGGGCTGCTAGAGCGGTCCGGTGTGTCGTCCCCGACACGACGCTGAATGCAAGTCAGTGAGGAGTAGGTAAAAGCTGCACGTAGGCAGACGGCCAGACCTTCTTTGGTGATACCATTGCGTTGAATGAACGTGGGCGTACGTTAAGAAGAACGGAGTAATGCTACCAGGCCCAATCCTAATGGTGATATGTAACCCTTTATGTTTAGTTGAACGAGCAAGAATGGGTATTGGCTGAAGAGAAAAACAACACGATGGATGGATGTGTGAACTGGGAAAGACAGGCGTGGGTAAAGATTGAAGTACAGGTTCGCCGCCACCTCTCGACAAGACGTGTTTATGACCTACGGAAGGTGGCAATGGCCTCAGGGTGCTCCATATAGGAAGTAGCAACAAATCCCAAGGAAATCATACCTAGCACGAGCTCTCTTGTAGAAGGGACTGCTTTCCCAAGTTAGTCCTCAAAGCAGTCGATCATCTCACCACAATCATCGTAACTACATGCAGTTGCATACCGGCATTATCCTTAGGGTATCTTCTATGGGATTCGCGGTATTGAATGTTCCTCTAGCAATGATAGAGGAACACTCTCTAGAGCCGTCCTCAGATGATATTATGGCACCTAGAGCTTGAAGCAGCCCGTTGTCGCCGCATGAATATGTAGGTACTAGCGGGCAGCGTTTGTGCAACGAATAGGTGTGGCAAATATTCCATGAGTTCCCGCCGGACGTTGGCGAGGATGGTTACCTATTACCCCAAGACAAGTGTTATCACGACGAATGCTGATTTAATCTGTGTTCAAATATATAACGTTCAGTATGGTGATGAAATGAATCACGACCTAGCAAGTGAAGTGTGTAACATGCTGGATTTGGTCCTTAGTAGTGGTAACTATATGATTTTTTTTTTTTTTTGGCTTTGGTTGGTGCTCACCTTCTGCCTACACGAACCTATGATTTTAGAGGTTTCAAAGTCAAGTGAGGCTTCGGATAATGAACCTTGTTTCGAACAGCCGCCCCTTACACGAATAATTGTCGAATGAAAGGTGACCATCTAAACTGATCATAGTAGTAAAATAAGACACGTCCCACAAGTTGGGACTGTCAACTGTCACAAGTTGCATAGCTAACTTGAGACTTCCACTGAATTATTTGTTGAGCTGTTCAGGCACGCGGAGTAGGAGTTTCGATGATACTCCGTTGATGCATATGTAGGCATGAATAATTTTAGGCCAGACGTCTCACAAGATAGTCGGACTTACTAGCGTCTATATGAAACATCCAAAGATCAATTGACGTAATATCCCAGCACCTTCAATCCCATACAGCAATAAAGAGCCAAGACTTCATCCGCAGGAGCTGTCGATGGAGTTGGGATCTGACTACGCACGCAGAACCGAGGGACGTGCCGCAAACGGCAACTTGGGGCGGCGTCTAGGTAGGAGCACTATTCTTGAACATGTGGCATATATTCATGAGTAGTCATATCATAAATCTACTTTAGCTACATACGTTTCAGATTTAGATACCTCCCCGTTCTTCGCATATATATTATGATTTTATGAGTACGTACCTAGGTATTGCAAGTGACACGCAAGCAAATCTTGCTTGTTCACTTTCCCCCAAAGTCTATAGAGAACACAGGATTATGCAGTTTCAAGTTTCCCGGGCTGAACCAAAGTTTTCTGAAGAACTCAAAAGTTGTTTATTAACTCTGATATAATAACAGGTTGCTTCAATCCTCAAAGCATTAGGAACGCGCGTCTGTAGGAGGAGTCGGCGGTGCCGAGTGCCAAGGCGCTATACTTGGTCATGTTAGAAAGATCGAGAACGAAAGAGAGGAGCAGATAGACCAGAATAGACCGAAAGTGCAGGAACTATGGGGTCCATTTTATAGGTTTGGGCCATGAGACGGTGTCTTTGGTCGCTTGGTATCGTCGCTCGCCTCGGTATCCTTGACTCTGCAACATAGAGGCCAGCTTGATGAAATGAAGTTCGAATAAGCAACCTTGAAAAGTGTAGAGCGCATCTCTGTCATGATCCCTGGCGACAAATGCCGATAAGCCACACCATTGGGGGTGCACTAGCCCAGCCTGGTAGGTACCTACTATGACCTCGCCCCCAGAGCTCGCCCAGACTCGCCCCAAATGCGCCGCCCCCTGCGCCCCCAAGCTGTGAAGCGAATATCAATACTTGCCATGTACGTAGGTAGGTAACCAATAACTACATACCTAGACTACGAATTTGAGGCTGAGAAGAGCCTCTACAATATCTTTTGTGACGCAGAATTATTGTCCACTTTGAAATTCGGCGGGGCAAATAGAGTACGATTGATTTACGTAAGGTTGGATAGGTACTTTAGGTGTACCTACCTAACTAGGTACTCGGTAGGCACTATCTGCTGTAAGTACATCGGCAGCAAAGTACCTGGTATGTACAATCCCCCAATCTGACGCGCGAAAGCCCTGCCAGCAGCCGTTGGGGCTACTGAGCGAGTACGGCGCTCACTGGGCGGGCATCGACATGCGCTAGAAATTCTCGGACAGGGGCCGCAACAGGCGCGACAGGGCATGGGCTATGGCGAAGAAGGGGACAAAAAAAAAAAATTTTAACTTACCGACCATGACACACGGTCGCTACATCACACTTCTTTCACTCCTTTCTCTTTCTTTTCTTTCTTCAGCCCCCCCCTCCCCTCGCACGCTCCGTCACGACACGTCTGGTCTACCCACCACCATCCTCTGTCAATCGCCCTCTTGGTCTGGGTGGCCTGTCGATTTCCCTTTTCTATTCTTTCTTGCCGTTGTGATAAGGTACCGTGTGACTCCGATTCCGTTCCAATCCCGTTCCCTGCCCCATATCCTGTTCCTCCCCCGCCACTGGTGTTTGGTGTTGGGTGTATGTTGTCTGTTGTCCGTTGTTCTTCTAGCATCGCCACTGTTGTATCGGCCCCGTGTTTGTCTGAAACCAACAGTCGAACAGCGTTGGTACCACATCCGGCATCATCACACTGCGCTGCGTTTGCGAACCTGTTGGTCATCTCTACAGCGTAGAACGCATCCCCTTATCGTGTTGCTATGGGACACAGTTAGCGGTTCCCCTGCTATATCTACATAACGGCTTGAATTTATTTCCCCGGTCGGACAAAGCTGACAGGCTAGACTTAGTTGCCTTGAGATCCGTCCAGGCGAACAATCATCCATCGAGAACCGAAATAGGCTCCCGAATCGAACCCACTATCGTCTATCACCGCTCGCCTCACATCTAAGAGGTCTTGCTACGTCCACACGACGATCCAACGACAAGAAACGAAGGAAACCCAACACTGCGAACGTACGTTGTATCTGTGACTTTGACTAGTCATGGCGACCCCGTTGCAGTTTGCCTATCGAACCCAGAAGGAAATCGGCATCACCGACGCTGCCCCCGTCTACACGCCCGTCTCTGGGTTTGTCAAGCCCGAGGGGAATTTGAGGTGTTGCGTGTATTCGCCCTGCGGTCGGTTCTTCGCTTGGGCAACCAACGAACGTGTCTGCGTTGTAGATGCTTCTGCTGGCCATATTCTCACCACCCTCATCGTTGCCAATGTTTACGAAGTCGCATTTTCTCCCCGCGGCACGTATCTAAGCACTTGGGAACGGCCCGCGAAAGATGAGAATGGGGATGCTACAAAGAACTTGAAGATCTGGCGCGTTGCCGATGAAACTACGGACGGCAGCGATAAGCAGCCGATGGGACGCTTCGTTCAGAAGTCACAAACTGGATGGAACCTCCAATACACTTCTGACGAGAAGTTCTGTGCCCGTCTAGTGACGAATGAAGTTCAATTCTACAGTAGCGACGATTTGACAACTGTCTGGAACAAACTGCGGGCCGAAGGAGTAACAGACTTTGCTATTGCCCCCGGACAGAGCTACAACGTTGCTGTTTTCATTCCCGAACGAAAGGTATGTTACCTCATTGCCTCCTGCGTTTTCTGAACGTGCTCGTGAAACTGAATTTCTGTAAATACTACTGCTAACTCTGACTCTAGGGTCAACCAGCTGCAGTCAAAGTTTTCAACGTCCCACAATTTAATGCGCCGATATCCCAGAAAACTTTCTTCAAGGGTGATAAGGTGCAACTGAAGTGGAACAGCCTGGGCACGAGTCTGATTGTGCTGGCACAAACAGACGTGGATAAATCGAACAAGAGTTACTATGGCGAGACAACACTCTACCTGCTCAGTGCGAATGGTTCTCTTGATGCTCGCATCACTCTTGACAAGGAGGGGCCCATCCACGATGTGTCTTGGTCACCGAATGGAAAGGAGTTTGGAGTCATTTACGGTTATATGCCTGCAAAGACTACCATCTTTAACCATCGGGCCGTCGCCACCCACTCGTTCCCCCTCGGGCCTCGCAACACCATCATTTTCTCTCCCACCGGTCGGTTCGCCCTCGTTGCTGGTTTCGGTAACTTGGCTGGTCAGATCGATGTGTATGACTTGGAGAAGGATTTTAAGAAGATTTGCACCATTGAAAGTGGTAATCCTAGCGTTTGTCAGTGGAGCCCTGACAGCCGTTACATCATGACTGCGACAACATCTCCCCGCTTGCGCGTTGACAATGGCGTGAAGCTGTGGCACGTTGGCGGCGGGATCATGTATCATGAGGACATGGTTGAGCTGTATAATGTATCGTGGAGACCATGCCCGCCTGAAAACTTGCCTCGTGGCGACCCCTTGAACCCGGTTCCCACCCCACACGCCTCTGGTCTAGCATACTTGGGCACAGTCAAGACGCCATCCAAGCCAGTTGGCGCGTATCGGCCTCCTGGTGCCCGAGGCATGTCCACGCCTCTTCATTTCCGACGTGAAGATGAGGGCGGTGCGGCTCACGTAATGAGCAACGGCAACCCTAACATCGGGCCAAACGGATTTGGGAGGGCGCGTCGTCAGGTCCCCGGCGCAGACTTGACCGACCAAACTTCGCGCATCGTTCCCGGTGCTGCGTCGACGCAAGTACCTGGAGCCGCAGGTGATGAAGGTCTGTCCAAGACCGCGTTGAAGAATAAGAAGAAACGGAATAACAAGAAGACTAAGGAAGGTGATGGTCCAACGGGAACCGGTGGCTTGGCACCTCCCACTCAGGAGCATGGTCTTAGCTCTGGAAATGAGGGACGGAGCCCTGAGCGTCGTGGTAACCAGCAGAACCACCAGAGGCATCACCGAAGTCGATCGCGACACAACGCTCATGGGGGTAACAACCCCGGGCGCAATCGCAGCAATACCCAACAAAACGGCCAGCATGCTGGAGCTCCGCACCCGGTGAATACAGCGCAGGCGCCAAACGCGGACTCTCTACTGTCTCCTGGCAGTCAAAACCCCGCCTCAAAGAAGCTACGAGGCCTCCAGAAGAAGATTCGTGCGATCGAGGATCTTGAGATGCGTCTCGCTGGCGGCGAAAAGTTGGAAGATACGCAAATGAAGAAAATCGCGACGAAAGCTGCGGTTCTCAAGGAGCTCGCGGACATAGATAAGGAGCCTCACGCAGCCTAAGCTGCAAGCTGAGACGGGTGCTGTTGATGTGGAGATGCAATATCTTAGATTATGTTGGACACCACCAGGTTACTAGCATAGCTACCTAGTAGAGCCATTAATCTAAGAGAGCCAGATATTTCGAAAAGATTATACTGTCATTGTAGTTTTACACACCTCCACATAAATAAGCTCGTACCTCGTCAATGCTAAACTTACTGAAAATCTAGCCCCAAGCTCCTCACATATTTCTTCTTTCACCCTACTAGTGCCTGGATAGTATTGGAGACAAATAGATGAATGGGCATTTAATTTGTTGGATCGTGGCTAACATGTAAATTTTCAGACTAGCTGTCAAAATATCGTCTCGGTGAAATTAATGCCACTATGCCTCGCTGTGACTTTGACGGTGTGAAATGGATAGGGTGTTCGGATCAAGGCTGAAGTTCGTATGGGTATGTATCTCCTTCTGTCTTTTGGATTTGAACGGCAACTAGCATTATACGGAAGGTTTTACTGAGAGCTGTAAAGCACGATGACTAGGATATATCATGAGAGTCGAGAAGGAGACGATGGTCCTCGACTTGACCTTACAATAAGAAAGTGACTCTATCCAAACCGTGCTGTGGCCGCTCTAGTCACTGACCTCCAACTAGGAATTTAACATCAACGTGACCACGCCTATCATATCGCCTACTCTCAGAACTTCGTCGCCCACTCCGGATACACCTCCTCCTGCCTCGGCCTCGAAGCGACATTCCGATCATGAATGTGGTCCTCAAGGGGCAAATCCATGAACTGGCTATGCTCGCCCATATCCACGCCCCGTCTATGTATCCACCGCGCGAACCCAAGCGTCTCCCTCTTCCACTCCTCCCTGCTCACCCTGCCAGCCAGATAGTCAGCGAAGATCATCGCGTCGAACGCGGCCTGCGACGTCGACGCCACCGTATGCGGTCTGAACCCCGCCAGCGCGTCCCCGAGCAACACAACCTTCCCGCCCCAGTACTCGTGCTCCGGGCTGAGCACGTCCGTGATGGCCTGCACGAACGGCTTCGCGGCCCCGCACACGACCTCCGCGAACTGCGGCGGCAGCCGCGCCCGCGCGACAGCGCGCTGCTTCGCCCATGCCGAAGGGCTGATCATGCCCGGCGGCATCGTGATCGCGCGCCGGCGCCCCTCGCGGTCCGTCATGATCTCCTCTAGCTCCGGCGACCCCGCGGGGAAGTTCGCGTAGTACACGAAATTGATGTATCGCTTGCCGGACTCGACGGCGCCGTTCGCCCCGGGGATGAGATACGTTAGGACTTGCGCGCCCGGGCAGTGGAAGAAAGTGAGCCGTTCGCGCAGGATGGCGCGCGTTTCTTCGCTCGCGGCGCCTTCGACGAGCGTCCCGCGTAGCGCGCAGTATCCTGCGTATTTCCGCTCCGTGTGCGGCTGCACGATGTTGCGGATCGTGGAGCTCGGTCCGTCGGCGCCCACGACGATGTCTGCGTGCAGCGAGCCGCGTTCGTCGCGGCTGCTTCGCCAGAATACTCGGATCCCTCCTGCCTCGTTATCGCTGGTCTCTTCTTCGATATTTGTGACGTTCCGGTCGTGCATGTGCACGGCTTTCCCGTGTCCGGCGACTGGACTGGGGACGTCGCAGTATGCGCTCTTTAACCCGTCGTAGTTGGCGCGCATGAGGTAGTACGCTAAATCCCAGGATGTCGTGCTCTGCTCATCCTCCTCCCTGTGCACGATGTTGCCTTCGCGGTCGAGGTACTGCCGTCCATGCGAAGGTATCGCTACGGGTCTGTCGCAGCGATTATAGCGAGCGAAGAAGTCTAGGGTATCACCTCCCGCGACGATTCCTGCCCCTTGGTCCTGGAGGAGCGGCTTTGGGTTGCGCTCGAGGATTGTGGTGTCGTGTCCGAGCGCTTTTAATGCTAGGCCTGCTGCGAGGCCTCCTAGTGATCCTCCCACCTGAATTATTAAACATAAGGTTTAAGTGAGATGAGGTTTGCGTCTTGATATAGAAATCGGTACTTACTATCACGATGTGAAGCTTTCTATCACGTCGGGCATGCTGCCCCTCATTCTGCTCACTAGTTGAGGTTGAACTCATTATAACAGTGAACACAGCGAAAATCTTATACAAAACTTCGCAACAGAACAAATGAAATCTCAGCTCATACGGGAATTATCTTTGATGATCCAGCGTTTCTTTTTCAACCATACCCTTCCGCCGTTCGAAGGCCATGTTACGGGGAATACTGGGGTATATAGTATCGAGATGAGGGGATTCTGACGTCAGCATAGGCTAAATGGACATTAATTATCTGTTATGAGCGGCATATATGTCGAGGAGTTGGGCACATCAGCGACGTCGTTGGTGACAGGCCGATTTAATCAGTAAGAGTGTGATGAAGGGTTCTTCATATTTATGAATTACTGGTAAGTTTACTATCTCGGAATTACTCGTGCCTTCAAGACTAGGTCTGACGAGACTAGTATCTCAACCTTTGGATAGATTGGATGAGGTTTCTATATAAGGTACTTGCATTTCATGAGCTTGGGTAAGATGCTTCGATAAGGATTCGAGAGTCCTGCTTGCCATTAATAACTCGAATCGCGGATCTACGGTAGGAGGTTAGCCGCGAGAAACTCCACATAAACCTGGATTGAGATGGAAGGATTATTACGACTATGATCAATGATAGAGGCCTATCTGTTGTCTTGAAGACGATATTTATGATTTGGGTGCTTAGTTGTTGGCCTCGGTATCGATGTCCAAATTCAACTGTCAAGACTCTGGTACGATGCTCAGCCCCAGCCAGTATGGATGTCGATGACTAGATAGAAGTTTAGTTTATTACGATGCCATCGATGCTAGATTCGAGATGTAATTGGGTGCTACGTTTTAGGAGTGAAGATACCATCTCATGGCACCAGTATTGGACTTTTGGGCGTGCACTCCACAGAATATGTGTTCGAAGATTCCAGTTCAAGCAGGCAACAGCCAATAATAGCAAAAGAAAAGCTGCTCAGCAATACTTCCATCTACTGATAGAGCTCTACCCAGACATATCTATCCAAGGGCCACTCTGTCCAATTTCTGAATGTTGCCTCTCGAAAATTCATCAGGCCAAAAGTGCGAGTATAACAAGGGCAGAGATCTGGGTTGGAACTTGATGCTATTCACGATAAAATGACCAACTATAGTTGTATGAGTCCTTGGCCAACCATTTCCTTGGCCTTGGTGGCTTAACTCGACTCTATATACAACTGGTCTGCCAGCCCTGACCACCTAGGTCTCGTTGGCTTATTTCATGAAGCGAAGTCTCTGTAACCTCGCTTTCCATTATTATCTAATATTACCTGCATGTCTTTTAATATCATGAATAACCTGCACTGGCCTTTCGTATGGCCAAAGCGTAAGGCGAACTGCATATTCAGCTTGTACGCGTGTAACGGCCAGTTTGTTGGCCGGGACATTATGAAATGGGGCATTCCGACAACCCAGAAGCTGGATTATCCAGCGGATCCGGAATGACTGACTGAATCACAGAAGAGGCTCATAGGGAAATACAGTGTTCATCTATGGAAATATTCCCTAGCGCTTGATGGCACGGGTTGTGATTCCATAATTAGTGGTACAAGTGGCACGACTCTTAACCCTAAATGCTAGGTAGCTTAAAGTCTGATACGAAATTACTTATTTATCTTGCCACAAACGTAGATGTTGCTGTCCACCAATATTCGCTCTCTGGGTAGGATCCATTACAAAGTTGGTCAATTACCTAAGCGGAAGTGCCGCTGATAAATCAATCACTATTATTGTCCTTATGGCACTAAATTCTTCGCCAGCGACTACTGTTCCCCCAATTGTGTCGATTATTCAGTCGGTTATTCAGCCCAATTGCTTGCCAATTTATACACTAATGTCTATCGTCTATCTAGGAAATTGGTTGAGAAATGGATTCACAAGATATTGACGCCATCTCCCGATCTTCAAACAGACACGTATCTCTGAAGAGGTGAATTGGAGGCTTCTCCATATCCCAATTGGCCTATCATACACCACGTATCCTGGCGGCGATCATAACTGTTACCGCTAGCTTGGCGGGCGTAGCCCTACTCTGCCCTACGGCCAGAACTACGGTGCGTCAGGGGTAGTGCCCGTAAGCATGCCGGCATAGATGAGAGAATTACCATCTTCGCTGACGTCAGCTCCGCTGAAAACGTGCTTACGGTACCTAATTGGCTCAACTACTCAAGCCAAGAAGCGATTATCTATCATTACAAGAGGGTCTTCAAATGGTTCGATGTTTCGTTCTCGCCAATGGGCAGATTATGGTAGATGAGTAAGCTTACCTAGCTGATTTGCACGCTTAACTGTATTATCCGCCGTACACTCTTGGTTATCGCTTTGTTTGATAGAGACTTGCCGGTGGGGAGGTGCACAGCAGATGAAATGACTCCCTCTATCTATCTCCCTTTCTGCTACCTACTCCATTACCGTTAGTATAACTCGAGATAACTCTACGATTTTCTTTTGTCACAATAGTACTACTGTCTTGAAAGAGGGGACTCGGACGGCCCGGTCTAGCAGGTTATCCTTGTACTGAAACTAAAATTCACGAATCTCCAGGATGAAAATCGCTTGCTCGATGAGATTTTCTAGGGACTGTGAGTACTGCTGTCGCGGAGTAGTGGGTATGCCATACAAGGGCCGTTAATCTTGCACGGGATTAACGGCGTCGTTTTATCCATGACAACTGCTAAGTAAGGCTTTTATATACATTTCTTGGAAACTTCGTTGTTGATCCGTCTTGAGCCGTTTTGCCGTCCAACTCAAAATATTCTCACCAAATCTCTCATCAAAAACACCTGTCCGTAAAAAGTCTAACGGAGCGCTAATGATAATCACCTTCTTGACCTGTAGATCTTAGTATTGGCGATTTTTATAAGCCAATAGGGATTATTGCTGTATATACACTGGTTTATTCTAGCTTTAACCCACACACACGTCTGCGGCGTTATCCGGGATTTCGAATATCCTATACTTATACGTTACACAGCTTTGGACCGTTCATACCCTTGCACTACAGATACTGATGCATAGCGCTATGCTGCCCGGGCTATCGGCTCCTGACCGCTTCAAGGGCTGCAGGCTTACTACACGGTCCCACTCACGTTGTATACACCTTCGAAAATTTACTTTGCATAGATATTACTTTAACAAGGGTGCGATGGAGAATTCAGGGTGTCAATCGATAGAATAAAAATCAATCTATAATAGAATTGGCCTATATCGCTCACGCAACTATTCTGATGAATTGTTATGCATAATGGCGTACCTTGTAATGCATTCTTGAATGATAGACATGTCATGTAGTTATGTAGTGAGAATTCTTTCGGCCCATGAACCACACCCTTCGGCTTAATGGATTGAAGATAAGAGACGATATAGCGCTCGTCCTTTATTGATATACATTTCTAATCTCTCCTAACACCCGACATATCCCGTTATCGTCGAGTATCGAAGTCTTGGCATAGAATAACCTTATAGAATACCTTGATAAGATTCTAGCCACGTCTGAATGCTTTCTCTATATGCGTTCTAAGTAAATGAATGCCCGCAATAAAAACAAATAAAGAAAAGGAGAACAGAAAACCCCAATTTCAATATTTAACAGTGCCTCTTAAGCCGTGCCATTTCAACAGTTAAACCCGGACCAAAGCTGCAGACAACGACGTCTTCAGTGCCGGGACCCATCGTCCGTAACTTGTCAAGAACGGCAAGCACCGTCACGCTGGCTGTATTTCCTCTGGTACTATAGACGGCGCTTGTTGCACGGAGCTGATGGTCAGGAATGTCTACGGCCTTTGCCACACCTTGGATGATAGCTGCACCACCCGCATGCAAGGCCCAGTCGCATTTCGTAGGCGAGGGCAGGTCCTTATGGCCAAAGAGTCGTTGAAGGGGCCGGTGTACAGCGGCAGCGGCATGCTTAGGGAGATTTCTTGATAGGTAGACTAAGAAACCCTGGGACACAGTTGTGACAGAGACTTCCTCGTAAGTCTGGGAGGACACGTTCTGGCACCAGTCGGCGACGGTAAAAAGACGGGGCATTTTCTCGGTTAGAGCGATGTCGTTACACAGTACAACGGCTGCCGCACCATCACTGAAAAGGGCAGCGCCGATTCGAAGTTTCCCAGACTTGTGTGCGGCTTCAAGTTCAGCGCGAAGGTTAATGCTGCTGAGCTCACATGCTACGACGAGAATACGCGCTGGCCGACCACGAAGAGAGGAAGCGCACGCCATGCTGTTGGCGACTCGTAGAGCGGCTAGTCCTCCTGCGCACCCTGACCCGGCAATGAGGGATCTCTCGGCATCTCCTGAGATCCCTAGTTCCTTGGCAACAAGATGATCGTATCCAGGGCATTTGCAATTTGTTGCCGTTACCGAGACCATGTGGGTAATAGCTGATGCTTCAATACTGCTTTCCTTGAGGGCTTTACGAGCAGCTTCTGCAGTCAACGGAGGCGCGTATTTATCAAAAGCCTCATGAACCTGCTCGATGGTGGGAGGAACTGGTCCTCGCCACATGGGATCATTCCAGCATTCGAGGACGGCCCGCGTCTTCACGCCAGTCTGGGCGTTCACAGTAAGAAGCTTCTGTAACCTGAGTATAAATGTTAACTACTTTATCAAGATTAAGAGAACATAGGAAACAAACCATGGAGAGTCTGCTGGATAGATGCTCTCAGCATACTCTCGAAGATCCTGAGTGCTAACAAGGAGTTCGGGCCATGCAGAACCTAGACCAGTGATAGTGAGGCGGTCACTGAGCTCTTGTCTCGGCCTACCAATATGTTGAGTCCCTTCAGGAGAGGAGAAGCTAGCACCCATTGTAAAGAGATTAAAGATATCCAAGAAAATAAGAATCAAGTTAGAACTAGCCACTTCTCGAGACCAACTTAAACTTCTTTAATAGGTACTGGGGCTAAACCTCTCTTTAAATATGTTTCTGGAGTTCGCAATGTATTTCTCTGGAGCTCATGAGCTCTGACCATCTGGTATGAGACGGCCATTGCCGTCTGACACACGATCCGCCAGATTGCCGATTAACGCCCCAAGTAAGCAACTTGCCAAAGATAAGCACCCTATATTTATGGATATCATATATATTCTGAATGTACTTATGTGGGATGCATTTCTTTCTCCTGCCAGAAGTGGATAGCAAGCCCTGAGTATCAGGGACCGGCGAGTGTGCTTGTACATGACTCATCCCATATACCAGTTTCGGGGTGCTTACAGAGCACAGCTCTTGATAATTTACCTCAACCTGTGTAGGGTAGCAAAGCACTCGTGCGTCGCGGCACGAGGACTTTATGATTGCAACGTACCTTTCATGGATATCTGGCTCTTGGGTTAGTAATTCAAGATTACGAGTCGAAAATTAAAACTAGTTAGTGGTAGTCACACGTAACTTTGCCTACATATACGTGATTATGCCCATTATTTACACTATACATGTAGGCTAACAGTTACCTGAGTCTCTACTCTGGAGGGGTTAAGTCAATCCTGACACTACAGACCCGAAATTGAGTAACCCGCTTCGGAAGCTAGCTAACAATCTCATGCCGCCTAATGATATGGGGAAAGTGTGAGCAGATCTTCACAAACGGTCGGCGCTAATCTGGAATCAAGACGGTGGGCAGATGGATCTATTTCCTGCAGTAGTAGATCGAGAAGATGCGGCTATCTTATCCATTTCCCTTTTGCACGGCGATATGATCGTCATTAAGTTACTGTTTCAAATGATTACAGGTATAACGAAGATTGGTATTAACAGAAAACTAGAAGTCACGATGTAGACAGTATTCAAGAAGACACAGTAGCGCAATTGAGAGAGTTCAAAATGGTGAAGTAGGTATGTAGTGAGTTCGCGATGACAAAGCCGTGTTGGAGCCAAGACGAACCTTGCGTAAAGCGTTTGAGGCTCATCCTACGTAAGTATGTAAGCGGTTCCCTGCATCTTCGGTCACCGGCGCTATACTACTTTTGAATAGGAACTGATGCTAAGCATGTAACAAATAGACACCTCACCGACAAGCCAAGGTGTAAAAGAAGCCACAGCTCAAAACGATGTATGTTCTTATCAACGGCTACATCATGATCATCCGACGGATATGCCTGGGCCATGGGGGTTAGAATCATCTGTGTGCTACACTAATGCAAGACTTCGTTGACAGAAATACGTGTGCCAACCATCTTAGCTAGGGATCTAATGCAACCCCTCGGTGAGTATGGGCCTCTTCTCCACCATAGCTTCTTAGTAGATGGTAGATTTTATCAACGCAAGCCGCCGAGTGAACTAGATTTGCCTTTCACGGTATAAACAGTTGTCGCTTAGCACCTCATTACTAAAACCAAACCCCCATTTCGTTACCGTTTTGGTGATAGCTTCGGTAGAAATATCAGTCTAATAGCCTAGCGGGCGCAACGTTGATCATCTCACGGTGTGTTGTTGGTTTTGGATAAGACCATGTCATGCCACATAAACCAAGAGCTTACTTATACTCCTGGGTATTCAAAAGCCGCAAGCAGCGCCCCTACTGGGAGTGGACACCCCTCATCGGTCCAAATAAAGCCTCTGTGACCCATGAGGGCTTTGCGCGTCTTATCTAGTCTTTCAATGATGCCGTACAGGATATGCTAAAGTAACATTCCGCTGATGGTATCAAAGGGATAGAAAGTGGTGGAATGCCATGCGCTGCAGTGATAGATGATGTAAGACAATTTGAAGAGGGCTTACAGTAGTAATGCCTCTGATGACAGCGCTTTTACTCCATTCCGAAGAGACTGTTGCCTAACTGTTTGTCGCCGACAGCGATAAAGCCGCACGATACAACATTCACAGACCCCGCCATTACATGCTTGAGCCGGCAATGTAGACTTATATATCATTGCCGCTGATACGGGAACCGGTATATGGCTATGCCATGCAACAGGTAGCAAAGAAAAAACATAAGCAGTTAGTGAGCTTTCCGTGTCTACCAAGCAAAGCTCTCATTATGCCACCACACATCTCTACCTTTATTAACCCACGCTCCGACGTGAGATCGTAGATCGCGCGCCATGGCATCCGGTCCGCAGACAAGCACTGCAACCCTCTCTTCAGCGCCCTGTCTGAAGAACCCATCCACTATTTTCTGTAGATTTGGTCTCCTGTCACTATAAAGTAGAGCATGCTTCGTTTGCTCGTCCTCGTTGGATAAGCTAACCATCTCGATGTCTTCGCTCTCGTTACTTGTCCTTGCATTATCGATTGTGTTCTCTAGTATATCACCTGTAAGGAAGAGCTGAATATTGTCATCATCTGTGATACCCTTCCCTTCCCCGCCTACTGGCCAGGTGGCATCACCAGCACCCCGTACTGCCCATACCATCTGGACCCGAGCTGCCGGGTTTTCGGCCAAAACCCAGCGATAAAGTGGAAGCGTGAATGTTGCTCCTACTCCCCCCGCGACGAAAAGGATCCGGTCAAACGCGGAGCTTGCCAGGTTGGGGAAACGCATGGCACACCCGTAAGGTCCATCAAAGGAGAGCTTAACGTTGTGATCACTACTTGGGTGACTCGCAAAGCTCGTCAAGGCTCTCGTCATAGGACCATTGTGTCTACGAGCAACTAACGTCAACTGCCCGGCGTTCTCATCCACTTCTGCAACAGAGAAAGGGTTGAAAGAGAATTCGAAGACAAGGTGTGCAGCCGCAATAGGGTTTCTGTGCGGGCGGGAGGCTGAAGGTATGCTCAGGTAGATATGTGTGCCTGGGTTCTTCGCAAAACGTGTAATCTTGCCCCTTGGGATGCTGCCAACGAGTTTAATAAGATCTGTGCCGGGAATCAACTCGACCTTCGTGTCGGCCGTAATAAGACCAAATCTGCGAGTTGCGATGTCTAACAGGAAGACGATTAGAGATTCCCAGACGTAAATCGATGCATGGTGGGCATGGAAGTAGATGACTGGAGGGAGCGCAAGCGCGACCAGTAGATGTGTGATGAAGAATAGCCTATATGAATACTGTCGCACAACTGAGAGAGCTGTCCCGTACAGGAGGTACATGGCTGTGATCAAGATGAAACCCAACACCGGAACAAGAGAGGTTATCTTTTGGCCGAGCAGGTTATTCTGATAATAGAAATTGAAGTAAAAAGAGGCATGCAGCGTTACGAAGATACCGGTGACCCGGCCGAGAACGCGATGCCAGCGGTTGACCTCCTCATGGGAAGACCTGAGCGCCAGTGCAATTGGGTTGAGATACTTCAGCGACAGCAGGTACTGCACGGGGAACTGCGACACCGCGACGATGCCAAACCGTTTCGTGAGATGGAGATAGTCTGCCATGACAATCAGTGTCTGTCTGTTGCTGTCATTAACTTCTTCATTGAAATCTCACCCTTTCCTGTGCCGACCACGCAAAGTATGAGCAGCCAGATAGTCCACGCAGTCCCGAGTATGATCTGGTCTCGCGGCCCCCAGTTCCACCCCAAGACTACATCGTCGCCAAACCACCAGGCAAGCTTGCGGGCGCGACTCCTCCACGATCCCACAGTACTCAACCGGTGGCGCTTCAAGACAGGCGAGTTTGGAACGGCGGCATAGTTCCCGCCATCCGAACCCGTCGCCCTAGCTATTCCCCATGCTGCAAGACGGTACAGCAGGAATAGCGCGACCGGGACCAGCGCAGACAACTGCGCGATCAAGCCATAGCGATCGAGGGCGTGACGACGCGCTTGTTTTTGCGCTTGGTCGAGGTCGAGGAACTGGTAAGGCCAGCTCATCCTTACTTCCCCTCCTCTCTGTCTCGGGCGGACCGGATCGACTGCCTAGCCGCTTATTTCCGAGGGGCGGCCAAGTTTGCTGACGAAAGGATAATTGAGTTAAGGTCAAGCTCAGCAGAGCACAGTCCGTAGGACAGAATCGAAACGTTGTATTTTGGCAACCAAGACCTCTTCAAAGTCAATACTATGGGACGGGAATATATCTTGGCTCGTCTTGATCGTGGATGGTCCATCCAACTGCAGCTCCAGGTTCGGGTCGGTCGGTGATTCGACCGATCTAGTCGCATATTTCGCATCATCTGATTGGCTGGTATTGAATCAGATCATTGGTAAGCCAGGCAGAGAGCATTTTGGCCATATGCCTACCTGTCTGCTTCATTACGGAGCTGCTCAGAAGAAGCACAAATACTGAATTTATGCCATGTAGTAACAAAATATGTAATGAAGCTCTTGCGAGCGAGCCAATGAGATGCTATACAAGCTCCTCCACACTCCATCAATTTACCATCGGTTGCCAAGCCTCACGTCCCGTCTCGAACTTCGTATGGGGCATCGGAACATCGGTTAAGGCTCTACTGGCTCCTGACTTTCATTTGGCGAAACTACTCTCTATTTTTAATCGCATATCAATAGCGAACAGCGAAAGAAATGCTAAACCAAATACCGAGTGTGGCCAAGGTTCTTGCTTGATGGGATTCTTGATTTTGACCGCAAAGCCGCGCCGCCGATACCGGTCGGTCGTTGCACAGGCCTTGGGCGCATGTAATACGACGCAGGCCTCGGCCATTATTTCAATTCGTTCAGCAGGGCTCATCGTCGACGCTACACTAATATTGACTTTATACGGACTTCACTTAGCTCTGTTCCAAGAACTAGGCTTAGCGTACACATATTTCTTGCTTAGCTAAACATAATCCTATCTTATAGTAGACTGTTGTTGAAGCATGTCCGAGCCTTTTAATGAGAATTAATACAATATTTCTAACGCGTTAACAAAGATTTCAGTATGACACGATGAACTGGACTATTGAGATCATTATGTGAGTTGCACAATCAGATGCGAAGAGATTCCTCATTCTGGCATGTGTGCTGGTTGACGTACCCAACCATATAATCTTGAAAGGAAATAACTTCAGCTTCATGGATCCGACACTAAGGAGCCGAATTATAAATACACTTCGCATATTCACCAATCCTATTTGAATGAAATTAATCAGGTTTTAACGGCAGGACGCGGATACAAAACCTACCTCCTCCCCCACGAGCTTAGCATTCGCCTTTTCTCTTCACAACCTTCATGATATAACAAATTTCAGATCCAAATTCTCGAAAATCAATCTTGATATTCAATCGCCGCAGGCGTAATACCTCCACTATGCATTTTACATCTTCAATTCTATCTACTCTTGCTGTTGCATCGGTCGTCAACAGCTACGCCGTTGACCCAGACCTTAGAGACGGGTTGTATTACATCCCGCTCACACCCGGCTCGACCCACGAGGTAGCATCGTACGGAGAACCTCACCGCCTCGACGTTTATGAGTCTCTCAATAGTCGTGGGCCTCTCAATGGCCTGTCCGAGCGTCATGTAATCGGCAAGGTCCCGTTTCCCACCGATACGCACATCTGCTACAATTCAGTCGAGCTCCAGCCAGAATACGAGGGAGCAACGAAGATTCTCAACGATTGGTGCGATAGTGGGAAAACAATCCCCAGGCACATTAGATGGAATGCCGGCCTAATATTAAGCCGATATGGTAGTTCCATGGCATGGGTCTGCTCCCTGGGTGGTAGACAGGGTTGTGCGCCCAACGAGATTGAAAATACCTGGTCCCAGATATCGGACAAGTGCAATGGAACACTGTCAGGAGGAGAGGTTTGTGCGAGTGGGTGGAAAAAGTGCTACGGCCACAGCACCGTTAAAGGAGAGATCTGTGGAAACACGACCTGAGCATTGAAGCTGTTGGTCCGCTAGGTTTTTGTATCTAATTATACGCTGAGCCAGCGTTTGCAGGGGATGTCTGCATGAGCTTCCTTTGCTGTGCGGACGAGGATCCATAGAAGAAGGAGTTTATGGAGGAATGCAATTTATAGAAGTTGTAGATTATAAACTGATATTCTCCGTCCGATAGTATCATTTCATTCAACTGTGCTAGGTCATTTCCCTCCCTGGCTCTCTCAACGAGTCTACCTCAGACTTAAGCTCCTCCTAACTAGCTAGCTCTTAGGAGAACACTTGGGCCAGCCACTCTCGCAACCTGCGGTGGCCACTCATCTAATTTACAGCTTTTAGGCAAGGTCGCGGATAACCCGGCCTGCAACGACGGCCAACCGACGTGGTCGCCTCTCGAATAGCTTTTCTACACCTTTGTGTCCCTCCTTATTTGCTGCTATTGCCGGTGTCGTACCCGACAAATCTTCCAGGCAAGCATCGACTCCCTCCATGGCAAGGAGTATTTCAACCATCTCCTTTTCTCCGTGAGATGCAGCCCACCACAGCGCAGTCCGGCCGTTATTATCTCGTGCGTTGGGATCGACTCTTTTGTCTGAAAGTAACAACTTAACTATCTTTTTGTGGCCGAACCATGCCGCACATATGAGTGGTGTCATTCCTTCCTGGTTTCTTGAATTGAGCTCAATTCTTACGTCGGCAATTAGCAATTTGACTATGGCCTCGTAGCCAAATTCTGCTGCGCGCGATAAAGATGAGCGCCCTTCTTTGTCTTTCATATTAGGCTTAATACCATTAGTAGAAAGCAATAGCTGAGCTATAACCTCATTCCCATGCGCTGCTGCGAGATGCAGCGATGTCTCGCCGTAAGCATCTCTTGCGTTATGGTCAACTCCTTTAGCAAGTAACAACTTGACTATAATCACATGCTCATTCGCTACTGCGTGTAAAAGTGGTGTCCGTTTGAAAAAATCTTCTGCATCTAGGTCAACCCCTTCAATATCGAATAAAAACCTGACTACAAGCTCATTCCCACTGGCTGCTGCTCGCAACAGCGGTGTCGAGGCATGATTGTCTCTAGCATTGATATCAACCTTTTTTGTAGCAAGCAACGGCCTAATCATGTTGTTGCACTCTTGTATTGAAGGAGAGTCGACCGTGGTTATTCTTCGTAGGATGTAATCAATCCTTCTACATAGCTCGGGGCCGCTTAGAAGGATCTCTAGAATCTTGTCGTTATTATTCACTATGGAGTCGATAATGATTTGAGATGCTCGATATTGAGTCAGTTGTCCGGAATTGTTGATAAGACGAATTATTGCGTAATGCCGAGCATCATATGCCCAATCTAGAATGTGACCATTCGCGTCGAAGTTATTGTCTTCCCACAAAGCTTTAGCCCTGTCATGACCATCAATGACCATTCTTTCCCATAGGCTCCAGGTTCTTGATTTCTCCTTCTGGAAGTTCCTTGTGTGCCAAATCCAGTTGGTTGATGCGTAATCCAAGAATGGATACGCAAGGGAAAGGTTCTGGTAGCTGGTAGAGTTCTTGTCTGTGAGGCTCTGGAAAGAGCTCAAGTCAACGGATCTCGAAGCGAGCCCAGGGCGTAGCTTGCTCAAAAGTGAGGCAGACTTCGACGATGACCCTAGTGCTGATTGGACGAGCCGAGAGGTATCAGGCAAAACTATAGGTTTGGCTATAGGTTTGAAAACAGGCTTGACTCGTTGAGTAACTGCCGTTTGGAAGTCGCTAAAGTTAAGGTACGTGATGCACTTCTCGCCTACATCATGATCAGCTTCGCAGACATCAATATGAAATTCCATTAACGTGGAATCAAGAGGTTCCTCGATGAAGAATTTCATAATTGTCGAATGCGCAAATTGAACTAGTTGATATTCTTCGTCAACTTGAATAAGATTTTCGCACCATGATGTGATGTTTTTCATATCGTTATAGAGAGTTTCGGGGTTTGAGTGCTTCTGGCCGATTTCGATAGCAATTGCTTCACGCAGTTGGCTCAGAGATAACAACTGCTTGGAAACAGAAAGCCAAGAAAAGATTTTCTGCGCTGCCCTTCCATGCCCACGGAACATAATTCGTCTAAGTACTCGACAATAGATTTCCGTTAAGCTCTTGGGAAGATCTTGAAGAGTATCGCGAATATCTTTGTCGCAATGTTGTGCACAAATCTCGTCCAGCTGAAAGGTAACCCAGAGGAACCTGAAATCACGAGTAAATAATTGGACACCAAAAATGAGTTACAAAACTTACATTCCCTGAGCACCACGGGCAAGTGTTAGTTTAATGTCTTCCTCCAGCGAAGGATCCCCAATACTGAGCTCTTCGTTCTGGATCTTGTTTCGTACAATGTCATTGATAAATATCGAGATGGCATCATGTCCAGAGGGACAATCCATAGAAAAAGATTTATAAGTTTTAAAAGTCTTCCGTATTTCCCCATGAACGCTATCGCGACTGGAAAGAAATATTCGGATGTTTTCTCTTGAGTCAATAAGCTGGGATAGAGCTACTAACAGTCTGGACCGATCTTGATTTTCGCACTCATCAAGACCATCAATGACAACATAGGACGGTGTCGGGGGCGGCATCATAATTCGTAGAAGATCAACAAACTTATCCAGTCCAGTGAACGAGTCGAGGTTTTCAAGATCTTCCATGACTTGTCGAGGAATTTGAGGTGAGACTAGTCTTTGTCGTAGAATGGATCGTATTATAGTGTCAGCACGAAGGGATTCTTGATTGCCTGATTCCACGAAGAAAAATGATACGACGGAATCCGAACCCTTTTTGGAGAGAATATGGCGGACTAAACTAGCTCTATATTTCGCAGTTAACCTGGAGCCGTACTCAAGAGTGGTAGGAGCACTCACGTAGCAACCGTCTTACCTGATCCAACTACCAGCTGTTAGAATTATACTAAGTATGTGAGACTGTCGACTTACTCTTTCCAAAGCAACAAAGCAGAGGAACAGTTCCAACGAGCCACTGCTGGAATTCAGGTGTATCGAAGATCCAATCTGTCGTTTTTTCATATTGCTTCAGTAAGCTTTGTTTGAACAGCCTTAGGTGGTCGTAGGTAGAAAGGGATCTCAGGAGCTGCTGCCTCCGTTTCTCTAGTCGGCATATTAGCATAGTAACTGACAAGATTGTGGAAACTGACGTGTCTTTCGCTCCATGACCTTTCTTTGCGACTGGCGTGTCTTGGTCACATTTTGATTAATTTGTACTAGGAGTTTCTGTGTCGCGGATCGATTATTCGATTGTTCTTCTCGTTCTAAGAAAGCAGCTTGCGCCTGGGCAAGAGCTATTTCTTCTTTCACCCAGTCGCTGCATGTCTGGATACTTTCTATGTCTGGCTTGAATTCTTGTTCGAAAGAATTCCAGAAAGCGCGTAACATCTGCTCTTGCCCTTGTTCATCATTTTGTTAGTTCTCCTGGTAGAGAAATACGCATTCAGAAAAGAATGGCGTCGTTTCATACATGGGCGCCGCACAGCCTCTACTACATGTTTGCAGCAGTGGACAATTGCTGTGTGGAAGTCTATCAATCTCTCCTGCAGTCGTCTTGAGTGCTGATATAAGGCCAGATATTCATCAAAAAGTGGACATAGCCTGCCCACTCTCAAGAACAAATCGGAAGTCGCCTCGTAGTAAGACGCGTAATTCGAGATAACCAGCATAGTTAGCCGTACGCTGCCCCATACTAGAGCTGCAATCTCAGGGTGTGACGATACAAACACATCTACAACGGTGCAGAAGTTTCGGACTGCTAGGAGAGTTGTGTGAAGTCTGCTAGCAAAGCTGCGCCCTTTCCGATCACGACTTGAAGAGTCTAGTTGCGCAGTGAAGACAAGGATAGCGTCAGTGTCGGGAACGGGCGCCAATTGATTCAGCTCTGTACGTTGGTTTTCGTTCAGAACGTTTGAGAACTCCGATATGGCATCTCGTAACTGCTTCCCTAGTACGGGTCGCGCTGCTGTCGACAAAGACGTCATCGCCATTGGAGAGTTAAGGCACTGCCTTATCTGTGACATGAACCATCGCTATTTGGATGAAGAGGCTGGCTGAGGTAGCCTGGTCAGCAGTCAGGTGAATTCGATCCATGCACCTCAGTATTTCCGTTTTAAGAGCAGCTTCAGTTACAAAATGCCAAGCCAGTTCGACCAGGATCTACAGCCAATGAGAACCAAGTCCTAGACTCGTTTGTAACGAAAAGCCGCCTACAAGGATCCTTGGGACTTTCCAACTGAAGTCGCCCTTGAAAACGGAAATGCTGAGGGGCTCGGATTTAATTGTCTGGTGAATGTACGGAGTACTTGCCTGCTTAGGTATACTGCTGTTGCGTACTTGCGCATATTGACTTGGGAATAATGGCAAGTTGTTACCCTTAATTGTGAGGCGGTGTAAGAAAAATGTGAGACTCAACACCTCTGTATTCAGTGCAGAGTCCCTCATTTTTTTTTTCTTGCACCGCCTCGCCTATGACCAAACTAGCAAGTAGGGGTTACATATAAGTACTCAGAAACCTCCAGTGCCTACCGCTGTTCAAAGATCATCACGCTGCGTCTGTAAATAGCTACCAACCAAGTTGAGGCCCCCAGCGTCTATTAAGGCTACGATTACTCGCTTAGCTGGACACTACAGCTGCCGAGATTCTGAGATGGAAACATGTCCTAGTTAATTGAAAATCAACAGCGCGCCAGTTATCTCTTGATTGTCTGGATACGATATAACCTATAATAGGTGAGCAATGCTCACCATATTTGGCGCGTGTAATACGTGCGTACAAGTTAGCATATCACCAAGCATATGAATCAATCTAACAAGAATCAAGAGCGACATGACTGCGAATTCTTGATGGACCATCTGTGGTGGCGAACAACCGAAAAAGATAATTCTGCGCTTCAATGCTCGAGAACACTCTTTAACCTCCCCCCTAAACGCAAATGAAGGATGACGCCACGGTCGGATCTCCCCCCGCGTAGTGCTGAACCTTGGGATACATGCAGAGGTTCCTTTCAACTTGGACACCAAGCCCATTTAACCCTGAGGCTCGCAGTGTGTCAGGAGCTATGCCTTTCTCTACCCAATCAACAATGTATTGCATAGTAGGCGGCGAAGATGGACCGCAATTGAAGCAATGACCCGACCCAGGAGCCACAAAAAACCGATAGTAGTCGGCAGCGTCTGGATCGCCCTCCAAAACACGATCGTAGTAATCGGTGCTCCCATTGAAGGGAATGGCAGCGTCCAGAGTCCCGTGCCAGTTGACCATTTTCCCGCCCCTTCTCTTGAAAGCAGACAAATCCGGGTCTGAAGTTCCGATAATGGAGTCGTATTCGTTGATAGAAGCGTGCACCAGGTCATCCCATTCTTGATGTGTTATCGCTCTCATATTGAATGAAGGGTCTTTCTTGACCCAGTACCGAGCCCACACAGGATTTGCCTCGGCTTTGCAGGAGTCCTCTTTGTCGCACTTGACTTGGATGGGTCCAGTGAGTGGCTGCGTCAAGTCGGTTCCTTTGCTGAATCCGTACCACTGGAACTCACCTGTGGAACTTCGCGGCCCGTCCCAGGTTTTTTGAATTACCTCTGCAGCCGCGGAAGATACCACAGCCTCCACATCGTTACATTTGATTTTCTTTCCGACAACATCTCGGGGATCGAAGTCACAAAGATCTAGTCTGGAGATGATACCATCTTCTAAGCCGTCAAGCTTGTCACAAGCTGACATAACAGCTGCGGTAATAGCATCGAACTCACAAGGCTGAGGATAGGTACGCATCTGGTCCATGACGAAGGTAGGCCAGAAGCTGGAGAAAAAGAATTTGACCCAGTTCACGGCAGGAAACAGAGCCACAATGCCATCATAGTCTTGTGGATATCTCTGCGCAAGCATGTGACCTTGTCTGCCGCCGGTCGAGCCGCCAAAAAAGTATGAGTACGCTGGAGCCGTGTCATAGAATGCCTCCTGAACCGCTTTGCCAATGATAGCCGTGTCGTGCAGCGCAACAGAGGCGAAGTCTACAAGCAGAGGCCAATTGACGTTTCCAGGGCTAGTCAGAGCCCAAGAAGGCTCACTGCCTTCCGGGCCAAGTACGTCTGATGAGTGCCCACCGTCAGTAGTAGCAGTTGCAAATCCTGTAGCCATAATAGGCATCATCAAGTGCTCAGCAACCTCGCCTCCTCCAGTTGCAAATACGCCTCCGCCAATCGCTGCGAATCTGCCATTCCAGCTTTCCGTGGGAAGTAGAACGTTGACATTAATCTTATCGTGCCAGCCAGGATGTGTATAAGTAACGGTGACATTGCAAAAGCTAAGGTCTGGGATTGGGTGGGAATCCGGCAACCCTGCTCCGAAGAGTCCCGGCGTATATGTGTAATTGCGTTCTTCCAAGGCTTCTACCGCGAGTATGGTCAAGCCCGGAATTTCGGGAAGAGTTAGGTCTGCTGAGCTACACATGGTAGTAGAAACTAGCGGCACCTCGAAAGGCCACTGATATGCCCATCCTAGGGGGTTCCAGCCGCCGCTGCTAAGTAAGTCTGAACTCATCGCCGAGATAAGTGCAGTTGGGAAAACGGGACTCCTAAAGCGAAGTATCCTGGCAGGCCGTGCGCTACCACGAAGCTGATGATAATTGCAGTAAGCAAGAAGCAAGCGCCGTGTCAGGAAGTTATGAACACAGGATGAGGGCCGGTGTGGGCGTCAGCCACTCTTTAATATTTGCCCCGCCTTCTTTTTGGAACAAGGTGTGCACCTTTCCTTCTATTTATTATCCGTGCGCAAGGAAATGTTAGTGCAATTGTAGGTGCACCACCAAAATCCTTAACAGATGCTAAAAACAGCTATAAACCTATAAAATACCAAAAGGGTCTGCTTAGCGAAAATTACCAGATTTTTATTATATAGGACCTAAAAACACCGTTATAACCTACCGTAATATTTAATAACATATATATAGGAGTAATAGAATTTAATATATTTATACGTATTAACCTTTAACTTTTAAAGCGGATAAAGGTATAATTAATAAACCCCTTATAGTTTAAAATAGCTAGAAAGGATAAAAATAATAATTATAAAATATTGCTTTAAAAGATAATTATTAAATAATATATAATAATTAATTATAAAATAAAGATCTATAAAAAGGTAATTATTAATTTAATAATTATATTTAATAAATTTATTAAATTGTTTAAAGGAAATATTAAAATAAATTATTAATAAATAGTTTAAAATTATATTAAAATTTTAAGTTAATATTTAAATATAATAGTATATATATAATTTAAAAGTAGTATTATTATACTTTTATATTTAATTAATATATAAATTAAAATAAAAATATTAATAGCTTTAATATTTTATATATTTATAATATTATATATTAAAGTAGTTAATAAAGGTGGAGCTAAATTATTTATTAAATTTATACTTAAAGTAAATTTAATAAGGTTAATAACCTTATAAGTATTATTAAATTATAATGCTATATTAATAATAATTATTAAAGCTTAAAAAGATATATATATATTTATAAGGTTAAACGAAAAAGCATTTATATTTAATTAAACTAATATTTATATAATTAAAATACTATTTTTATAATATTTAAGTTTTTTAAAAAATATAATTTGAAATATAATATTAATAAAAATAGGTTAAATAATTAAAGCTATAAATTTAATTATAAGAAATAAAATCTTAAAAGAAAAAAATATAAAAATAATTAAATTAATTTTATAAATTTAAACTATAAAATTATTAAAAAAATAAATAATATATATAATATTATAAATCTTTATAATAATAATTAATTATATTATTAATATATTTATATTTATTATATAAATAATAATAATAAAAAAAATTAAAATATAATTAAGGGTAATTTTAATAAATATATATATATTATATAATAGGGTAAATTTATATATAGAAAAAGTTATATAAATAGTTTTTTTTAAATAATTAATATAGTAATTTAAATTATTTTTAATTAATAAGCTTTTATAATAAAAATAATATTAAATTTATATTATATAATATAACTTTAAATATTAAGGATATTATATAATTAAGTTTTATAATTAAAAGGTATTATATAAAAATTATAATATATTAATAAAATAATATAAATTAATAATTAATGGAATATATATAAGCCTTTAATAATATATAAATTATTATAGTTTATACTTTATTAATTATAAAAACTATTTATATAAATTAAAAAAGGTTAATAATAATATAATTTTATTAATATAAATTAAAATAAAGGCTATTTAATATATTAATAATAAAGTATATAATAATAAAAATATATTATTAATATTAATAATAATAAAAAAAGAAACTATTATAATAGGCTAATTAAAATAGTAAGGTAATAGAAATAAAAAAAAAGCCTTATTAATATTTTAAAAACCTATATTATAAAACCTTAATTTATAAGGATATACCCCTTAAAAACTTATTTAAAAAACTACCCTTATAAATTAACTAATAGAAAAATTGTTTATAAATAATACTACTTTAAAATCTATATTTATAATTAATAAGAATAAAAAAATAAAAGAAAAGTAGGAAAAAAATAATATAAAAGAGGAAATAATAATAGTTATAATAGTTAAATAATTAATTATATTAATATTACCTTTATAAATTAAAGATATAAAAAAAGTAATAATTATAATATATATTATAATTAAACTTATAAAAATTAATAAAAAAGTAATAAAGGTAATAAAAGTTATTTAAAAAAGATAAAGAAATAAATTAAAAAGTAAAGTAAAGATTATTAAAGGGGACTTTAATTTATAATTAGGAACCATTTAAAGGAAATAGTAATAATATAAATAATCTATATTATTATATAAAATATAAGGTATAAAGTAAATAACTATTTTATATTTTTATAAAAATATTAGGAAGAAGAAATAAATATTATTATAATTATAAAATTATAAATAAATAAAAGAAAGAATAGGAAAATATAAATTTATTAAAAATATAAAAACTATAGGTTAATAAATATTTAAAATATTAAAAAATAAAATTAGTTTAGGGTTATAATATATATTTAAATATAAAAAGAATTAAAAGTTAAAATAAAATACCCTATATATTATTAAAATTTAATATAGTTGGATATTAATAGATATAAATTTTTAATATATTATAAGGCGTTAAATATAAAAGTAATAATAAATTATATTATAGTATTAAAGCTTTTAAAAAATTATTTAATAATAAGCAACTTAAATATATATTATTTAAATTAAAAGCTAGGAATTATAACCCTTTATAAAAGGTAAAGGGTTTTAAAGTGGTTAGCAAAAATAGGTATATATTTTATAGGAAAATTAAATAAATTAATATATAAAGTAGGATATATTATAAACTTACTTTTTTTAAATATACTTTATATTAATAATTAAATAGTAAAGGAATTAGAAATATTATTAAATTATAAACTATTAAATATAACCCTTTTATAAAAATAATTAATTAAACCTTAAAAAAAATAAAGGAAAATTTATATTAAGAATAAAGAATTAAAAAAACTATATAATATAATTAATATTAAGCTATATATATTATTAAATATTAATATTATAAATATATTTAATAAGGTAAAAAAAATAATTAAAGTATTAATAAAGCTTATCTTAATATATATAAATATTATTAGGATTAATAAAAGTAAAAGGGGTAAAATTACTCTTTAATAAATATATAATTATATAAAAGTATAGTTAGTATTTAGGGAAACTTGAAATATAAAAGATGAAGATATTATAAAGCAATAGTTCTTTTTAATAATACAAAAAGTAAAAGTGGAATATTAGAAAGAAAGAATAAATAATATAAAGTTTAATAAAGATTTTATAAAAGTTATTAATTAGTATTAATAAAGGAGTATAATTAAGGTATTACCTTTTATAAATAGTAAAAATATTATAAAAGGTTAATAAAAAAAAGTGGAATACCTTATAAAAAGGATTCTTTAACGATTTAATATAAATAATAACCTATTAAAGGCTAATTTAAATAAATTTATAGAAATATTTAAATTAATAAAGTAAAAGGAATTTAAATTTAAAGTATAAGCATTTTAAGTATTAAAGTTACTTTAAAATATTAAGGTTATAATAAATAAAGTAAAGAAATATATTATAAAAGTTATATTTATATTATTAAGGGAAGATTATATAATAGTTAAATATTTTATAATAATATAGTTAATAATAGGGGAGTATTATAAGGTATTATTAAAAAAATGCTTAAAATATAATACCTTTTTAAAGGTATAAAAATAGGTTAACATAGTTATACTATTAAAGGTAGGAAAAATAAACTTTATAACCTATAGGTTATAAAGATTAATTATCTTATTATTTTATATAGGGAAGGGATTAAAATGATTTATAATAAAAAGAATAATTTGGATAATATTTTAGGTAGGATTAATTTATTTATAATATATAGGAGCTATATTTAAAAAGTTAATAATTAACCTAATAGTTAGCTTAATCTATAATATAAAATTAATATTAATTAATAATAAAGTAGCTATATTAGTAATATTAAATATATAGGGTATATTTAATATATTATTATAAAATAGGCTATTAAATAGAATATAAAAATAAAGGTAGCTTAATATAGCTATTTTATTAATTAAAAGCTTTTTAACTAAAAGAAAAGTTATTATATTTTTAAAAGATATATTAATAAACTTAAAAAAAGTTATATATAAAACCTTATAAAGCTTATTAATATTATTAATATTATATATATTATATATATATAAACTAATAAAAGGAGATTTTAATAAATAGGGCTATATAAATAACCTTAAAGTTCTAGCTATAAATAAAACCTTAAAATAAAGTACCTAAGAAGCGGAAAAATAGATTAATAGGATTATTAAATATAAATAAAAGAATAAGATTATATTTATATTAAAAAAAATAAAAGTAATCTATTTTATAAAAAGAAAGATAAAAAATAACCCTATAATATATTTAAAAGATAGTATAGAAATATAACTAATCCCTTTTATAAACCCTTTAAAACCTTAAAAGACTTTAATATTATAATAGTTTAAAGTATTTTTAAATAGGAAATTAAAGTTTTAAAAATATATAAAAGAATAGGTAGCTAAAGAAATAAAAATTATAAACTATATATATATAATTTTAATAATTATTTAAAAACTATTAATAATGGAATTATAAAAAGTTATTAATATTATTTTATTATTAATATTCCTTTATAAATATAAAGTATAATATAAAGGAAGAATAAAATTAATAAATAAAATAATAAATAAGAAAAAGGAAACTATAAGTATTAAGTTAAATAAATATATTTTAATAATATAAAAGGCCTTATTTAAAGTAATGTAGGGTATATTACTTATATAGAGAACTTTTTTTAAATATATATTTTTTATTATAAATAAGATATTAATAATAAATATAATATTAAAATAGGTTAAATATAGGTTTACTTTAAGGATTAAAATAATATATAAAATATATTTATTAATGTTAAGGTTAATATTAAAGATAATTTAAAGGGAAAAGAAAGTAGGGTATATTTAATATATATATATATATTTATAAATGGTAATAAATTTATTATTAAATATAAGGAAATTAATATTATATTTATTTAAATATTTAAAAGGATATATAAATAATCTTATAAAGGATATAAAAAAAAAGGAAGTAATAAAAGTCTTTAAATAATAGTTTATAAAATAATCTATATTTAATATTATAGTATTTTTAAATGGATTAAAAATTATAAAAGGCTTAAGTTATAGTTATACCTTATATAAAGGGAAGGAATTAATTATAAAAAGCTACGGAAAAATGGACCCTATTAGGGTAATCTTTAATATAAAAGCAATAGGAGCTTTATATACCCTATAAAAAGCTATAAAATAATACCCTATTAATATTATAATTATATTATATATAAATAATATAGCAATATTATTAAATATATAAAAGGATGCTTTAATATTATTATAATAAGTATTTATTAAAATATATAAATTAATAGAAAAATATAATATTAAACTATATTAAAGCTTAAAATATTATAATATTAAAAGTAATAAAAGAGTAAATATATAGGTTAAATGTAGGGTTAATAAAGGGTTATTTAACCTAAAGTTAATATTAATAATAGTAGGATTAAAGAAAATGGTAAAATGTTAGATAAAAGAAATAATAAAGGATTAGGTTAAAAATAAAAAGATTAATATATTTAATAGGTTTATAATTATAAAAATAAAATATAAATTAGGGAAGTGCTTAAAGGTATTAAACCTATTAAGGAAAGTGTTAAATTAATATTTAAATATAACCTTTATATATAGGGATTACTTATAATACTATAAAAAATTTAAATATTATAATATAGAAATATATTATATATATACTTTATATATTAAGGGTATGGTTAAAAAGGAATTGGAATATATAATATATTGTAAAATTGTAAAAGTTTATAAGGATAAATAACTTTAGCTACTAAAATTAAAGCTAAAAAATAATAGTAAGCTATAGTTAATAAATAGCTAATTAATAAAACTATATAATTTTAATATAATATTTTTTAAGGATTAATATAAATATTAAATTTAGTTAATTTAGCACCCTTAAAAATTCCTAAAGTTTTATTAAGTAATTAATTATTAGGAAAAGATTTACCTATCCTTTTAATTAAAGGGAAAATAGTATTATACGATAAAAGATTTAAGGAAAATAAAGGAAATAAAAATAAAAAAGAAAGGGGAAAGTAAAGAAAAGTTAAAAGTAATATTTCCTTAAGCTTTTTAAATATAATAACTTTTTTTAAATTATAATAAATAGAAAAATATAAAAATAATAAAAAACGATAAAATAATAAAAACAAGCTATAAAAATAGCTATCGAAAATAATTATTAACAATTAATAAATAATAAGGTAAAGGTAAAAGCTTAAATCAATAAAAAATACTATATTAAATATAACAATAGAAGATAAAGGGATAAATAGCCTTTAATTTAACGGATTAAACTATAATAATTATAAATAATGGAATATTAAACTTATAAAAGGTATAATCTAATAATTTAATTATAATAAAAGGGATATAAAAAGGGAAAACCGGAAAAGGAAGATTTAATAGAAACCTTATAGGAATAACTTTATATAATTAACCTAGCTATAGCTTACCACATCCTAGTACCCTAAGGGAGGTTAGAGTTACGGCGGATAGATTGCCCCTCACAACGTTAAAAACTACAACAACAATAACAACATCTGGAACAAGGTGAATCCGCACCAAGTGTTCAACTGCATCTTTTTGCGCCGATCTAGTTCATACAAAATTCAGGTAGAGGCAGACGAGCAGGGCTGCCTTCATCTTACATCACGGATGCTCATTTTTGATTCATTACGATTCATCGGTAGCGTGGCGCGACTTAGCTGATTGCTACTGCATTGGTATCCTAGCCTCTATTAAAGTACTTTCATTATTCATTCTGGTCCTAGTTTTATTCTCTTAAGCCAATCTAGTAGCTCTACCTTCCCTTTAATTTATTATCCGTACGTTTGGAACTATTAGTACACAGGCGTATACTATACTAAAAATACTAATACTGCCCTAAATTAACGTAATTTGCGCAAAATATTAAAAAGGATCTATTAATAAGATCTCCTACTTATAGCGGACCCTTATATATTGTAACGTTAACCTATTACCCCCGATCCTTAATTTATTAAGTAGATTAAGCCTTTAACGCCATTTATAAATAACCTATAGTATAAAAAGGTTAAAATTAATAATATATTTATATTAATTAAAATAGCTATAGGAAAGAACATTATTAAAAATAAACCTTTATTATAGGGCTTAATTATAAACTATTTTATAAAAGCGGAATATAATATTAAAGTAAAAAAAAAGGTTTTTATAAACTTTATTATAATATTAAATAACTTTATTAAATTATTTAATAAAATAAATTAATACTTTAATACTATTATTTTTATTAAATTTAAGGGTATTATATTAATATATTTAAAATTATAATTAACCTACCTTATAAATAATAAAGCTATTATAAATAGGAATACTATTTTAAAATAATAAATAACTTATAAAGTACTTAATATTATAAATATAATTAATATATATATAAAAATAACCTATTTTATTATATAAAGGATAAATTTAAAAGAAATAATTAAAATATTAAAGCTTATTAAAATAAATAATATATATATATCTTTTAAAGTAAAATTAATAGTTATTAATATTAAAAACCTATATATTTTTATATAAATAATAAAGAATAATCTAATTTATTACCTTATTCTATTTATAATATAAATTATATTAATTAAAAAATTATAGTTTAAAGTAAATAAGATTATTAATATATAAATAATAAAAATTAGTTAATTTATTTATATTATAAGCCTTAAAGTTAAAAATAAGTTAATAATGTTAAAAATATAACTATTAATTTTATAAATATTAAAAATAAAAAAAATTAAACTATTTAAAATATAAATAACCTATATTATATTTAATATCTTTATTTTCTTTTTAAACTATTTAAATAAAGGAATATTTAATAATATAATTTTAAAATAAATAAAGGAAAAGATAAAAGTATAAATAAAATATATATTAATAAATATTTACCTATTTAAATATAAAGCTAACTTATAAATTAATAAAATAACTTAAGTAATATTATTTAAATATTTAATAAAAGTATTTAAACTTTTCTTTATTAATAAACTTATAAAGTAAATAAATAAAAAGTTTATAATTTATAAATATAAATTAAATAAAATAAACTATTAAAAGTATTATATAATTAAAAATTATAAATAAATATTTAAATATAAAAATTATAATAATAAGCTTTTTAATTATAAATTAAATTCTTATATAAAAGTATTAAAGTATATAAATTATTATAGGCCCTATTCCGTAAGTTATAAAAGTTACCCTATTAAACCTAAAAGGGTTAATAGTAAAGTCCTTACCCTTTTAAAAATAAAATTATAAAAGGTAAAAAAAGTTAACGGAAAATAATATAATAAAATAAACCGCTTAATATTTATAACGGAAAATATATTAATATTAAATTTAAATAAAAATAGGAAAAGCATTATAATAAAAATAGCTTAAAAAGTATAAATTAAATAAATTAATTAAAGAAAGAAAAGGCTAGCTTTATTAAAAAATACTTCCTTTTTAATTATAATCCCTATTAACTATTTTATTATATTAAATTTATCCTTAAAAAAAAGAAGTAAATTAAGCAATAATATAAAAGGAATAATAAAAAATATTATTATAATAAATATAATAAATGTTAAGCCCTTTTAAAATAACCTATAAAAAGGTACTTTAATAATTAATAATAAAATAAATATTATAAAAGCTTTAAAATATAAGGGAAAATTAATAAACGTTTATATAATATAAAAGATTATAAATATATATTTAATACTTTACTTTAAATTTATAAATAAATAATAGGAAAAAGGGGAATAAATAGTTTAACTATTAAATTAAACTATTAAAAGTTTTATAAATTATAATTTATAATATATAAAAAGCTTAATTAATTTATATTACTTTCCTTTAATATTATTAAAATAAAAAGATAAATATTTTATTTATATAGGAATTATAAATAATAATTATTAAAAATACCCTGATGTAAAACTATTTAAGCTATACCTTATATACCCCCCTTAATTATTAAAATAATAAAGAAAATAAATTAAAGGTTATAACCTATATATAAAAAGGGGTAAACCTATTAATTATACTTTAATGCTTAATTTAATTAAAGGACCTCCTATAAGTTAATATTAATAGGTACCCTATCTTAAACTACTATAAAGTATTAAATATATTAAAAATGTTAAAATATCTATATTTATTTAAACTATTATTTAATTATTTAATAGTAAGTAATACTAATATAAAGCATTTAAATTAAAAATTAAAAATTACCTTATAAAATAAAAGCTACTAATTATTTATATAATTTATTTAAATAGGAATAAACTATATAAATAAGCTAAAAAAACCTACCTATAAGGATAATTATATTATTAACCTACCCTTTTCTAATATACCCTTTTTAAAGGCTTATTTAAATAGGAATTATATTATAAAATTAAACTATTACCTTATATAAATAGTTTACTTAAATAAAAGCTATATATTTACCTTAAAATAATAATATTAATAAATTAAAAAGGATTCCTTTAAAAAACTAGGAAAAATAATAAAAATAATAACTTTAACCCTTCCTTTATTAAATAGGCTAAATAAAAAAGAAATATTAAATAAGGTAATAAAAGTAATTATTACTTTTTTAATAAATAGAATTAAAGTTATAGGTAATACTTAAAAACATTAAAGTAAATTTATACTTTAATAAATAAAGGAATATATATATAACTATTAAACTTAAAAGGAATTATAGGAAAATATATTAATAGGGGAATAGAAAAAAAATATAATTTTAAAAAAAAGGAAAGCTTTCCTTTTTATAATATAAAAGGTAAAAAAAAACTATTAAAAAATAAAAATTAATAAAATAAAAATAAATTATAACCTTTATATCTTTATTAATTAATATAAGTTAAAAGTATAACTTTATATCCTATTAATTAAAGACTTAAATATAAAATAAATAATAAAAGAAGGAAAAAAAAAGGTATAATTATTATATAAAACTATTTTATAAAGATTTAATATATTTAATAATTTAATAGGAAAATTTCCTAAAACGTTTATAAAGCTACTTTAATATATTTAAATTATTATAAAAAAATATATAAATTTATATATAAAATTACTTTTATTTTATTAAAGGAAAATAATATTATAATATAAATAGTTAAAGCTTATTAGAACTATATAGGAAAGTATTATTATAAATTAAAAAAAAGAATTTTAAAAATAAAGTACTTCCCCTTAACCTAAAAAGTAGCTTAAATAGCTATAATCCCTAAAGTAGGAAAAACTAACTTTTTATTCTTTAAATTATTTAAATTAATAATATTCCTATTATATATTAATAAAAGATATAAAAGATTAATTATTAAAAAAATAATATAAATTAAGCTATAAAAGGATATATTTAACCTATAATATATTAAAATATTCCTTATAAAATTAGCTATAAATTTAATAATAAACTTTACCTATAAAGTAAAAATAATATTAATTATAAAAAAAAAAGCTATATTAATTATATTAAATATATAAGGGGCATTTAATACATTATTATATAAAAAGCTATTAATTTAAATAATAAAATAAAGCTAATTAATATTAATTATAAAGTTAACTAATAACTTTTTAACTATTAGGAATATAAGAACTAAATTAAAAAAAAATATAACGGAAGTTTAAAAGTAAAAATATAAAACGCTTTAAAAATTATTTTAATCTTTAATCCTTTATATACTTTATATAATTAAATTAATTATTACTAACTTTAATTATTAAAGGTATATAAATAATCTAATAATATTAAAAATAAAGGATACCTTAAAGAAAAGTATAAAATTAATAAAGAAAAAGATAAAAAGGATTTTAAAATATAATATTAATAATAAAATCTTATTTACCTTAAAAAAAATAAAAATAATCTATTTTAATAAAAAAAAAAGAATAAAAACCTAAAAATATAAACCTTAATAAATATAATTATACTTATATTATTATATAATAAAAAAAATATTAACTTTTTAATTAAATAAATCCTTTAAAGATCTTAATTAATATTATAATAGTTAAAGGTATAGTTTAATAAATAACTTATATTTAAATAATATATTAAAAAATAGGTAATAATTATAATATAAGTTTTAAATTATATTAAAGCCTTTATAATAATTAAATAAAACCTTTTAATAATAGTATTATAAAAGGTAATTAAAATAATAATCCTACCTTTACTTTTATATAAATATAAAGTATAATATAAAGGAAAAATAAAATTAATAACTTATAAAGGTTTAAAAAGGTTAATAAAAATTAATATAAAGTTAAAAGGATATATAAAATTAATTTAAAAAGCTTTAATTAAAGCAATATATAAAATGCTCTTAATTTAAAAAATATAGTTAAATATAACCCTTTTTATAAATAATAGCTTTCTAATAATTTAATTAACTTTAAATAAAGTAAGATTTTACTTTTTTTATAAAATTAATATAATTATAAACGGCTACTCCTTAACTATTAAAGCAGAATTTAAAATTATTAATTAGGAAAAAAGGGTTAAATAAATATAAAAGCTATGGTTTAATATTTAATTTATTAAAAAACTCCTTTTAATAGTTAAATAGTTAATACTTTACCCTTTAAAATACTTTAAAAAATTAAAAAATAACCTAATAAGGAGCATAAATAAAAAAAAAGCATTTAAAAAATTTAAAAAATAGTTTAAAGACTATTTTATTTTTAATATAATAATCTTTTTAAATAGCTTAAAAAATATAATAAGGTTAAGTTATAAATTTATAAAAAATAAAAAATAAAAAAAAGTAGCTAAAAGTTTAAAGGGTATATACCTATTAAATAAAGTTTATAATATAAAAGAAGTAAAGGTATTTAAAAGTATATAAAAAGCTATAAAGCTTTTCCTTACCTTTAAAATTATATTATATATTAATAATATATTAATAATATATAATATTAAAAAGGATATTTTAACTACCTTTTAAAGTATATTTATTTAATTATATAATATAATAAATATATATAATATAAAGTTAAAATAATATTTAAACTATATAAATATAAAAGGGAATAAATAAATTAATATATTAATAAAAAAAGCAGCTAAAAATAAACTATTTAATTTAAAGTTTAATAGCTTTATAATTATAGAAATTAAAGCAATAATAAAGAAATAAATTTAAAAAAATATATAAGCTTAATAAAAAAATAACCTACTAGTTAAAAATAAAGCAAATAAAACTATAAATATAATATAGCTAATTAATTATTAATTAATAAACGTTAAATATATCTTTAACTATTACCTTAAAGTATTAAAATTGCTATAAAAGATTTTAAATAAATACTTTATATACCTTTTAAAGTATAAAAACTTTAATTAATACTATAAGAAATTTAAATATAAAGGGGTAAAAATATATTACCCCTATATAAAAACTAAAAACTAATAAAACTATAATATAAAAATAAAGTTATACTTAATATATTATAAAAGGTTATAAAAAAGAATAATATAATAATTAAAACCGTTTAAATTAAAACTTAAAATAAATAGTAATAAATAAAAAAAGAATAATTAATTAATAAAATTTTATAAATTAAAATTACTAAATTTAAATAATTATAAAGCTTATTTAATTTAATTCCTATAAAACTTATTAAACTTTTAATAATTTTATTAAATTATAGGTTATTTTATAAAAGTTTATATACCTTTTATAATTTAAAAAGTTTATTATAAAAGTTAAATTAAAATTATTAACCTAATAAATAAAAGGAAAAAGAAAAATAAAAACTTAAATATTATATAATTATTTATATTAATAAATAGTTTAATACTTTTAAAAAACCTATAAAGCTAAAAATTAGCCCTATATTTATTTATTATTAAATATTAGCTTAAAGTAAAAGGATAATGAAATTTAAAAAAACTTTAATAAAACTTACCTTAAAGTATAAACTTTTTAAACTAATAAAACCCCCCCTTTAATTAATTTAAATATCTTTAAAACTATTATATAAAAGAAAAAAATTATTAACCTTTAAAGCTATTATTAAAACTAATTTAATAATATTATTAAAAATTAACCATTTTATATTATAAAATAAAAATAGCTACCTTAAAAAGTATTATAATTTAAAATAAAAAATATAGCTTATTATTATTAATTATATATTTAATTATTAAAATTAATTTTAAATAAAGCTTTTAAATTAAATAAAATAATTAATTTTTATTAATAATAACTTCCTTATTCCTATTTTATAAAAAATAAATAAAAAAATAATTATATATAATATATTACCCTTATAATTTATTACCCTTAAAAAGCTTATAGTAAACCCTTTAAATATTTATAAATAACCCTTAAAACTATAATTAATTTATTAAAGTTTTTATATTATAATATAACTATTAATCCTTATTAATTAATAAAGGTTATTATTTATAAATAAAAGGAATACTATTTTATAAAAAGCCTTTTATATTTATTATATAATATACCTTTTTATTTATATTTTAAATTATATATTATATATTATATATTATACTTTATAGGTTTTTAATTTTCCTTTTTTTTTTATTCCTTATATATAAAAGCTTAAAGGTTTAAAAATAAAAAAATATATATAAAATAAAAATATAAAAATAATATAAATAAAAAAGTAAATATAATTATATTAAAAAATATTTATTCCTTTATACCCTTTATATATATAATCCTTTAAAAGTTTTTATATATATAATCTTTAAAGGCCCTTTATATATAAATATAAATATAATATAAATTAATATATTTAAAAGTATAAAACCCCCCTTTAAAATATAATATAAATTAATATACCTAAAGTATAATCCCTTTTAATTTTAATAATAAACCTATTTATTACTATTATACCTACCTACCTATTAATCTATTATATACCTATTATAGCTTAACCTAATTATAAGCTTTAATAATAAATAGTTATAATAGTTTATAAATATTTAATAATAATTAGTTAAACTATTACCCTAAATATAAAGTTATATCTATTATTACCCTTTATAACTAATATTAAATCTTATAAATATATTAAATTAAATTTTAAGTTTAAAAAAAACGAACTAAATATATAAAGTATAAAAGTCCTAAAAGGAATAAATACGTAATTATAACCTAATACGCTTAAGAAGTAAAAAAATAGCTTTAAAGCTACTATATACATAAAACAATAATGGATAGCTTACCACGTCCTAATGCCCTTACGGAGGCCTGGACTAACTGCAACGCAGATTAGTCCCTACGACGTTAAACACTGTCAATCAATCAATCAATCTGGTAGCTCCGCCAGATACCGTATGTATCCATTGTAATTATTCCACCATCAACCCCGCTGCACATAACGGAAGCAGGCTTCATTTGCGCAGTGTTACGCGCCTCAACATATATGCGATCCCAGCTCGACAGTATGAGACATATCCGAGGTCCATGGTGCCGTTTTGAAGAAAGCCAAGGCTCAAATGGGTTTTCGGCCAGTTTGCCGAATTCGTTACCTCTGCGCAACTAGGAGATGGAGATCCAGCGTAAATGGAACCTGAAGATGGCAAAGTTCTAAACTCCGCTAAGATGATAATATACCCTTTTTAAGCTTCGGTGCTGGAAGGGAATGGATTGGATCGTCGAATCATACGGGCAATCTTTAATACCCTTCAATATAGGGCTATTATACAATTGTTGTCATCATTCAAAAGCTGTTGCTCACAATGTCTCGCTTGATTTGAAAAACACAATGCGACACCCCGTTAATAACACTGAATAGTACTAAATACTTTCCATACAACTTAGAGTCGAAGTGACTATATAAATCACTTCCACACGTTTGACACACCACTCTCGTTTGACAAAGAATCGCGAAATATCGGATGGCATACTGTAAATAATATGCATGAAAGTGATTTGGTTGAGCTTTTAGTATGACGTATGGTCATTTTGATACATTCTTGGGCAAATCCTGTCCCCCTCCCGCGCCTTGGATGCTCTGACAATCTAGGTAAGAAATGTGCCCTCTCCGATGGGGCTCTCTTCACGTTGATCCTTGCTTGGGAAGAACCAGGACATGTCGAACTTAGTTGCAGAGATAGTATTGTCCTTCTCGAAGTCGTGAATGAAGGTAGTATACCAATGTCGACGCCCTCTCCCTTCATTGGTAACGGTATATTTCTGGCGGCCATTACTCTGGGCTTTCGCAACAAGATCGTCCAAGGTCATCGTACCATTGATCGTAAAGACACGTTTGTAGACGACGTTCGGAGGATATGAACGGTCGGTGGAGATGAGTCGAATCTTACAACGTAACTTATCGTCGCCCGATCCGGGGACCACGTCGAGCCGGATCCAGGTGTTGTTGTCAAGTTCAAGATACAAGTACCATACATTCACATTTGGGACATTGAACGATTCGTGAAGCGCGCTCCACACGTCCCTTGCGATTAAATGTATAGCCATGATTTTTCTTGTTCGGTCCCGGACATTTAAGGCGCTGGCATGCCAGTTATCATCCATATTGTCGAGGAACTCTTGTGGTCTTGCACGGGCAAGATGTAGCTTCAATGGTTGGCTTGGCTTGTGTTAGTTATTTGAAAGGCAATGTGTGGGGTGTTGATGTGTATTCGTGTATTTGTTATGTCGAGCTGTGTGTCCCGGATAAAGAGTCAGACTGATCTTTTTGGGGGTTCTATTCTACACCTAGCGTTATATACTTACTCTATGCACGTCCCGACCAGTCTGCCAGGAGTAGAATATCAGTCAAACCTCTATAGTTATACTTGACAAGGGGCGCTGATTTCATAAACAAACCGACGCCTGTTTCAGTGAGTAGTATAAGAAATACCAAAGAAATATCCTTGTATATTGATGGTGACGCACATATTTTTGACGAGGCGTAACGATCACACTGTGCCTTTCAACCATGCGCTCAGTTTGACTAAAAGTTTCCTTGGGTCTTAAGGGCAATCAATTTATTAGTACATTCACACCAAGTTTTGTAAGTAAAATCCCATGCATCTGGCACTCCGCTACCTAGTAGGACCGCTATATATGCCAACGCATACAGCTAATTTCCTCCCTAGACTTAGCCACAAAGTGAGCAAACATGCAACTGTCTCCCTTTTTGGTTTCATAGTTCAGGGGTCGCCGATTTGCAGATGTCTGTAGCGGTGTAGCCTTTCCTTGTACAATCGCGCTCAGGCCGGGCAAGATTCAGCACATGGGAGGCCTCCGTTTGCTATCTTGTGGAATGGTCCCGCAAAACCCATGCCTTCATATCAGTATTCAGCAATGTTTCATACGCTAATCTGTAAACACTCCAGCACCCATGCTGTTGATAGGAGTAAGTCAAGCTCTACTGAATACCTGAAAATGGGACGTGTATTGAAGAGGATGATAGGTTATTGTACCATGGAGAATAAAGTACAACATGTACTTAGGGGTAAACACCTCGATGGAATCTGTTGGTATTGGCGTCTAGACCTCTCCAAGTACATTTTGTTACGTAAATCACGTATTGTGAGTATCCCTATGAGGCTATCAAAAACAATCATGAAATTAGTCTTCCCCGGCTTTTGGGAATAATTACCACGCTTGATTAGTTGCTCGGCTATTGGTCTTCGTGGATGACGAGACGATGCCACGAGAGTTCATTAGAATCAGATTAGATAGTATCGGGCAATACCCCTATACTTGATCGAGTTTCCAAATGCCTACTTTTTGTTTCTAGAGCCGAGTCGGAAACTCCTTGTTGGAATCGTAACTGGGTATCCTTGGAAGAAGAAGTGCGGTATAGCTCAAGTGAACCTCTAATTTGCAGTGGTTCTTCACCCAAATCTACTGGAATCTTAGTAGAGTACGATGGTCAATGTTGATAAATACTTAAAACAAACAGTAATCATTCTAATGTCTCTATTCCCGGCGAAACACCTATACCACTCTTGTAATTACTGTCTCAACACCTTTGTAGCATACTACACACAACCGCTTTGAGTAACAGTGAGATCTCACCATCTTCCAAGTAGCATCTTCCGCTGCTTTGCGTCAGAATGAATCGTGGAACAACTGGCGGCTTGTCATCGGAAGAAGGGTGATTCAATGTAGCCTATGAGTTTCTTAGCTCTCATGCATTCGTTCCTCGCTTGCCCGTGTGGGTTATCTGATCTTCACCAATATTATGAATTGCGATGCTAATTAATCATCCAAATAAGTATTATGAGAAGGTACAATTACACTGAGTGATAATACGCAGCTGAATTCGAATATTAAAGGGAAAATGGTCCAGTTACATGGAAAAACACGTTCACGAGGAGCCGTTCCGTTAGTACAGGGCGAAAGTCGTTACTGTTACTATTGAAGTGGATGAAACTACTCTGTAGGGCTTGCACCATCTAATTATATAAGGAATATGGCGATCACAGCAAACCACTTATTAAATTTGACGAGTTGATGGGAAAAAAACACTGAATGAATGAGATGATCTTATTACCATTGTCTGAAGCCTTACTGAAGTTATATGAATATAAAGTAGATCCAGAAACTCCGAATCCATTTTAAGCTCATATATCCCTGTTTGCACTACACCACTTCTTTATGACTTTTGTTCCCTTTCTCGCACAATGATGAATCATAGAGGGTATTGAGGCCTTGAAACTAAGGATTCAACCCTGGAGCTGTTGCCTATCACAGACGCATTCCGAAACTTCGTCCGCAGCTTGTAGCCTTTTTACCTCCTCGGCACTAAAGCGGGCCAGCCACCCCTTCTTTTCAAATAGTTTCATCAATGATTCGCCTGTCATTTTCAGTATACATTGATACAACCCCATTTCGTCCATTAAACTGTGGTCGTCCAACACAACATAATTGCATTCCTTGGCGTTAGGGAAAGCGATGATATCGTGCCAAGCCTCGCGATAAGCAAGATCGCCACGATGTATGGAACTGAAAAGCTTAGGTCAGTGAGAATCAACTTAATATAGCCGTGTGGTAGTTTCGTTGTGGATTCGAAGTTCTCAATATGTAACTGCGATCTTGAGAAGAGTGACTTTGATTAACAACCGAGAAGATGGTTGTACTTACCAGTACGCTGTACGACGACATCCATCCGGCGGTGGCGAGTCGTCGAGACAATTGGTTAACATAATACGCCGCACACTTTGGCACTGAGACGGTGATAGACTCGTTGTTGATCTCCACCCGAAATTCTTGACACCGCCACGAACGCGACCACGTTCATTAAAAAAGTACGACCTTGCTAACTCATCGAGGTTAAGTGTGAAGACATCTTGGGCGAGGCTGATGTAGATAGCTCCTTTAGAAGGATATTTCGAGACATCTGTGTCCTCATTGTCGTCAACTCGGTCGTCTAGATGGTATTCATTGTAGAGCATTTGTGAAACGGGGAGTTTAACTGGGTACAATTCCATAGCAACCCCACGGCTTTCCGATGTAGCGCTAAAGTGTGGTGAACAAGCAAGTTTACGAAAGCATATCGCTCGTTTGGTGGTCTGATTGACTAGTACGAGTCGGTCCCGATGATGATCCAAGATGGATATTTCCCATATGAGGATCCTTAGCTCAGTTGGCAATTTGGAAAACAGCGGAAAGCTACTTGAGGATGACATGATGATTGGTGCCCAAAGCTAGCCTGAGATTAGTCACAATTCTGAGTTGTTAAATGATAGATAGCGTAAAGGTTACCTTAAGTATGCAAGCGCCCTGGACCCCTTGGCATTTCTGCGAATATGATGACGTGAGAGAAAGCCGCGCCACACGGGAACAGTTTGTTTGCCAGATATGCAGGGCATGCTACGCAAGGTAATTATTCTACACCATAAGTCGACAGCTTTCTCTCAATCTACTGGGATCTTGAAACAAAGGGCACTCGGTTCAGGGCCATAAAGCGACGCCGCGAAATCGAGCGTTTCATGGGGTGTCTTGTGCCCTATTTGACGCGTCATATAGCGATAGGATACATACCGTGTCTCTTATTTCATAGACACCAATCACCACATAAGACATGGAATGATACAGAAGGGTTGAACAACTAGCTGTCTAGAAACGCATGAACGTATCTTCCAAACTAAAAGGGGCCCGAACTGAGAGCATCACTGCCATACATTTCCCATAAGAGGCCAACCAAAAATGATTCGTGTTACACGGCCAAGAGTACAGAGACTTCAATATCATCATACAACACGCCTAGATATCACAAGGACCATAAAATCCTATGTCTATTGGATCAGAGTATCACGTGGCTGAGTCACATAGGAAAAGTACTTGGGAGAATCAAAAAGAAGGGAGAGCACAAGTCAACAAGAGAATTACGTCCTGAGTAACAGATAGAACTTTGAATTATTTTTAATGCCTTTGGAGAAATTCTCATCCAGACTCACATTACTATGAGCGGATGGTCCGCCCTAGCCTAATACATACTGAGCTCTAGGTGAATGCAGGTAGTGGAAGGTTTTGTACTGGCGGAATTTTAACAATAGGCCAGAAGGCATGGCTTGGCCTAAACGATTTATCTTTTCGCCAATTAGATGACTATAGTAATCAACAGGAGCTGCTAGTTAGAGTAATTCAGTCATCTATTAATTAACGCTTAGCGTCCTAGCATGGCATGGTCGATTTTCTAACTCCGAGAACCCCCGAGACAATTACTTTGCGAGGTTTGCACAGTCAAATATGTTAATAGGCAATGATTCTCTACTCCAAATTGATGATGCAGAAGAGAAAACGGCCAGAATCGGCTACATCACCTTGCTACCTGACTACATTTGTACTTCTCGGATATGCATTATACCCGAGCGATCTCCGGGAAAACCTTAGCCTTGGTAGATAAGTAAGCCTATGCGCCGATTCCTCGTTCATTCAACCAATACCTGCAGATCTTCTATGCATTGTAACCGTGATAGATTAAACCTCGCTAGGTACCTTTTACTTAAAATTTTGGTGGCATAGCTTGCTTATCGAAACCAGGCAAGAGACATCCCGACACCAAAACACCACAAAACAAGAAAACGAGTGAAATTTAACAGACATATCGTACTCATTCAGAGAGAATGTATGTATTGTATGCGATGTGCGTTTGCATGAGGTCTGGAAGCTTCTAGGAGCCCTGAGCCCTCTGAGTCGTAGGTTCATCCGACTACAGCCAAAACTGACAGGTGCGTCGCACAGCTGCTGGCCAGCTGCTGAAGCTGGATGACCAAAAACCTCTATCAGACTACTTGCGAATTTAGGCATTAGTCAAGAAAAATGGACTGAAAGCTTGTTTCGATGTCAATGTTACTACGAATGAAATAAACTCAAATTCATCAGTCGATGGCGCAACTAACTATACCAGCAAGGAGAACCACAACGTGGTAGGAGCCATGCGCTATGGGGAATGCAGATGATAGATGCTAGAAAAGCAGTGAAAGTTGACCGATGCTATCTCGCCATGATCATCGATATGCATCTTAGGCGCAGCATTAGATGTTGTATCAGATCCGTCTAGCCGTAAAGCATCCAATCCGTGCCAGATGTGTGTCGAAGCTTTTTTCCCAAGTATTGTCAAGACTCAACCCTTATGATGCCATCATATAAATGAGCCAAAAGCGAATAACCATATAGCGCTGAAAGGAATCGAACCTAACCTACTATCTGCCCCCTCTAGTCATAACACCCTAACTCATGTGTAGGTCACAGCTTCTGTACTTTATATTAATGTATTCGTAGTGATCTGGGCATTTCTCACCCACAAGGCTCAGACTTTCCCCCGTTCAATCAACATACTTTCTGACTCCAATCTCCTGCACTCGCTTACGTGACCAATCCTAATTTCTTCACGAAATTGAGTCTCAATGAGTGCGGACTTGAAAAGAGTGAAGATCAGAGAAAATTTAGTCCATCTTCCCAAAACTGAGTAGCGTGATCACAACTTGGGCTGAGTTAGAAGCACTGTGAAAAGGTAACGGTATACTTTGTTAGAAGTGCTCGAGGCTATCTTAGAAACCGGCTAGGACCATGTTAATGGGACAGGTCTTGCCCCTACGCCATTGTGTATTTCATAACTCTGCGTGTTCAAACTATTCATATCTCGAATCAGGTTTGAATAATAGATTTTAGAGTCGACAAAGCATAGTGGTTTGGGAACGCCCATTAGTAGCTAGGCTACCCTGCTCAAACATGGAGATGAAAATAGTTCTAGATTTCAGTACCGAGGTAGGCCAGTAATTAATATATTGAATTATGGAACCAGTCTATCTTAAAGGCAAGGAAACCAATATAATTTAGCTGCTGCTAAAATAGCTGCGCCTATTTGTTTTGAGCTCATCCCAGGCTTGGTGTAATTACACCAAGTTCTCTGAATTCCCGGGGTTCCTACTTATTAATAATGTTACCTCCTTTGCCCCTCTGGCCACTCTCCCCTGCTTCACAAGTCAAATGAATTTGACTTGCACCCAAGATCTTTTCTAGCCTCTTGCGATCGTAGCCTCTGTCAGAAGTCCTCGTTTCGTCAAATACTCGTCACTAACAGTAGTCGGTGTTCAATATCGGAGAACCTGCGGATAACTGAGACAGCAAAAATCCCTAAGCGTGTGAAACAATAGTACACTTAACCAGATAAAGGACCCGGCGATACTATGGGCCGTAAGTAGGAACCAGACCAAGGTTTAGCACTTTCTGTTGTCATAACGTAGTATAGCCGACCTCCGCTCTGAATAACTGCGCGAAACTTTCTCTTGCCGTAAGATGTATTGGAATGTATAGCCAAACAAGATGCCGCGGGGAGGCCCTGATGAAACGTGATACACGCAATCATATGCCATTCGTCTGGGGTAGATGCCGTTCGGATGAAGTGGAATATGCCTCCCTCAGCCGAAGGGACTAGTAAATCCAATTGGTTTGCGCTGTCTTTTTTGATGAGCATAGGGTTGCCTGTTACTTCACCTGGGTGAAGGATCCTTGTTGGTGCCTGCGCTTCCCACTTGAGGGGGCTGGAATACCCCGACGGGCTTTGTGCCAACTTTCCTTCAGCCGTGTGCAGCCGACCCCTTGCAACGCAGACCATCACGATGTCTGTTTTCTCAAAGCTATACCCGTACAAACTTCCCGAGTTTCGTTGGATCGTCGCGACAGACACAGATGAGATAAAGCCTAGATCTTTGGCGATATGGTCAATTGGCTCCCAGAGCATTTTTTCAGAAGACCCTTTAGTAGAAGTGTGCAAGAGGCCACCTGATTGACAAGGAACAACTAGGTTCCACCGCTGCGAGTCCCACCCGCCGCTAGAGGTAACAGCTGGTGTACCGCTAATACGGTATTTAGGGAAAGGAGAATGGGAATCTTTGACCCATGAAGACCCATCCTTCGTGGAACGATAAAAGCTATGTAGCTTGCCACCCGAAACGCAGTACACCCATAAGCGTGAATTATCTGATTGGGCTGCTACACCAGACACAGATGAGTCGTTTAGCGTGGCCGTATTAGGGAGTAGCCGACCTTCAGACCAGGGCTTGGAGACATGGTCGTTTACTCGCTTGAAGTGCAAAAGACCACTGGGGACAGCGGCAATTATGTCATCGCTCTCTGTCATGGCGAACTGGCCGATTCGAGGATACTCGGTCCTCCATGCCTTAGGACTCAAGGCAGTAATTAACAAGTAGTGGACCAGACGGGGCGGTCGGTAGTGGAGGCGTGGGCTGGCCTAAACCACGGGATGAGGTACCAGCGCTAGTAGATGTGGAAGGTGTCGGAATGAACGCTGATATGGTGGATGCCGATGATGCTCTCAGGGTTCGTGAGCTTATGCTGTCGTTCGAAGCCATCAAACCTGAGCTAGACCCTCTCTCAAGGAAGACTCGACTCATCCTGGGTGCGATGATAGTTAGTGAAGAGAGTGATTGTACATATTATGGGGACATAATATCTTTCTCCCTGGAGGGAAGTACTCAATGGTGGTATGGCCCGTGCGTTAGGTGTTGTTCTGCATGTACGTGGTTTGGTCTAACAATAGAGGGACTTGGTTGCTCTGCCAGCGGTGCTTTGTTGCTGTGTTCCAAGATCCTCTGCTTTTTTTCAAAGAGGTTTTGCGGTTCAACTTAGTTCCAGAAGACTCTGCACATAGGGAGAAAGTTGTTGATACGTTGTAGCATTTCTTTATCTGGCGATTTGATTAAGGGGCGAAAACAACCACAACTATCCGAACACAGAGCTTGAGTGGCTACTCTCTCCTCGATCGAAACTTTAATTTCACAAAAGTTTTCAGTTGGTCGGTGGCACCTGTTCGCGTTTTGTCGTGCTTATGTCAACATTAACGCATTTCGACGCCCTGGATTGACGCCAGTTACCCTCCTAGACAGGGTCACATCTTCCTTAGATCAGGCAATCGGATTAAAGGTATTTGGAAAGGCTCAATACTATTAATTCCTACCCTTTCTCCTATTAAAAGGGGGCCTTTGCTTCTTTGTATATTTGACTCTGTGAACTATCTCCACTCCTTTGGGGTAACTTCTGGCCTAATGCTTCTTTGCCCTTGATAGGGATGCTGTGGCATTGATGGAAGATAGGCGATTAGCCGAGATGGTTCAGGACCTGGGACCGAGTACTCTTATCAACATAACAAGAACCAGCAGAGTTGATCGGTGTTGTCTTGGCAAAAAGGGGGATAAACATGCCCCGCTGTGCAATGCATCAGTTACACGGCAATCTTGTGTCTTATGAGTGGTAGGACTCATACTGAAATCTCGCATTACCCGAGTATGAACCAATTTTAAACTATAAATACAAATGAAATGTTGAAATATCCGTCCACGGGCTGTTGTTTGTACAGGTCTTGGCCATAAACTAGATTTTTACATGGCTATCCATTGTGCCAATAAACGGCATGAGGATCATACCACAATCGGTCGATAGGTGAGACTTAAAGCATGAGTTACCCGCGGAATTTACCTAATATTATCCGCTGTGAGTCCGTTGAGAATACCGTAGGATCGTCTTATGAAGTTTAGAGTTGCTGGAAATCCTTGTAGGGCCCAGCGTGAGTCACGGTGAGATTCGGTGTACCCAAATTATCCTTCCCCGTTAATAGCTATCAAAGACGGAATAATCCTATCAAGACAACGAACACGCGACCGAGTAGGGGACAAGAAATATAAATCGATTAATAAATATATCTATAGAAACATAAGATCAATAATAGCATTAGAAATAGACAGCGAATGTCCGATGACTTGGAATTCCGGATAATAATTACTGGCAAGGGTTGACGGTCATAATCGGCCACACTATATAACAATAGTGAAACATCGATGCGAAGACCTAGTACTATGATACAATATGCATAATTAGAGTAGGCGCATGGTAAAGATGGGGATTTTACATTTTGGACCTTGGGACCGTTGCATTGTGTAATAGGTACGGTATGTAGTTCTTGAGCGCCATTTGTGACCGGCCGGCTTGCTGGGAAGCTCACCACATTTGAATATCAGGCTGACTAGCACCCCGCTCGGAGATGAGCTCTGTCAGCTGTCACTTATGCGGAAAACTATATTCAATCCATCAACGAACGAACGTTCAGGCCGCTACAGGGGTCTATTTGGTAGAATGAGCGATAATCCAGGGGATGGAACGACGGAAAAGAAATAGAAACGAAAATAAAAGAAGCCACATCAGATGTATGGGTAGTACGTGCTCTCCGGGGTGCATTTGAGGGGTACTCAAGCTTGATGACAGACCGTTTTAAGACAAGACCAACTGAACGGCCCTGATCGGCCATAGTTGGAGTAAGTCCGATGAGGGTTGAAGTTCAGCTGAGGCTAAAATTCCCTATTCGCCTAGTAGACTTAGATCTAGCTGAGAAACCTACATACGATTGAATGTCCGTGAGGCTGAGAATGCTCTCTGCTAACGACATACAGTTGCATGATTAGCTAAGACATGCAGGGCAAGTTTCGGTCCCGAAAGTCATAACTCACCGTTCCGAAGGCCTTGTACGATAGAATATGGACTACCATGCAGGTAGACGCGGTAACCCTAGCGAGGACGTAATGGCTACCAACGTACGCTTGCCAAGAACAATTGCCCTAGGAAACATGAAAGACGGGACCACAGACTTCGTGCGGGTGTAGGTGAGACAAGCAAATTAGCTTGCTTCCTGCTTGCAACTATTGAATCTCATGACCTCTCTCGGAGTGACGCTTGGAGGCGGCTGATGGGCTGCGGAGTGGATGATAGCCACGCCACGTAGGGCCGCCGTAGGACGTTCGTATTCATGATACTCCGAGGGCGTCACATCTAAGATTTCCTAGATGATTGACGGATAGAATGGTATAAGATGCTCAATGACCGCAACGTTTGAATCTTGAGCCTGGCATGGAAAGACACTCACATCTCATCCATATCTACAGTCGTGACCAATCCATTCTCTGTCTAATTTGGCTCTTTCACATATCTCAACATGCGCTTCATCACTCTCATACCACTCCTCGGCACAGCACTGGCCGCTCCATATGAACTGATCTCCAAGCGTGAGCTCAAGGATCACGAATGGTCCCACAGCAAGAAAACCGGGTGTCCCGCCTATCTCGAAGCCGGCCAGTTCGAATATCCTCACTATATCACCCAAATCTCAGCCAAGCATCCCAACACGGCCTATGGACCAAAGCACAACGGTGTCTTCACGCCGAACGATATCTCGACCATCTTCAGCTTTGACATCCCGGCGTCGCGCGCCGACGCGAACTGTACGCTAGAATTCCTATTCCCCAAGAAGAACCAGCTGCGGACCTCATCGTACTCGTACAAAGGCAAAGGCACTTTCTTCTTCACGGGCTATTCGGCCGGTAGCTGTCCCGGCCCGGAGACTACTTTCAACAGCCAGCCGGAAACTGGCCCTTATCCGCCGTTCCCACCAATCCATATGGAGCCTGGCTACGCTTATACCATCGATGTCGGCCCATGCTTTGTAGCTTCGGGTACTTGTGTGGCTGGCGGTAAGTGCTCAATGTAGACTTTACGTCGGGGATAATGTAAGCTAATGGTACACAGTCACCTCAACCAACGACACGTACTTCTCTTACTTCCAGGATTATAATGACTGTCCCATCGGTATCTATACTGCGTACAGCTACGGCTTGCCTTGCAAGCCGCCATACTGCTAGATACAGTGGCTCTCCGACAGGTCTGGGGTGAGAACCTGGATGCGCGGCTGGCTAGTTGTCGAACCATGTACCTACAATTCTATCAGATAGTTCACCTATCTATATAAGAGATGATCTTTATGAGTCTGTGGACAAGTTCCTTTATGTTACGTATATGAAAGTGCTCGGAATGAATTTGACGTTCAAATAACGACCGTAATACTTCACTTTCCCGTGGCGACGCAACGTTGTACTACCACTCGTAAGTATTTCACGTGCACCTACCGTGTAACTGTGATGCTCTAAGGTGTCAGTTGGAAGGAGTACCTCGGATGATTTCCATCCCATCGCAAGGCCCACCAGGGCGCCATATTACATGCCAATGTTGGAAGTGGTAGCCTGTTATCATGAAGGACGTCCAAGGAGAAACAGAATTATCCATGTGGTAGCTGCAGTGGTATTCTTTCAGAAAAGCCTAGGCACCACCGAGTCAATCAATGGTAAGTATTCTTCCACCGCCTAAGCCAAACGGAAAGTATCATTGAATCTTGTTTAGTATCTCCTGCCAGCGCTGGTCATATATCTCAATGCATAACATATCACTGCCTAAGCTCTATCGGCCTTAAGCAAAACAATAGCTGATTATGTATACTGGACTTTGTCTTGCTGAAGGGAATATAAATTCTTCTGAAAAGCCTCCAGATGATAGTATCCTTAACTGATCGAAACCTTACTTGGACATTACCGTTACGTCCAGTAAGATTCCTCCACATTAGCTCTTGCCTTTCTATCATTTCTTGATGAGCATGTCACGGAACGACATAAGGAGTGCAGTACCTATGCCATTACGCTACCAAAAGGTAACGACGAGTTATCAAGTCGAGGGCTTGACGTCTCTGCACTCACTATCTAGTACTGTACTGTAACAGAGCAGACGCAACTTAGATTTCCTTTAGATCGATCCGGTGCTGACTTCTGATATATATTAGGAAGCTTAAATCCCCTCCTCCAGAAATACACAGTACGGGCGCCTCGAAGCCTCTGAATAAAGCAATATACGTAAATAAGCACAATCCAAACTTTTGGCCGCACTAGATGTAATGCAGTGCATAATGGAAATATACAACCACTTGCTACCGTCTTTTTCCCAAGGTGCAACGGTTGCTGGGTACTTGGGAGCTGTTATACTGCTCAACCCAGACAACAGAATAACGCTACGCTTGGGACCATATATTGAGGGAACACTTGAATATAACTCCTTCCGGTTGAATCGTGAAACAACAGGTCACGAATGGACAACTACAGACGAAGAATGACCTGGCTTGTGAAACGCAATTAGCATACCTTTGCTGGTTGCAACCCAATACTGCGATAGCTCCTTGTTTCTATAATGGAGCAAGGTATGACTATAATATTGAGAACCGTAACCTCTAAACACCATTATCTCGTTACCAACTGTGTCTTATCCTTCGCAGGGTCGAATGGGCAGTCCGTAACGACAATAATCCCGATGCCCACAAGTTCAAATCACATAATAATTATTGATAACTTTGGCATATTCCGTAGTGAATTCTTTTTATGAACCTGCGCAGAAGCTGTTCTATGTAAGCTGAAATCGTGGGTAGTACAAACATGTAACGCCACCCACGAGACCATCCTCTAAATAGAAAAAAACCAGATTGTATCGAGGCCCCCAACACAAGGCGTACACTCTTCAACTAACCATCTTGCAAACATACGTCTCCCAAAAACTTCCCGCTACGTCTCTTCCACCAGCGCGCCCTCCCCGGGCTTCCTCGCCTCGATCTGCACATACCGCCAGAAGCCGTACCCGCGATACGCGCCGACGCCAGCAACAGTATTAATGAAATACCTCTCGAGGCCGAGGAGCGAAATGAGCAAGAACGGCACGATAGCAAGGACGTAGAAGAAGCGCGTCATGGGCCGGATGTGATCCGATAGGTCGCGCACCTGCACCTCCTCGAACCCGGCGTCCTCGAGCATGCGCTTGAACGCGCCGGGGCTGGAGACGGCGTTCGTCGGCATCGCGGACCACTCGTTGACCTGGCGCATGGCGCGTCTGAGCCTGGTATTCGGCGTCTTCTTGTCCCCGCCGTTCTCGGCCGCGTCCGCCTCGACCTCCTCCAGCACGTTGTCGTACTCGTGCATGGCGAGTCGCCCGCCGGGCTTCAGCACGCGGAGGAATCCCGCGAGGACTTTCGCCGGGTCTGTGGCGTGCACGAGGGTCTCCATGGTGTACACGCCGTCGAAGGCGGCGCTGTCGAGGGTGTCGAGGTGGTGGTAGTCCATGTGGCGGACCTCGATCGACCCCTTCGCCTTCTTCGTAGCGGCGAGCTTGCGCGCCGTCTTCTTCGCCTTGCGCACGTGTCTCTCGACGACGTCGATGGCCGTGACGTTCAGTTCCTTGCCCGCCATGTACCGCGCGACATGTCCGTTGCCGCAGCCGGCGTCCAGGACGCGCGCCGAGGCGCGCACGCGCAGCGTCTGGAACAGCTGCTCTTCCATGCGGCGCAGCGAGCGCGATATGGGGAACGGGTTATATGATTTCGGGTCATCGTAGTACCCGAAGTGGCGCGTGCCCCCTAGCAGCAGGTCATACCCGAGCACCGACTCGAGAGACGCGTAGTAAGATTGCAGCCGGGGGTTAGGGTTGATCTCTGGCTTCGGTTCGGCCATTGCTAGCTCTGTGAGTATTTGGGAAAAGCAGGAAGAAGTTAGGTGCTGATCGACATGCTACGGTGATTGGATCTATAATTTACTGTTTGACGGAATCGGTGTTTGCTCAAACACTGCTACGTGATGTGATTGAAAGGCTGCAAGGGCTGACCACCTGGACAACCACACGATTGTTCCCGACATAGCTGAATCTGGCGAAGCTCGACCCACTTAAGTATCTAGAGGTCAACATGAAGTCATTCCCTGAAAGACAGGCGAAAGTAGCTTGATAGCGCCATGATATTGAATTTCTACTGTAAGTTAAGGTGATCTATTTAATCGACCACTTTGGGGTTCTATGCTATCGCGAGCCGCGCTCCGCTTTGACCTCTTTTTGCGCCTGGGCATTCATGTAAATCGCCTCCTTCAGCTTAGCGATAACTTCAAACTGCTCTCCAAACGCCCCTGACAGCTTGATATCGAGCTCTTGTTCAATGGTAGTGACATTTTGTTGTCCTCTTTTCCCGGACCTGGGTCCATTGATGAGCGTACCCCATCGCTGAGTAAAGGCATAAATGCTTTGTCGTAGTAGCTCATCTAACTTCTCATTTGCATCTTGGTCGGCTTGCATCTGCGTGAGATTTCCAGCCGACTTCCCGTCGGTAGCCGCGGACGACCAAAGCCCAAGAGAAAGTGTGCCCCCCAGGATGCCTCGAAACATTCCAATCCAATTTTGGGGACTGAGTGTATCCCAGATTTGACTGAAGTATTGCATCGTTGCTGGCTGTGACCTAACGTCGCCTATTTCAAGAGACATGAGCCCATTCTTTACGATTAGCAAGTTTTTGATCATGAACAGGTCAGGGTCTGGATCCGGGTTGGCTGCTTTGTTTGCCTTCAAGCGTGCCTCAGCCCGTTGCAATGCAGAGATTGTTTCTGTCACGATACGGAAAACAACGGGATTCGATTTTTGCTGCTCGCGGAGATCAATACCGAAATCTTGATATAGGATGAGAAAGAGTGTTACTTACGCTTCTCTCCTTGGGCATTGCCTGATCGTACATGGATAAGAGTTCAAGCGCGCGTTTCACGATAGGGTAAGCGTTTGACACTGTTGCACTGTCGCTAACCGGCATGGCCTTCAGTGCTTCCTGAGGTATTGGCGCTTTTGAAATCGATTTTGTCACTTCCGCTTCGAAGCAGCTGTCCGCGAACGGCCAGAGGTGTTCAGTGAGAAGTCGTGCTGTCAAATCATGGCAATGCAGAGAAAATTGGGTCTCTTCTTCATCATACTCTGACAGCAAATACTCGTTTGTAATCCACCCCAAAAAATTACATGTCGTCTGAAGGTCAGTTCCTTGAAGCACCGGTTGCAATGTGGTGGCAATGGGGTTTAGATTAGCTGCATTGATAAGCGCCTTCTGCTGAGACTTCAGAATTGAGTATGCGGACTGAAGATCAGGATTGAAATGTGGCTCTATTGAGAAGACCCGTAGGAAAAGACCGGCTTCATTGGAAGAACGCTCGTAGCATTGCTTAACGAAATTACGACAGGCTGTTTCAACATTAATCTCTTTCGCCTCTTTTCGGAAGGCTTCCAGGTCATGCTGTGTGATGGGTCGCAAACTTCTGTCCCGCGTATCTAAGTATGTTGAGAAGAGATTGACTATCGTGTTTGAATAAGTGTCGAAGTGCTCGTTGGGTATTGGCTGGCCAAACTGGTCGTAACAGCTACGAACTGCTCGCTGAATATTCGTAATCAGCCCATCAGCCTCGAGCAGCATTTGCTCACTGCGGCCATACGCCAAAGCGTGGCGAGCAGCTTCAGAGTGTGTCCCTAAAATCTGTCTCGAGATTTCTGAGGATACTTGCTCAAGATGGCTAGAGAATCCCGTCTCGAGAAGATGGAGTGCTTTGGTCAGAAGTGATTGATACCGTGCTAGGTATGATTCGGCATCGCGATAATCAGGCTAGTACAAGTCAGCAACAAGTGATACTTGCAATTGAGCTATAAGATATAGACGCCTCACATGTTGCATCATGAACTCTATACAGGCGTCTAGGTTGGTCAAAATCTCGCCAAAGTTCTCATGATCAACCAGGCGACTCGCGCCAGGAGCATTCAACCTCCGAGTGACCCCGTCCAGATATGCATAGTAGTGAAGATCCGTGCCGACCTCATCAGCCAGCTTCTGTAATCGTCGCTCTTCAGATAATAGGCCGTCGCATTGGGCTTGAAAGGATGAAGTCTGGGCTTCAACAGCTCGGAAGTTGTCAGCTAGAGATGTCAAGAGGTTGAGTGCGCTATTCGCGTCGGCAATAAGTCCACCCAGATGGCGTTCTGCCATGTCAAGCTGATCTCGGTAGAGCCTTATGTCCGTCAATATGGGTATCGTGGAACGGGCGGCGGCTGGTCCTTACATGTACTCCTGTTGGCTGGCATCGACCAGGTCGGCATCGATCGATGGGGGTAATGGGAGCCTGCGGGCCGGCAACGTGTCCTCGGGTTTGGCAACCAACAAGGAATCCAAGGCCTTTGCTTTGCTCCTCCGTTTCTTCCTCTTTGCAGCATCCTTAACTAACTGCGCCCGGACAATGCAGTAGAAGTCGGAGTATGATTTGGCTCGAGGAAGCAATGTCGGCTCTGGAGGACCGATAGAAGCTTCGGGCTCTTCATATAAGCGCTCTAGAGGTTCGCTGTCGCCGGATTGTTTGTTTCCCTGCGGGCGGATAGTCAATTAGTAGGGAGCGGTGCTGCGGATCGATCGACTTCGGAGCACCAACATTTGGTGGTTGCAAGAGAGACTCGCGCCTTCGACGACCAGCAGAAGGCTGCGACGTAGACGTATTCGTGCTGGTCTTGTGGGCATTGTGATCGGGTACCAAGCTGTACCACGAATCTTCGTACATGACTCTAGAGTTGTGGCATGAGACGGGATGTCCCGGTCGTATCACGCTCTCGATGATGAGGATGGAAATGCCACCTCGAATTACATGTGTGATGCTATTTTTACTCGAGCCTCCTTACTGCGGCCGACTGCACCTAACGTCCCTAGCTGTTAGTACCTACCTACAATAGGTACCTAGGCTGCTATTGGTGTTCTGGCTAGTTGGGCTATGTGTCTATTTTACGGAGCACAGTACCTCCCTGTAGAACCGTCGGTACAAGCCACGCGCCATAACATGCCCCGCGCTCCAGCGAATTCCCCGCTATATTAGCAGCTCTCTTCCTCCCTAGGTTAAGTACCTAGGTAGGTACCTGCAAGCAGTGCAGAGAGAATTCTGAGAAATGCTGAAACGCTAATTGGCTACCTGGGTACGAGCTGATGATCTCACTACTGATCTCATCGATTAGCAATTGCGACACCGCGGCGTCAAAGACACGAAAAAGTCCTCCGCCGGCCCTCGTCTTTCGACCTCGACATCTTCGACCTCACACGGCCGTGTCAGTAGCCCTCTTGCGACGAGATGGAGTCTTGATCGCAAGTCGCCCGTACTAGATTTCAGCCATCGCCCCCATCTTCTCGCACGACAATTATATCAGCGTCACAGGGACACCCTCGTACCGAGGATGGCTGCATACCGAACCCTATTGCGCCACGCGCCATTGGCGTCGAGGTCGATCCAAAGCCGCCCCGTCCGCGCAACTCTGCAATGCTCACGATATGCCAGCTCGTCTGGAGGAGGCCGCGGAAAGCGTGGTGGTGTCGGCCGATTTGTGGGGGGTCTGCTGGTCGCCCTCGCAGCTGGAGGAGCTGTGCTCATGTACCCCGCCATGACGAAGGAGCCACCCAAGAACACTATTCGTGAAGCCGTCATCGAGTACGAGCAGCCGCGGGCTTTGCCTGCCACCAAGGAGGATAGTAGAGACCTAATCAGCAGTCAGCATCTACAGGTGAAGAAGAGCTGGGAACACCCCGGTGTTTATTGCTGGGGCTCGAATTCGGGAAGGGTGGCCGCTCCCGACTCGACCGAATCTGTTATCAAGACGCCTCGACGAATCAGCTACTTCGACGACCAGCTCATACGGGACATCAAGTTAGACAAAGAATTCGGTGCCGCTATTACTGAGCGGGGCGACTTAGTACAATGGGGCACGGGCTTCTCGAAAGACAACCCTACTCCAAGGCCTACGTTGAAAGGCAAGGATCTTGTACGTCTAGAGATCTCGAAGGACCGTATCATTGCGCTCGGGAAAGATGGTTCCGTATATTCTTTGCCTGTTGCGCAGGCAGATCAAAGCACTAGCGGAAAGCCGACTTCATCCTCGTGGTCTTTCTGGTCAAGCCCCAGCAACGTCAATTACCGACAGGTGAAGCCTAATGGGCTGGGTTGGGGCGAGCGTGTTACCAGCATCGCTGGCGGCCTGGAGCATGTTCTGCTCCTTACTTCCAAGGGAAGAGTGTTTTCTGCCGCTTCGAGCACAACCAGCTTCCCATCACAAGGACAGCTTGGAATACCTGGATTAAACTGGCACACCCGACCCCAGGGTCCATTCGACCAGCCACATGAAATTCTTACGCTCAAAGGCTTCAATATCACTCAAATCGCCGCTGGTGACTATCATTCTCTGGCTCTTGAAAAAGACGGACGAGTATTCGTCTTTGGCGATAATTCTTCAGGGCAGCTAGGTTTTGAACCTGAAAATGAAATTCCTTTCGTTGATGGTCCCATCCCCCTACCATTCTCAAAGATGTATCGTGGTACGCACCAAAAGCCTCGGGTCACGTCGATTGCAGCGGGTGGCGCCAATTCATTCTTCACTGTCGATGCGACTCGTATTGCACGACCGAACGAGGACGAACGAGAAATCCGTGATATAGGCCACGTCACATCCGATGTTTGGTCCTGCGGCTCCGGTATCTGGGGCACATTGGGCAATTCGAGGTGGACACACGTGTCCCTCGGCCCGACAAAGATCAAGAGCTTTTCTGGACTCTCTGAATACGATGAAAAGACCAAGTCGGTGGTTCCCATCCGACTTGCTTACTTCAGTGTGGGCAGTACTCATGCTGCGGCTGTGATGAATAACGTCACAAATGTCGACGCTTCAGACAGGACCTCAGATCAGGATACTAACTGGGGTGCCGATGTCTTGTGGTGGGGAGGTAACGAATCCTATCAGCTCGGAACTGGGAAGCGAAATAATGTAGCTACCCCTATGTACATTGGGCCTTTAGATGGTGGGAGGGGCGATGCAGAAAAAGGACGTGAAAATGAAATGCATCGATTTCAAATCGCTCCCAGGGCCACAGTCCGGTTAGGCGAAGGAGGCAAAGGCAGGAAAGCTACAGTCGAGCAACGGGTAGAGTGTGGTCGCCTTGTTTCGTGTGTTTACTCTTCGCCATGAAATTGCCGGCATCTTTCTGGTTGACTGTATATCTATGTACTCTACAAGCTGTATCAAAGTTGGAACAATGGGGACCATGTGTTTGTCTACGAATGCCAATTTGGATGGCTCAAGAAACACTAAAATTTCTAAGATCATTATGGATCTGTACATTACCTAGATACCCCCCTCATAATGCCAACTATTACACGACGCGATGGAATTATCTGTCTCCACACGTCTCACTGCTACGTTTACCTGCTTGTATCTTTTGAGGAATATTGCGGTGTAAACGGCTGGGTGCTGAGAGTTTATTGATAAAGCCTGCCCAGCAATAGTCAGAGTTAGATTTGACTGGCATCCGGGTAGAAGTCTAGTGATATTGAAGTACCTTATCTCGAACTTAAGTTTGCTATTCATGCAGTAGTAAAAATTCAGAGACATCCCCTCAAGATTGGCTTCTTCTTCTTTCTCCTTTTGCTTTGCCATATTTGCTCGTCTCTTTCCTCTCCTTATCACTACAGAATTTCCCCCTGCAGAGTCCCAACTGGACGAGCGCCTGTCGCACTTAGGCGTATTCTTTATACATCTCACGAAACCCGTTGTCTAAGGGTAGGCTAGAGATCATAGGTGTGATCAATAAGTAAAGATACACGCTAATAGGACGTATTCATTAGTCTGAGTTGCGAGAAAATTTCAAGATCCCCTCAATCCGGTTCAAATTATGGGACGCCGTTCGAAATCAAAACCACTCACTTCGTTTCACAAATTTCCACTTCTTCCTATCGAGCTTCAGCTTATGATATGGAATCTCTGCCTTCCACGGCGCAGTATCGAGGTCTATGACGAATCACAACTATGTTTCAGGAAGGCCGGATGTCACCCCCCTCTTATCTCACAAGTCTGCCGAACCTCTCGAAATGAAGCCCTTCTGGGCGCGGGTTGGAAGCCTTGGGGCTTTTGCGAACAGCTAATCTGGTTCGACGAGAAAACCGATACGATCAAATTACCCGCGATATATGTACCGCGTTACGGTTATTACTCCATCAACGAGGATAGTTTAGGAGGCCCTGGTCCAGAGCTCTATCGAGTCTTGTCTACTGAGGAAACACCGATCCTTATCAATCTACGATGCTTAGTAAATCGAGCGGGCTATAAAGCCTTCACCCCATACGATAATTCATACGAACACGATGACTTTGGTGGCGACCTTTTGCCTATTTACTCACCACCGTTCGAACAGCTCGCCTGGATGATATGCCAAAGACCGCAGAAGCGTTCTTTGTCAATACGAGATATAACGCTGCGCTTGACACATCAAGCGGCCTGCGAGTGCGGCCTCTTTGGATTATTTGCCGAGCAAAATCCCACTCATCTGAGCCTGTTCGATAAGAATATGATGCGAAGACTAGATAAAACAATACACAAGCACATGCCATCCTCTCAGCAGAAGAAGTATAACTCAATCCGTATCAAGGCAACAAACATCTCTGAAGCATTAATGTGGTATGCTGGCAAACGCCAGCTCGACAGTCTGACTGCCATATTGCCAGAGGGCGAAATTCGCCTCCCGCGATATAAGTCAGGGACAAAGAAATGCCTAGAATGGACTCGAGTGATGGAGAGGCGCTTTAATATCAATTTCGTTATTTCCATATTCCTGATCATAGACGAGAAATCGGCGGGCACCCTAATCGGGAGATCGCCAACCTTTCCAAACCCCAGCTTGGAGCCTTTGAATTAACGTTATGGTATACTGCCGTACTTAAGTATAGAGCGACGGATCATGAGCAAAACGAGATGGTAGTAACAGGCTCCTTGATGCCATTTCACTCCTATACTAGGGCAGGTTCGTTGCGCAAAAGACAATATGCTAGGGATAGGAGCTTGTCTGAGGATGATTCCGGGGCTCGTATGTACGATACGCCTTGTATACACATATTGTTTTTGAAAACCGGTGCGATTGAGGGTTGTTCAGGCTGCGAAGCTAATAAATCCCCATTTCACCGTTTCATCACCGAAGCTCCTAACCCCACTCCATCTTTCTGTCGTGAGCGCCACGATGTAGTGCTATATTTCTGCTTCATGTTATGATCTAGCGATTAGTGACGATGGAATTAGGCGCGAGAGGTGATGGTGTTAGAAGGATCAAGTGGACGACATAACTTACAAGAATTACTATATATAGCGAATGGTTGTATACGTTAGTTATCATTTCGGCTGGTGCAAAACCTATGGTCATTGATTCTACCAAAGCCGTAGTTGTATAGCTTGCGGAGCATTTCTACTGAGGTGGATAAGAGGGACTCATAAGGTGGGCAACATCCACACTACAAGAGATCAATAAATGTCAGAGTATAGTAACGATTGACGACGGAGAAGCACTGTTATCTCATACACTTGGTGATAAAGATTCCAATAATAATTATGGGTATGTCTATCACATTAGTGATAGACATGCTTCTATATAGCTATAGTTTTTATCTGTGGTATTCAGGCTCAATCTTAGGGCTTAATTGTGAGTACGCTTGTGTAAGACAAGTGACGAAATCATAGGTTTATAAAGAACCCATCTCATAAGGAGCAGTTATCTTAGAATATAGTGCCTTTAGCTTGAGTCCCATGGGATGACTCGAGCTTCTTCACATTGATATTCTTCCACACGAAAATGAACACAATAGCAAGTGGCAGGAAAGCGGAACCTGCAATGACTAATTTTCGCTGCACATCGCCGTAGGCGGCAACGATAGCGTCGCGTTCGGGAGTGCCGAAGGGGAATGACTGCTGGACGACGATAGAGCCGAAGATCTCGGCGGTTCGGTTCTAATGGAGATTATTGAAGTTAGCGACCATTATTAGCGTTACAGGTGATTATGAGGTGATGTAGGTGTAGTTTTCCATGCGAACTGAGCGACATGTTCTCCTAGACTCTTTGCAGAAGATATTAGGTATGAGTGAGACTAACCTTGACATCATCTGGGAGGAATTCTTCCAACTTTTGTGGCAAAACGTTGTTCCATAGAGCGCCAGCAATGGCATTACCGATGGCAGAACCAATAGAGCCAAAGAGACCGAATAAGGCCAGCCCGACGGCGACTTGTTGATGTGGCACCTGAGCCATCACAGCCAGCTGTGCAACAGGGGTCCAGATACCATCTCCAAGACCATTAAGAATCTGGAACAGAACCAGCAGCCCTACGGGAGTACTGGGTTTTCTGTATTCAACCAACAGAACCGTACCTAATACGACAAACGGAATGCCGATAATCGCAGCCCACTTGACCGCTCCAGTCTTGGAGATGAACCTAACGATAGAGTTAGCTAGGCCAGTCACATCCCACTTGGACAACTTACAGTCCAACAAACGGGCCAATGAACATTGACGCAAGGGACAGGCCGTTTAATACGTAGTTGGAAGTGGTAATACTCAGACCATGGACAACCTGAAGGTAAGATCCATAATAGCTAGCGGATTTAGGGTCAGCTATGTGATAGGTGTAGACTTTGACGTGAAAGGAGACTTACGCATCCCAGCAGAAAATTGAAAGAAACATTACTCCGTAGAGTCCACATGCTGCCAAGATAGTTCTATCTTTCAAGTACTTGAACGGGAAGTACTGTACTGGAGCGAAAAATCTCTCCCAGAGCACAAATGCTGCCAGAAGAACACCGCCTACGATGAACATGGCGATAATGTATGGAGTCCTCCAACCATATGGTGCGTAGCCCGTAAGACTGAATGGCAACAGGAGTAGGACAAATCCGAATACAGTCAAGAACATTCCAACGACTAGAACGGAGGTTCCACTGTTAGAAGTTGTAAAAGAAACAGTAAGGTATTGAGTAGGGTGACATACCATCAAACTCGACGAAGTAGTATTTAACAGCCTGCCAGACAGTACGGCCGCTGTCCCGTGGCTGGATTAGACCTTGCTTTGAGGCCTTCCGCTGAGCCCATACAAAGACAAGACAAACAGGAATAGCGAAGGCGGCAAGCAGAATTGCGAAGGCACCAAAAGCCCATCGAAAGTTCGATTGGTGATAGAAAAGGTCCGCGATTCTGGAACCGGCAAACACTGTCGCAATACCGGGAGTGCCTTGAATGCCGAAGATGATGAGTCGGTTCTTCAAGGTGGTCATATCCGCTAACATGATCGTAATCACGTAATTCATGCCTATATGGCCGACCCAATAGAGTGTCTGTACACAGATCACGAGTTAGTCATCGTCATACCGCTTATTCGTCAAGAAGGGTTATAGGAGGCTTCGAGGCACTAACCGTGGCGGCAGCGTATGTCTCGACATCATGAGAGACTGCCTTTAAAATCTCGCCAATGATAGTAATAATGACCATAACTACAAAGCCTTCGCATCGGCCCCAGATGTCGATAATCTTAGCAATAGTGAGGCTAATAACTCCACCTATGATTCGCGCGATCAAGCTGGCGGTGGTGAGGAGACCATGCTGGCCGAAAGACGACGTAACATAGGGCGTAAGACTGTCACCGACTGATTGCGCAAGAGCGTCGATGAACGATACAAGATAAAGCCTTCAGAAAAGATTGTAGTTAGCAATAGGTGTAGGGTTGCGCGAGCCAAGTCGCCAAGCCAGGCTTGTGCCGAGGCCATAGAGCACTGCGTGCGGAGAAGGGGGAAATTAGAGTCTCACAAGATGAACATGATAATCAACAGCTTCTTGTCGAATACTGTGGTGATAGCCTCGACCTGCTTCACACCTTCTTGCGTATGCTCTCTCGGATCAGCATCGTCAGTGATTTCGTGAGCTCCATTATCGCTGACGGCGGCAGCGTTCTTCTCCGGATCTTCGCCGTGGCTTGAGGGCGATGACCCGTTGATTGAATGGGCCATGGCAGCTGAATTCGAGGCTGCAACGAGATGTGTCTGTATCGTACAAAGCTATAGTAACAAGCTACAGCACCTCGACCTACTCGCTGTCACGATTTCAGGGGGTCGAGAGGGGGTAGTTGTTAAGGATGGCAGACGCACACAAGGAGAAGAACAGGTCAGGGGCTGGGAGAAAACAGCGCGGGATCGACAAAATGTTTACTCAAATATATACCTATACGGCCTCCCGTATGCGCGCCGATGCATCGCATGCCACCCCCACAACAAAAGACTGGGTCGTCTGACGGGAAGCTGAATCTGTAGAACTGATCGCCGCATGTTTTGCGCATCTATCCCCACCTCACTCAGCGTCCTTTGCTTCGCCCAAGCTTTTAAACCACTCGCACTGCTACGCTGCCTCGCTACCAGCGGCAGTCTAGAATGGCTGGTGTCAACTTATGAACATGGAAGGGTGCTATTGGCTCCAGATCTGACGAGATTAGGGGACTAGTCTCTCGAATAGGAAAGTCGGCCACAGCAGCCGAGCCGTGAACGCCCGAGGACATCCACGAAGTAACACCATGATTATCTGATGATCTTATCTGATCACGCTAAGGTCCGATCGGCGCTTTTAACCAAGACATTGTTCCCCACATTAGTCTCAATAACTGCATGGTAGCAACAGTTCAAACCACTTCAGGTAAGCTCAGACGAAAACTTTTCTGCATCTACTTACAAAGTAGACATTGTTCCTCGCTGGCACCTCAAGGCTGAACTCATCCTATGAACTAGCACAGACGCAATTGCAAGAATGTGCATGAACTGCTCATCAAAATATCCAAACTTGACTGTACTTTGATAGCCACTTCCCATGTCAATAGTCACTCGCTGGTACTCTTGAAATGCCGGACATTTGTTCTACATTCGGTATTGTAGTATGATGTGTAATACAGTGTGTGGATGAGACAATTCTTAAGTAAACCCTTAACTTAGGATGAGGTGATAATGTTGGTAATGTAGCTCAGTCCATACCACCTGTTGACCCACGAAAGAACAACTTGCCACATGGGCTTGGCCGCCATTCTAGCCCCATCCAAAGCAAAAATTACCTCAAACAAATAACGTACAGTAAGACTCATTGATTGAGGCGAGAACCTCTTTACCAAAAATTTTCAACCCTTAGATTCCCAGCTTTACCCTGTACAGGCTTCGACCGCTCAAGAAGATGGTTGAATAGATAGAAACAGTTTAGTGCATTAGCGCATATTAATTAGGACTATTCTTACAATATTGGGCAAGTTATTTTAGTAGTCAGCTAGTCTCTAAGTGCATCAATTCTCGGGACCGTTTTCAAAATTGTACATGCATGAGACACAAAGCACTGAGTTCTCTACACTCTGTTCCCGTTGACAATGTAGTACAAACTGCATCATCATACGAGTCGTGTGATATATCCTCTAAAACTTTTGTCCAAATGCATACCACTTATGCTGTGAAACTGAGTTTCAACCTTACCTATCTAACCGTCACTGAGAGCTTCCATTCCTGAAACTTGTTAACAGCCTCGGTCACCTCAGAGCAATTACGCAAGTACATTGTTAGATAGATTATTCCCGCCTATTGCCGCTAGTTCTTTGTAGAGCGCCAAGTATGCATCAATGGCATAATTTATAACACGAGCTAACACTTCCGAGGTAGCTTTACAGCAGACAAGGGTATTCACACATGCTAGAGTACAGATAAATACGAAACGGGAAACGTACTACCTATGTATAGAAGTCTGGTTCAATCTAGAAAAAAAAATTGATACTAAAACGGCACCACAACTACGATGAGACTTCAGTAGCAGTAAGAAAACCCTTGTCAGTTGTGGCTCCGTAAAAGTACTATCATACGACAGACAGCGAATCTCGAGAATTAATTGGCAGTGCATAGATGAGAATAGTGCAAAGATTTCAAGAATTTTCAGTATATAGCATTATAAGAAGTTTTCATATAGGAACAACGATCTGCGAACCCCCACCGAGCAACTTGATATTACCCAGTGTAGAGAGGCTACGTTACCGATGCTCTGGGGCCACCATAAGCTGTATGGCATTTCTTTCCAGAGTACATGCTGAGCTGTAATAGTATACGGTTTCATTTCCCTTTGTGTTGACGGTAGCGGCAAACGTGAAATCGTAGGCGGTTCTTCGGTTCAAGGAAGATGTTATAGGGTCACATTGCTGAAAGCAAGTCTTGTTGGAACTGGTGAGGCCGACCTAGAATTTTGCGATAGCGCTCGACTCGCATTGCTAAGGGCTCTGGCATAAGTAATGAGAATCCCACAACTTGGTACACGCTTTATCGGTGACTATGAAGACCTTTCCTGGCTTACTCCAAATACTGGTTTCAGGCTGAGGGCTGCAGCTCTTGCGTGTTGAAGCTGAAATGGGGTAGTCTGTGGTTAAACTAGGCCAGGGCCGAGGCGAAGTCCTTCCGCTGGGACTATCCCTCGCCCCTTTTTCTTAAATGCTGTCATCTGGAGCAACGTCGAAAATATGTGGGCGGTTCTCTTTCAACAGAGGGCGTCCGTGGAGGGGACCGGTAGGGACAGAAACGGTCGGAGCCGCCGAAACACGGAACCAAAGAAAATCCCACACACCACACACCACGCACATCAACAAACTTCTGCAGATTGTTACAATGATTGTCATACAGTCTAAGGATAAGATACTGTATAACTTGGCAATCGGTCCATAATCCTCATCTATCTCCCCAATAACATGGTATTGTGTCCAAGATGCTAATGCCAAAACCCACATGGGTAGCCCAGTGGGATCAGCACACAATGGGTGATTGGCAGATGCGGCGCTCTCGGATCCATCTGTTGATTAGTAAAAAGGTTATGACTTGGAATTTCATATGGGCCGGCGCGGCTAACCAGGTACTACATGTTATAACTTTATTTTAGAAATGAAACCTTTTCAACCAGGAAAATCGAAAGTTACATCATAAACCCACTTCTTGTTGGCATTCAAATGAGGATGCCATGGAAGTAGCGTGACAAGCACAAAGCTTTTTTCTCAGCAAACCAGGATGCGCTATAAGGATCAAAGCCCCGATGCGTCCCGCTCATCGCCTACCTTCAACAAGATAAAGTTCATGTAACAAGTTTCGACTAGATGCACTCAGCTAACGCTCTCGGTCATCAGTGATGCCTTGGGGACAGTGGTATTGGACCTAGGCTTCTAACATTTGAATCGGAATTTGCTTCTGGCTCTTTTTTTATTTTAATGTGTAGGTCGCTTCGAGCGCAGACTAACCACACCGCAGTGCGGAGTTGAAGATGTAGGGGTGCTTAAGTGATTGCTTGAGGCAAGCGATAATAGAGTTGTTGGTAGCATCGCTGGTTTACTCATTAACGCCTAGATTAGTGAACAGGTTTCTATTGCATATATATTCATTTACGCTTTCTGGATTAAATTATTCCAGTCAGGTATCCAGTAGTGGCCAAGCCATCTCATCTTTCTATCTCTAACTTTCGCTCCCTTCTTCATAGCACCTTTTCCTCAATCTTATCTATTATACTTAGTTGCATTGACGAGAGAGGCGTAATCCGTGGAACCATTGACTCATATATATTACTTGCCAGAATGAAGCTCAGTAGTGCGATAGCCATCGTGACCTGTGCCGCCCTTTGCTCTTCGCATGATGTATCGGGCCTCCCCGATGGCACCTACAAAGTCTTGGTCTCGGCCAATGGGACAGTCGACTGGGATACTGTCTCCAATTCAGACGGCGCGTCATTCAAGGCATTCCATCTCCCCGCGTTAATGAAATATCCTCTGTCACGCGTCCGCCGCACTGCAAGCAGTCGCGACCATGAGAACAATCACACCGACGAGGACGACGACGACGACGAGAACATAGCCGGTATCGGTGAACGCCCCCCTAGCCACATAGCGCCGGGTGCCCACTGCCACCACCATTTCCCAATCCACAAAACCTCTTTCCTCCCAGGCCTGCTCAAGATCAACAAGAACAGCGAACCGCAGTGCCTCGCCTATTTCATGGACTGGATATCGCAGGGAATTGAGAGCGGCTGGATCCACAAACGTGAATTGAGGTTCTCCAAGTTTGAAGACCTCATCATCGGCGCATGCATCTTCAAACATCACAAGAAGAGGCTTTGTGTGCACGAGATCGCCACTTCCATGCGTGCGGCCAACAGCGAGTGCGCCGGCGGGAGAATCGGCTGTCACGTCTGCGTGGGAAACTGGGGGAAGGATTACTTCCGCTTCGACGCCCGAGAAGCCCCTAATCAGTGCGAATGTGCCTGGTATTACTAGCGAGTAACAGAGCATTCAAACATGATATCGATTGTTATATCTCAGCTATTATAGGGGTTCTGTTTGGAGGGGTGCCTATGGTTTGGACAACCCAGCGAGCTTCAGTGAATTGAGGGTCACTGTGTCATCTTTCTTGAAACATCAAGTTATTTTTTATATGGCAATTGATATTGCGATTGTACAAGATACCTCCCAATGAATTTACTGTTCCACAAGGATGGTTCCTAAAGATATTAGTTGCTGTTGGTGGGTAGACTATGGCGCATGGCACGATGTCCGTCCTTGTAAGTATATAATATCTAATTATGCCAGACACTCTTCAAAGCAGGATTTCATTCCACTTACTTCTGGTTATTGAATCAGAGACTTGACGAAATACTCGATATTCTTTCTTTTTCCTATCTAAATCATCATTAAGCGGATGAATATTGAAGCCATGTAAGGATAAAAGTGGTGATGGGATAGGGGCCTAATATCGAACGTCAGACCGCCAGGAAGACACCTACGCCCTACTTGATGCTAGGTACTAGTTCGTGAGTACTGTGACGTGCAAGCAGGACGAAGACATCTTAGTTCGAAAGAGTTCAATTAATCTATTTAATGTAACTATATATACTTCGAAGATATGTTGATACAAGTAATGCTCTAAAGGAAAAAGGTCCGATACTATGCCCCATACGAAAGGTACTCATCAGGCACCGTGGGGAATTGATCAATACCATCTTGAATCACCAATGCCATACCGCCTTGAAGATGCGTGGAGATATGGCAGTGAAGGAACCATGCACCGGGGTTCGTCACATGATAACGGACCGCAATCCAAGTAGGGCCCCTCGGCGAATCGAGTGTCGCAAATCCATCGCGCCGAGGCGGGTCAACCAGGTTGAAGTTCTGTGGAATCTCCTTCATCGCTTCCTCGACACTCGTCCATTTGAAGACTCCCTGACCGGAGCCGATCTGCCACATCTTGTTTCCGTGCTTGTGGATAGGGTGCGAGGGCTGAGGCACTGTCTCGACTTTGAAGATGAAATCGATCCAGGTGTTGTTCTGAGTCGTGACTGTCAGGTTGTTCACGAGGTTTGGCTGCGGCTTGAATAGCACGGGTTCGGAGGAGTCGAGCGACATGGGTGCCGCTGTTCCATTCATAGCCCACATGTAGCCCACACCATCGGTGTTGCCCAATGTCAGAATGAACGTCTGGTCTGCCTTCTGACCAACCGGGTAAGGAGGGTATGGCTTCTGTAGTGTCTGGTTGAAGAAGACCACATCTTTGCTAACGGCGACGCCGGCATCATTGACATAAGGTGCGATTGTATTGTTGCTTGGCACTCCCTTTTTAGTCCTGTATGATAGCGTCGCCTCTCCACTGATCAATTGAATGGGTAAGGTAGCTGCGTGTCGGATTGTGTAATCTCCAGCTTGGGTGAGCTTTACTAGAACTGAGTACCGGTCACCGTTGATGACACTGATTGCATGCACCATCTGGGGCTCGATGTACTCGCCATCAACCGCATATATCCACATTGGTAAGCCGTCAATTGAGAAAGTCGACTTCATGGTCGTGTAGGCACCGATAACCTCGAAAGCTACCCAGGTCTCGTCCCTATCGCATGTCTGCTTGACCTCGATAACTTCTTTAGAGCCTTCAGTTGGCGAGCAAATATCGAAAAGTTCATCCGGAATTGCCGAAACATTTGTTTTGTATCCTGCTGCCACCGCTAGCACAGCGACAGACTTGGGGAGACAGCTATGTTCCAGTATTAGCTCTTACTCCATGACAGCCATATCATAACTTCGAAGGAAGCTAAGAGAGCTCACTTACCCTTTAGGTGTCAAACTAGTGAAATTTCCCATGGCAAGGAGTGCCTTCTGCGTCGGACCCAGCAACGAGGCCATCTTTTCAGCAGACCAGCAGTCGATCTTCCCCTTGCCATTGATGAGTAGGGAGTCGAAACAGGGTAGCTCTGTGCTAGCCGCAATCTCAATGTCCCAAGCCTCTATGGAGTTGATATTTCTCCAGTCAGCCAGCATCAATGGCTTGATGTCATGTGCGGCCTTTTCCATCGCACGTATCGTGTCCCGGTTCTTAGAAATAAGGCCGAAAGGGTTTGGTCTGTCCTTCTTAGGGTGGATGACAAGCGGGCCGAGTTGACCATCATCTAGTTGCCCCAAACGATGCGCGTGATACCAGTATTCGCCGTATTGAGTCGCCTTCCATTTATAGACGAAGGTCCCGCCCGTGAGAATCTCTCTCTGTGTGACACCTGGTACGCCATCAGACCATGGGGATGTGGCCATTTCAATGCCTGGAGAGTCAGTTAGAATACAAATGCATTGCTTGGTGAATGGATCTTACTTACCATGGAAGTGCATCGTTGTGTTGTGAGGCGTCTGATTATGGACGGTCACCTCTACATCATCCCCTTCATTAACTTCAATCATCGGACCGGGACTTTGTCCGTTGATCAAAATCATGTTACGACTAAAACCATTCGGGGCATGTTGTTCCCAGGTGACTGTGAGATCAAACTTTCGGGGGCCATGAGACCGATCGTGGCGCGAAGGTAGACCGAGTGTGAAAGGGGAACCTATGGCTAGAGCCACGGTTAGGCTAGACACGATTCTTCGCAGCATTTTGAGTATGGGCGCAGTAAGCTGGGTTGGTGAGAGGTCCGTGTCGTGATGGGAAGGGATGCAGTAGATGATGCACTTCGATGGCCATCTTTAATAGTGTGGTAACTACTATAGAATTTTTCGGAAACCATATCGCGAATATTAACCCCGGGTCTCGTGGTACCTTAAAATAGAAAGGTATTGGTCTTGATGATAGACCCGGCTTTATCTTCCGTACGCTTCTGGAGGAAATGACACCCGGAACCCGAAGTCGGTTCCACCGGCCATCGCCCTCGGCGACGCAGTACCACATGACATAATACTCATTCAAGACGCTGTCCAAATTGGTCAAGTGAATCCTTGTAGCCAAGACAAGTAAGATCTTTATTGAGTTAGACTTAATTCTCTGTTCAAGATGCTGGGTAGACGATGTTTGTCAGCGGGTAGGTAGTCACATTCAAATGCCAAGATCCTTTCGGCTGAGTACCGAGGTGCGAAGCCCGACATTACATGTTACTACCGCAATTTAACCAGGAATCAACGGATGGTTATCATAGGCAACAAGAAGAGACATCGAAGGGATATTTTGAATTATAACAACATGATTATGAGTAAATCAAGGGTGCGCAGGGAAATGAAGCGTTTGGTTGATGACCTGTAGTGCTACCCATACTTGGACAAAGGATAATCGTACCACATTAAGGATGGTTGTAAACAATCATCACGCGATTAGATCTCGCTCTAACCGCATTCTTGGCACCTGATTGCTACCAATCCCTCGTGAAATAACAATACAACACAATACAGCGCTCAATTGCCGTATTTTCAATGAATGAAAACGTTATGGTTCCAAATCTACTTTGTTGAACGGTATTCTACAATATCCACAATGTAATCCTCATTCCTGCTATATGAGTAGTTTATACAATACATACAAGATAAATATAGTAGTCCGAATCTGGACTTTGCCGCCCAGGAGGTATTTCGTGATGCCCATGAATGTGCCGTCTACAACGAGATGCTTAATGAATGTCTCAATCAGGTATTTAAAAAAACGATTCCCAGCCCAGGTCTATTCCATTGACTCCAAAACGCCCTTATTACATCAATCCATCAATAATATATGAATTGATGCGTGCTGGTACGTGTGCTAAAAAGGGGCACAATCAAATCCTGAAGCTACACAAACTGATAATATTCGGTTTGAGTAGCAGTCGAGTGATAATAATCGGTCTGGGTAGCACTCGAGGTATAAGACTCTTTGACTGGGTCAAGGCGTTTGACGTCGTACATGTGCGCCGTCGAGTTATAGGGCGCACCCCAGTGTTCCCTCCACGGCGAGAAGCACGATTGTGGTCGTAGTGGCGGTAATTGTATATCTTCGTACGAGTCATCCATAACTATGGCTCGAGAAGAATGAGCGTCGATTGGAGTACGTAGTTCCCCAATTGAGGCCTTGGCAGATAGTAGGTTTTCCTTCGAAACGGATTTCATAGGGACTGGCGGAGGTCCTTGGTTTGCCACCTTGTCTGTCACGTTTCTCCATTCAACGCCAAGTGCGCCAATGAGACTGGCAAGAGTTAATGCCAGTAATAACCACCAAACATCCTTCAAAGCGTCATTATATACGCTGGCCACCTCAGGAATGAGTTCGCGTGGTAGTTGGTCCCTCAGTTCAGCAGCGCCGATAGAAGCCAAGCTATCCGGGTCAACTGACGGGATGCGTTCGGTGACAAGCTGTTTAAACTTAGAGTTGAACAGAGTTTGGCCGACTGACACAGAAATGGTACCACCGAGAAGCTTGCAGACGTTCGCTAAGGCTGTTCCGGTTGGAATGTCGGGCGCAGGAAGCATAGTCTGGGCGATAAGAGTAGGCTGTTGCCAACCAAGCCCCTGGCCAACGCCATATAACGCCAAGTAGCCAAATACCATAGCATCGCTTGATTTAGGAGTCCACGTCGTGAGTAAACCGGTGGCAATGGCGACCACAGCGACGGCTGCGATCATGAATGGCGCAGAGTAACCACCCTTCGTAAGATAGTAACCCAGGATGAGGAGTACAACTGTCTGACCTGCCACGAACGTGACAATATCTAGACCGCTTTGAAGAGGGGTACTCCCTCTAACAGCCTGGAACCATTCAGGCGCGTAGTAGAGTACCCCGAAGTTCACGCCGCCCTGTGCGAACGAGTACCAAGACGCAAATGCCATGCTCCGCTGTCCGATGACGCTCTTCGGGATAGTAGCTATTGGACCAAGGTAATATTGCCAGCCAACCCAAAGGCCCAGGACGACAGCAAAGACAACAAACAAAGCAATGATGCGCGCATCAGACCACGGATAGGTTTGGCCACCAAGTTGTAGTGCGAGGAGTACCGAGCTAATGGAGCCGATCAATAATACTGTTCCAACTGGATCCATTCGCTTTAACTTCTCTTTTTGTGGAAGGCTTGCCAACCGAGCTGCTGCCTGTGGTGATTTGAAGAAGGGTATCAAGCCAGCAATGGCGACGCCTCCTAGAGGAAGATTGATATAGAAACTCCATCGCCATGTTACGTTCGTGGTGAAAGCTCCACCGATAAGGGGTCTATACAAGAGGCATTAGCATATGCGCATCAAAGAATATCAGAGATTGGGAAGTAAAAATGTTTACCCTAGAACGCTAGCAACACCATATACTGTCCCCAGGTAACTGGCGTACATGGGCCGCTTCACTAGAGGAACACTGAAGGCGACGGTAAGGAAACTACCCGAGAAGATTCCACCAGCCCCTAGACCTGCCACAGCTCGTCCAATGATGAAGGCAGTCGACGTTGGGGCAGCACCACATACGGCACTTCCGATCTCGAATATGACGATTGCCGCGATATACATTGTCTTGAGGTCGTAGAAGGTGAACAGGCGTCCCCAGAAGATCTGGAACGCACACATTCCCAGGAAATACGCTGAACCATACCAACCAACATCCTTACTTGTTCCGTATTCTTTCGAGATGGCCGGGATTGCGGTCGATACGATTGTTGTGTCCTGTGTTGATAGACTATTAGCGGTGATGGCAGGAAAGATAGGGGATGATGCCGTATGACTATACCAAAGCTTGAAGAAGAAGCACGATACATGCGAAGAAGAGAATCAAACCCAACCGTGCTCCCGTAGGCAGCGGTGGCTGCGGGGGAGGAGGTGCCGACATAGTCGTTGTATAACGAGATGGAATGGCTAAGCTTGTGGCCTGTATCAAGTCTTCAAACTTCTTCACTCACAACTATCAGTTCCCTGTAGTAACGGGATTAAAACCCCTTCTATAAGAAAGGGGGCGAGCCGAATATAAACGAGCCGCTTAACAATCTTTGACAGACATCATCAATATACGAGCAACGGAAGACCGCTTCGGCTACGGACGACCGGGCTTCCTTTTTGTTTTACACGTCTAATCCAGCGAGGCATTTTGTCATTCGCCATGTCTATCGTGTTCTATAATTATTCCTCGGCAGGTATTGCGACCGCGTGCCGTTTACGCGGAGTCCCAATTGTCCGCGCTGAGGATTGCTGAGCACTGCCGATGGTGAGTAGGCCGTTCGGCAGACAGTAATCATCCAGATCGCTCATATCATAGAGCTGTTCCACGAGCCACGAGACTAGATGGCCCAAACCCGAGACCCGAGAACCGCGCGCCCTAGAGACGCGCAGCAGCGGTTGCTAGTAAGCTTACACTCCCAGCGACTTAAAAACCGCAGGCCAGGTCTTCCGATTTTTTTTAAGTCTTTTTAATTTTCTTCTCCTTTTTCTGTTTTCTTCCCCTTCTTGAAATCGCTTCTCTTATCATTATCTTGGAAATAAGAGTGTTTCCCTCAATTCCTCTCAACACTGTTTTCCACATGTTAACAACTCCCACTAAAGATTTTTTTCACATGGGGTTATAACGGGTCGAAAGTGACCTATAACAAGGAAGAAGAAAATAACAGCAAAGAAATAGGAGGAGGAAAAGACGATGTTGTTGGCCAGTGAGCAGGGCGCGCCACGTGCTATCATATCAGTATTGGGATTTGGTTGTTAGCCACCTATGATATTGAAGTTGGAGCCCTCGATTGACTGAATTTACCTCACATCTATGAACAAGGTAGGCTGACTTTTCCCTTCCAATCCAAAATTTTGTTGAGGTTGAGCATGTAATGCTGTTTGCGATGTGAAAGTTCAACCAAATATTCTCAGCGTTGCGAGCCGGGATTTTATAGCGGTGTTCAGACCCGATCTACGCTAGACGAACAGTTACCTACATGCACATATATTTATGGTTTTCACTGGGGATTATTACTAAATATTTAGTAAATATACCCCATATTCTTGACAATAATGGTAGGTAGCGCAGCTTGGTTTCTTCCCGATTGCTACAGTAATGAGAATAAGAGGGTCTCATTAGAGGTATTCCCAGGACTGAGCCTACTTAGTCGTCAATTGACTGCGAAGGGCTTCCGACCAAGCTTTGTGGTTTTCCCCTTGTAAAAGGTTAGATCAAACATCTAAAAACCATGGAACTTGTGAGTAAAAACCGATGCACCGGGTATTCGAATACCTAGTAATACTGCCATATATGCCAACAGAACTTGTTATATTTGGGTTATATCATTCTTCTATCATATTATATCACTGCTTGTTTCGTTGAGGGCAGGTCCAGCACCGACCGAATGAAGGAGAAAAGAGAGCTGTCGCACAGAAGTGCGCTATGCGACAAGTCTATCCACTGGAAAAGTCCCCCGAAAAACGTAGCCATAAGCTGTAATTAGGGCGTAAATAGGCTCGCTAGGGGAAGCTGGTAGGCTACAGTGAGGCAGTGACTGCTAAATTACAGTGCCTACCATACCTACATATACTCCGTACCTAGGTAGGCACATATGTATGTAGGTACCTATGTAGGTACCTATGTACCTCGGTACATTCCCTTATCTATATATACCTAGATACTGAAGAAAGACTGGGGCGGCTGTAGCTAATACGCTTTATTGAATAACTCGACTAGCAAGTGCTGTGGCCAGCTAGGGTAAGTTCAGTAGCCAGGGCCCCAACCAGTATGCTATCCTTTTATACCCTTGTAGACGTTTGTAGGCTACGTGGATGAAGTGATGAAGGAATTCAATAGACTCAGGTAAAGCGGAGTCTCATTGTATGAAGTAAGATATCTGAAGTGCCAATCGTCGAGCCGCTGATGATATGGTATATGTTATTGTGCTAGACCTTGGTACCTTGGTAAAACTACCTACCATATGTAGGTGTACTTAGGGAGGTACCTTGTAGATAGGTTAGCCACATTCATGGATGTAACCATTGTGATTTCAAGCCACACCGCAACGCCACAGCAGATACCTATCGGAGATAATCTTTTCGCCAACCTCGAACTCTCGCGCGTTCTAAAGCTCTCTCGTCCGAGTTATCCGTGTGTACACGAGCCGACAATCAACGTCAATGTTGGCCACCGATATGCCACGGCTACATCGTATCTCACAACAACGTGACGGACGCAATATTGATCACCGACTTCGCAATAGTCACTCCTAGTAATGTAGCCTGACGCCGGCAACATGTCAGTAACCAGATCAAAAACTCAGCATCCTATCAATGAAATGGACCGATTCGGTCCTGTCCTAGTCTGATATTTTATCATCAATCTCATAATTCGCTAGAATATTGCCGTACTACACAGATTGCATCGAACCGGCCAAACAATGAAATAACATAATTTGGTTTATTTGACTAGCGCCAATACATCTAAGAAACTATTTATACTGATATACAACTCTAAATCAGACAGAATATGCGACTTTGAAATGCAACCAGATGAAATCCCCCAGAAATGCGCCGTTACCCCCAACGCCGAAAAGACAAAGGAGAAAGCGAAAGGATCTTGACTGACAGAAACCTCAAGCGCTTAGCGCTCTCGCTAAGAACTGGCTCAACCTGTGGCCTTGGGGTCCCTCCATCATGGTAAAATGGTTTGCACCCTGTAAAACCTCTATGTTCAAGCGCCCTGGTTCAATCACACTATCCCATCCATTGGCGCCAAATTCAGTCCTCTCGTTCAGTAACCACTTCATCTCACGCGTGTCGTCTGCTTGCTCCTCAAGTCTCTCCCCTCCAGTTGATTTATAAACTCCATCAGCAGCCCACAGAGTGTGCGTTGGGGGCGTCTTTCCTGGCCCGAATGCCTTGATCTCGTACTTGTCAAGCGCGTCGAGGAAAGCATTGAAGTGCTGTAGGAGCCAATCGGGTGCTCCCTTTGAGCTGTCTGATCCAAAAACACCGGCGCGGTTGAGGAAGTGGAACAAGCGCTGCGGCAGTTTCTCGAGATGAATCGGGTTAGGCGAATCCAACAAGATCAAACCCGCAATCTCCTCACCCTGGGCCATGAGCGTGGCTGCGGCATCGTAGGCTGAAATTCCGCCTGCGGACCAGCCTCCTACATAGTAAGGGCCGTGTGGCTGCCGTCGGCGGACCTCGCTGAGGTACGGCGTCGTGAGGTCTTGCAGAGCACATTTCATATCTTGAGGTCGCTTTACATATGGGCAGTTCAGTGCCACCAATGCAACGTCAGGCGCGACACGAGGAAGCCCAGCGTAGGCAGTTGCAGAGCCTGAGCCATCAGGGAAAAGGAAGAGGACCTTACGCGCTGTCTTGAGATTTCCCTGAACAACGACAGATGTTGCTGCTGGGATAGTGGCCGGGGGCTCTACACGCACGGTAGTAGTTGTGACAGGAGCCGGAACTTCAGGCTCCGAGGACCCGCCCATCAGTCTTTTCCGAATAACAGCCATGTCATCGAGAAGAAGAAAGTCCGCGGGGAGGTCGACGTTCAGCTCTTCTCGCAGTCTCCCGAGCACAGTTAGGGACATTAAGGAGTCCAGTCCCAGTTCAGCCAGGGAGGACACGTCCCACACCTCATCGACCTTCACTCCGATCTCTTCGGCCAAGATAGCGCAGATTCCCTTGATGGGATACACCTCTTCTGACTCCGGAGTTGCGATATCACCGTTGGTAGAAATGTCGCTAGCCGATTCCGCTTCTTCTTCGGAAAAGACATCAGATTGAGGAGTTGATATCTTGGAGCTGTCATAAGCGTCAGCATTCACCGGCCCTGAGGCGGCGCCAAGCCATCTTTTGATGTCTCCCACTGTCGGGTAATCGATGAAGAGAGTCGAGCTGACTTCCAGATTCAATTCCTCTCTTAGCCTTCCATAGACAGTCAAAGATAGGAGTGAGTCGATGCCAACATCCGCCAAAACCAGATCCTTCTTCATTTCCGCGAGAGGAACGCCTGTCTCTTCAGAAATAATCTTCATGGCTTGTATAATCAGAAGTGGCTCCGACATGCTGTCCATCTGCGGCGATCGCGACATCTGCTTCTTCGGCATTTGGGCGGGCTCTGGACGGCTGGTAGCTGGCTTCTGTGGCTTAGTCACAGCCGCAGTGGTCATCTTGCTTGTCTCCATGGGTGCCTTTGTGCCGATAGACTTTGCACCGTTGGGAAGAAGGAAGTCAAGGACCTTGCGCGGCACGGATTGGAACTATGGAGATGTTAGTACTCGAACCGTCACCAGTTTCATACATGGTTTCTGCTTACCGCAACACCTTGGTTAACACCCACGATGGAGTCGCCGTGGAAGACATAGACGTCACCGACGTACTTCGTCCCATCCGAAGACTGCATCTTGACATAGGTATGGTATGTCTCTTCAGGAGAAAGCTTGACAGCGCATCGAATTGACTCCCAACCATGATTGAGGAACACTTGGGACCTATAGTCAAACGATTCTGTAGCGTTCATGATGAAGCCGGACAAGTGACCCAGACTGTCGATATAGTAAGGGTTAGCCTCAAAGCAGGTGCTCCTATCCTTCAATGTGACACTGGCTGTCGCTTCATGACCTTTACTGTCAAGGTACACTCCCTCGATGCCCTGGAATTTCTCTCCATACTCCACGCAGTTGCCGAAGAGCTTGTATACCATTCCTCGCTTGAGTAAGTGGCAGGTACCATCTTCGGCAGCTTCACGTAGGCTCTGCATCCGAGACTTGACCAGATATGCCGAGCGCTTCCACTCCGACTTCCAAGCCTCTGGGTCTCCGAATCTGATGGTGCACGTAGCGTGCTGCTGTGTAGTTGCGCCGTGGGAGTCCACGCTGTAATAAACAACGTTGGCAGTCTGCGTAGCCCAGTTGGCTTCGGCAGATACACGGAAGAGCTCTGACTTGCCGGGTGTACGCATGAGAAGAGGCTTGGTGGTTGCCATGTCAGCAACTTCGATACCCTTGTTGCTCTCAATCGAATTACCCTCACTGAGGTAGTTACCAAGAGTAACAGCGATGTCAGCGTAAACTGAAGATGGACACAGAACCGCGCCATTTACTTTGTGCGCCTCGAAGACAGCTCGGAGGTCAGGGTGAGAGATATCCGATTCGATGAGCACGAACGACTTATCTTCTCCGTGTTCCGATTCCAAAACCCTTTGACAAGTGGCGGATAGAAACTTTGGCGGTGCAGCAGAAGGCAATGGGGCCTCAGTTATAGCAGCTGGGGCCTGTCCTTTTGTTAAGCACCAGTTGTGCACGTATTGAATCCAGTGGTTCTTGAGGTCCCAAGCATAAGCAGGGAGTGAAATAACCTCATGGCAGGCGTTGAAGTCTCGGTGATATTCGCGCCATTGGATATCTAGACCATATTGGTAAATTCCAGAAAGAGCGTCTCCCATTGTCTTCCAGAGATCGTCACCCTTGCGCACAGGGGCGACGGTCTTAAGAGACGATCCGATGCAGGATTTCAACATTCCCGTCACGAAAGGAACTGGCCCAATCTCGACACAGACAGTGTCTTCTGACACAACCTTCTGAGAGATGGCGGATTCGACAGCACCCACGAGGTCAACCATCTCGCGACAGTGACGGGCCAAGTATTGGGTGTTTATTTCACCCTCTTCGGTGACAACAGTGGCCAATAGCGGCGACAGGATGGGAATTGTGGGTTTCCTGAATGCAACACCGCGAGCTAGTTGCTTGTACTCTTCGAGAACCGGCTCTACCTGGGAGCTGTGGAAGGCGAAAGCCGTGCTCAGTTTACTTGACTTAACACCAGATAATTGCAGTGCCCCTTGTGCGCTCTCCACATCAGCTCCTAAGCCAGCAAGAACAGTCTGAGTCGGTCCATTGACACATGCAACCTCCAAACGATGGTTCTGCATAACCTGGGCAAGCTCAGAAATGGGTGCCTTAATAGCCAACATAGCGTGAGTTCCAGCAGAGCAGCGCTGCTCCATAATGCGAGCTCGCGTTCCGACGAGGAACACAACGTCTCTGGCAGACAAGACTCCGGAGATGTGCAGAGCGGCATATTCGCCGAGGCTGTGTCCGACGACTACGCTCGGGACAACTCCGAAGGACTCGAAGAGCCGAGCTAGAGCAATCTCGAAACAGGTCAAGGCTAGCTGCGAGGCTTGTGGAGTGAGCGCATCGTTTGCCGCAGTATCATTGATCACTGGAAGGAATGAATCGAATCCAAAACTGTCGGCGATTCCAGCTAGGCGCTGGATCTCCTTGCGGAAGACACTGAAGCTAGTAAAGAGCTGCTGTCCCATGCCCGCGTATACGGAGCCCTGCCCAGTGAATGCGAAGGCGACGCCAGGTTGTTTCCGAGGAATAGGCCGGGCTTCTAGGCCAGCCGACTGCTCAAGAGCCGTTTTCACGTCTGCAATCGTTCGACCGGTGACAGAGAGTCTGAAATTGTGGTGGATGCGGCGGGCGGTGGTCGTGTAAGCCAAGCTTGCAAGTGATGTGTCAGGGAACTTCCCAAGGTGCTCAGCAAGGCGCTCGACATTGCGACGAAGCGACTGTGTAGTTCTAGCTGATACAGCAACTACATGGGCTGTCCTGGGATCGCTCGACGTCTCAGGCTCAAACGGCGCGGGCGCATCTTCGATGAGAAGCGCCGAGTTACCACCGGCTGCGCTGAAGTTGTTGAGGAATGCCATTCGCCTAGCATCCGCTGCCGGTCGCCAGGGCGTTGCTTCCATGGCGATACGGATGCCCCGTTCTCTCAGGTCAGTTGGGAATCCACTGTTGATCTTGGTCTTGATACCAATATGAGGCGGGATCTCGCTGTTCTTCATCATCATCATGACTTTAATTAGAGATGTGACTCCAGATCCAGATTCAGCGTGGCCGACGTTCGCTTTAACTGAGCCGAGATATAGCGGCTGTGCCGCAGTTCGTCCTGAGCGTTTGCCCGCAAACACTTCGAGAACCGACTTCATCTCTACTGCGTCACCGGCTTGAGTTCCTGTGCCGTGCATCTCAATGTAGCTCACGTCCAGTGGGTCGTGGCCAGAGTCATTGAGAATGCGGCGGAAAATGGCAGCCTGTGCGCCAGCGTTGGGACGAGTGATGGACTCAGCCTCGGCGGAGTGGTTGGTGTAAGCACCGCAGATGACTGCCTGGATTGGGTCTCTATCGGCCAGCGCGTCTTCCAACCTCTTCAAGATCACTGTTCCAACGGCATCAGCTCGGCAGTAGCCGTCAGCGCCGTCATCGAAAGTTTTGCAATTTCCACTCTGGCAAAGGAAGTGACCCTTGTCCAGACCAGCGAAGTTATCGGGGTTGGTCATGACGTTTGTGCCGCCTGCAATAGCGGTGTCGCAGTCGTTTCTCCAAAGCGAGTTGCAAGCTAGGTGAATGGCGGCAGCGCTAGACGAACAGGCGGTATCGACATTGATACTAGGACCAGTGAACTTGAAGAAGTAGTTAATCCGTCCCGGCGTGAAAGCGCGGTTGGTACCAGGGATATGATACGTGCCCACATCCTGTCCGGAGTTGACCTCGCGCCAGTCGTCACTAGTCATTCCATAGAAGACACCCACTCGGTCTCGCTGAGTTGAAGGAGTCTTATCAGGGACAACACCAGCCATTTCGAGAGCCTCATAGGCGGTCATCAAAGCAAGTCGCTGGGCGGGATCCGATTGATCCGCTTCTCTGGGAGAGATGTTGAAAAAGCGAGAGTCGAAAAGGCCGGGCTCATTGATGAAGCAACCGTTTCGGATCGTTGACGTGTTCTTCTTCTTTCCTGTGGGGTCATAATGAGCGTCCACATCGAAGCGGTCTGCGGGAATTTCGCGATGAACGTCCCGTCCTTCCTGGAGGATCTTCCAGAGACCCTCCGGGTTTGCGGCCTCGGGGAATCTGCCTGAATATCCTATGATGGCAATTCTGGACTGTTCGGGTCGACCACTGCTGCTGATTTGAGAGCGAGGACCACTGGCGCTTGGGGTGCTTGTTATGTGCTCCGTGTCGACTGAGAGCGATTCAATTTCACCGAGAGCACTAGCCAGGATCCGTGAAGTGGTGCCGACTAATGAAACAACCCAGTCGTTGCAAGTAGAAGCTTCACAGCTAATGCTGATAGACTGGATGATATTCTCTAGGTGGAGAGGGTGCCTGAGGAACTCATCCAGCGAGGTCCGGAGAGCAGCCCCAAATGTGGTAGCCTGGATTGGCTCACCTGTAACGCTGGAGAGGACGGGAAGCTTGAGCACGGTGTTGATAGTGGTCTGAGGAAGGTCCGCTAGGATGTCGTCAATGTCTGATTCCGAGTATAGATGCGGCTCGTGGTACGGAGCAAAGATCGGGGCCGGAATAGCCCGAATATCACTCATGATGGGTGAACTGAAGAAGGCCTTGAGAACATTGGGCTCTCCGAAGATCGTGGTGCTAGATGGGGCCACGGTGCCAATAAATGGTCTTGCGCCAATAGGCAAGTTCTATTTCCGTCAGGGAAAGCTCATTCTGGGTATCTGAGGAAAACTTACAGCTGATTGAGAGAATTGCTCGATACGCGAAGCAGCAGTCTCGACTTGTAGCTTCGGTACGATGTAGGACCAGTTCTGAGTCTTGTCCGTATCATTACTAAGCAAGTTACGGGCATTGGTGACATGGAGGCCTGTGCGGAATGCAATCACGACAGCCTGGACAGCCAATGATACCAACTCGCCGACGCTAGAGGCAGATGCAACAGCACTTGCGGCGAGCTGGCCGGTACACATGCCTACCACGACGTGGTTTGATCCTGAAGGGTACTGCCTGCAACCATCGCCATAATAACTATGAGGTATCAGCATTTCAAAGCGAACTAAAGTTAACATGGGCTCTGTAGTGACATACCGTATGAATCCACCGAGCTGGTAGATGGTAGTGAGTGTACTAGCGAGGACAGACGCCGCCTCATGCTCCGGTGAGTACGCGGCAAAGAGATCTCCGATATTCGCAAAGCGCGGCAGAAGCTCTTGAGTCTGACGACCTTGCTGTGCGATCTCTTGCCTCAATGCAAGGTGAGTCTTCTCAAGAAATGAAAGAACCAAAGGGCAGTCTTTGGCGCGTAGAAGCTGGCGAAGGCCTGGAACAAAGTCATTGGTCTGGTCTCCGAAGAGATAGACGCGTCCCTGGTTGCTGTTCATCTTGCTTCTGTGTACTTTGCGAAAGGAGAATATGAGTCTAAGGTAGAAATCTAATCATAAGTCTATAAGTCTAATAAGAATGGAAGGAAGGAGAAGGAAGGAAGAAGGAAAGGAGCAAAGTGTTACACAGAAGACGATGTTGAGCTGTGGAATGAATTAACATGAACATGATATGAGGGTTGCAGCGTGTCTATTTCTATTGAATCTATTCTACACTAGTTCTCTCATTGTCTTTCCCAAATTTGCCTTATCTCTCGATGTTGTCTGTGTTGATGGGTAGCTAAGCTTTCCTGCCCAGCGAAACGTTCGAATTCCGAGGCCCGACTGCCGCCAGCCTGTGAATCGCCTGTTATCGATTCTAGGTATACCCCAGCCATTCGGTGCCTGTTGTTCCCACGTGGCTAGCTGACAGGTAAGGCTGTTGACATTAACGTCAGTTTTCTAATAATAGGCGTTACCGACGAAATTTACTAGATGTCGAATCCTGCGGTTTCAAAATATTCGACCCGACAATCTCGATCTGAGTGTCGAAAGCGGCGTGGATAAAGGGTCTCACAAGCCCGACTTCATAGTAGCTAACCCGGTCGGGACAATGAACCTCTCTTATGCTACTCGTTGAGATTGGATACCTCGTTCTAGCATGTGGTCTTCTTCCACTTTGCGATTGGTGCCCTTCTAGAATCTATTCATGATAGCTGCCCATTGCCCATTAGGATAGTCACAGTCACCACGGTAACATGACAAGTCACATGTGTCCTATTGTCTGCTCATCCCGTGTTGACCTCGCTTCCTGGTTCGTGCTGCTGGCCAATCCAGTGATATCAGATTTTACATTTCTGCTGTTTATCACGCTTACTAGTGAAGAGTTCCTACATGGCGTCGTACTTCGTGATGAGAAGCATGATCCTGCCCTTTGGGTCCTTGGCGTGAGCTTTAATTAGTGCGATAGAGACTAAAGCCGAGCACAGCCAAAATAGCTTATTTCGTACGCTAAAAGACGCCAAGCCCCGAATCATGAGCTTAACGTGATGGCGATCAGTAGTGCTTGCGGTTTTGGTGAGAGCCGATCCCTTCATCCTTTTACCCAAGCTACCGGTGAAGTGGTTCCATACGCATGTGGGGAGAAGTCAGGGTTACCGAGCATCCTAGAGTGAACTGATCGGATGAACATGAAGCTGCTGCAGTCGCGTAAATGAGAGGCGATGGACGACCACTTTCCGCAATAGGTCATGAGTGTAGGCTGTACATAGTTTAGATTACCTATTACACATCAATCTACGCTACGGAGGTCGAGGTCGTATATATCCATCACGCTTAACTTAGCAGAAAACCAAAGCTCGTTGGTGTATTTACGACGCTTGGCGCGAATCACTGGTGGGAAAGTAAGAAGCAAGGAATAAGAATCAGAGTCAAAAAAGTTTTGGTAATCTCAATCTACAAGTAGAAGCTAGATATATCCCAATCATTCCATCATAACGCCGTTCCATCACCAATCTATACAAGCATTCCATCGCGCAGGAAGTCCCGCACATATCCAATTGTCATCCTAGGCGAGGGTTAGCATCGCAACGATCACGAGTCAATCTGGACTCCCAAACCCACCTTGTTCGCTTAGTGTCTGCGAATTTCTCGTGATCTGCAAAGAGCGCCCTCTTGTACTCTGGATCAGCCTTGAGAGCGATGAATTGGTCAATGTCGCGGAACTGGATCTGGACGATACAGTCGTAGTCCGCAACATTCGCGAACTGAGCATCGAAGATCTTGTTCATCAGGGCGCGGGTAGGTGGAGGGCTATGTGTCTTCCCGAGCGCGCGTCAGTCTGAGCGTTCACATTGTTATACTCATCTCACTCACCATGCTGTACTTGTCGATGCCATGCTTGACCATCAGGTCACGAACAAGCGGCACGTGGTGCTCAGTCATGTATTTGCGGTAGTCTTCATCGTCCATACCCTCACGCTTGTAAGCGCACATGGTGAGGCAGAGCATGGGCTCGTTGGAAGTCTGTCCGTTCGCCATTGTGAAAATTCCGTGAATGAAGTTTATCAATTGAGTGTGGCTCAGGAATCGAGATAGGTAGAGACCGAGATTCAACAACGGTCGCAGTGAATGAAATATATCTTATATATATTGATATGCTCCCTCATAGACACGAAAACACTATATATAGCGCAATTAATTGACTAATTTTAGATAGTTCGAATGTCGAACATGAAAGTCGGGGTTCGGGTCACCGACGATGGCGTCGTACGAGAATTGCTAGAGTTGATCCTCTCACTGCCACCGGCCAGCGTCAGCTCAAATACTTATAATAGAGAACCACAGTCTTCTCAACTGTATCGCCAGGTCTCTCAAAATTCTGAATCTTCTTTCATTCCATCTCATATCTGTATAATTCTTCATTCATTAGCTTCATTCCTATTGCATTTCCACTTTACACCATCTCACATAACATCACAATGAGTCCAGTGGAGAAAGACATCCTTATCGTCGGTGGCGGGCTTGGCGGATTATGCCTTGCCCAGGGACTCTCCAAAGCTGGCGTACCCTTCCGTGTTTTCGAACGCGACGCGAGCGCTAACTGGAGAGCTCAAGGATACCGCCTACGTATCAATGGCGAAGGTGCGAATGCCTTGAAGGAAACCCTCTCCCCAGAGTTATGGGAGCGGTTCGAGAAGACATGTTGTTCTGCCGAGTTAGGCGAAACAGATATTAATGCCATCGACGGCTCTATTATCGCTAGTCGTGCTGGTGGTAGCCCTGCTATGAAGGGTTTGAAGCCATACACTTGTGACCGTACGGTGTTGCGAAACATCCTGCGTGAAGGCCTCGAGGACAAGATCACATACGGAAAGGAGCTAGTGCGCTATGAAACCACGAATGAGGGAGTCGTCGCCTACTTCACTGATGGGACAACGGCATCCGGCCGTTTCCTCGTCGGAGCGGATGGTCGGGGCTCCGTGGCACGAAAACAGTACCTCCCGGAGCATCTGCCGCTCGACACGGAGGGCACTTGTATCTACGGCAAAACACCTATCACACGGGAACTACTTGAACGATTCCCTACGCGCGCCATGCGATGGATGACCTTGATCATTGATCGCACTCCCTTGACACAAACTCTCGATATCGATGACACTGCTGTCACGCTTTTGCTGGAGCCCATTCGGTTTACCAAGCGGAATGATGAGTTTGACCAGTATGTGCCGGCAGACTATATGTACTGGGTGCTCGTAGCCCGTAAACAGATATTTGGCCTTCCAAGCGAGGTTCCATTCTCCAAGTACTCGGGCGAGGAGGTCGCAGCGTTGTCGCTTCAAATGGCCGACTGCTGGGACCCTAGCATCCGCTCCATTCTGCACTTACAAGACAAGACACAATCCAGCTTGCTCCGTATCCTCTCAGCAGACCCAGATATGAAGGCTTGGACGCCGTCTGACAAGATCACCATAATTGGTGATGCCTGCCACGCCATGAGCCCCAGCGGCGGTGTTGGCGCTGTGACAGCGCTGGTGGACGGCGCTAAGCTCGCCAAGACAATTGCAACAAAGGGCATCTCAGCGAGGAGCATCGGGGAGTTTGAAGCCGAGATGCGTGAATTCGCGGGAGCCAACATCCGGAGGAGCTATATTGGCGGTCGCAAGATGTTCGGGCAGAAGCCATTTGATCAGTGTGAACAGTATGTTGGATAGTCAGGGGAAAACACACATTGCGACGACGGGGTTTTAGTTCGGATAGAGGGCCCAGAGTAAAGAGAGCGTCTCTTCTTTTTTGTACATATAGAATTTCTTTACGTAGCTATCAATCATCTTACAATATCAAAGCACGCATACAACTCATAGTATCACCAAAATACTGTTTCTCGAAAAATGTTTGCAGATGAAGCGCGTATAGCTGGTAAACCCAATGCGACGATGTATAAAATAGGTGCTGTTCATCGCATGACGCGACCTCTGACTTTCAGCGTGATATCATGAAGAAAACTTACACGCGACGCAGCAAAAATGTGTGTATTGACTACAGTATCAGATCTATAAATAATACCGGGAACTAGCCAGGTTCTAGCTCGTTGCAGGCCGAATGCCTTTGAAGTAAGCGTGGGAAGATGACCCGTGGTGGGCGTTTTGTCCCTCCCACGCCACTCACCGGGCTTCGGGTCTATTACAGCGGTCTTCGCATTTCCATCAACGCATCATTCAAGACCGAACTGCTTATAGCCATGTATAGTCACCGGGAAGTAGTATTCAGTGCGGATATATAGATACTCATGATGTCGCTGCATCTGAAGCTGTCTCGTTCTGTTTTCACTTAAGCAATCACTAGTTCAAGTTTGTCAACTAGTCTACCCGGACGGTATCAATCAAACCACACACATTAAGCTTCTTTTCTATTAGCAGACATAAGTCTATTACCCTTCACGATGAGACGAGTAAGGAGAAGAAGCTCTACGCTATTCAGGCCTGAGGCTGGCAGCCTAGACGCTCCCAACATGGACTACGTCGATCAGATTCTGAAGGCACAAGTCGAGGGAGAAGACTCACCTCTTCACAATGCTTGCTACATTGTTATGGACAAGGAAGGTATGTATTATGAAGCTTGAAGTCTCCCTAGTTGGTTGATACAGTACCAACTGATAGAATGTCTAGAAGGCATTCTCTACTCCAAAGCCTATGGATCGCGAGATCTAGCCCGTTCTCAGCCCATTGATCTGGACTCGTTCCATTGGATTGCTTCGCTCACCAAGCTCTCTACCGCAATTGCGACTATGATTGCTGTTGAAAAAGGCTTGGTCACGCTTGACCAAAACGTCAGGGAAATTGTCCCCGAGCTCGCAGAGCTCGATGTGCTTGAGGGTTTTGATGACGATGGAACCCCGCGCCTGAGGAAATGCACTTCCCCTATCTCCCTTCGGTAAGAAGAACCCTAAAGAATTACGAAGTCGGAAATATGTTCTAACGTGACGATCTCGTAAGACAACTACTCTCGCACAGCAGCGGCTTCTGCTATGACCAGCATCACGAGGGACTACAGCGATGGGCTCGCTACGTCGGGAAGAAGGAAAACACATTCACCGGATCGCATGTCAGTCAAACCTGGGCCAATTTATTATGTCCATATGGTTTTGAACTAGTACTGATACACTATATTTGATGCAGAACGGCTACCTCTACCCGCTTATCTTCGAACCCGGACAGGGCTGGGCATATGGCAGCGGAATGGACTGGGCAGGACGAACAGTAAGAGCTTGAACAATCATCTTACCGTGTTTTGGTATCAAATCCGCCTTAAGTTCTAACTCTCAGCTGCTAGATCGAGATTGTCGCCAATCAAGACCTTGAGACCTTCATGAAAACTAACATCTGGACCCCTCTCGGCATGACCTCCACAACATTCCGGCCCTGGGCGCGCCCCGATCTCGAGCAGAAGGCCGTCGAAATTGCATGGCGCGGTCGCGACGGCAAGCTCATCAAGGGAAAGAACCCATACGGTCCCGCGGTGGACTGCTGCGGCGGTGTCGGGCTATTCAGCACCCCTCGCGATCAAGCTAAGCTGCTTGCCGCCCTGTTGAGCGACGGCTACGGGATCATGAGTAAGGAAAGCCTCGATGTGCTGATGAGCCCTCAAACCGAAGATCCGTCACACTTCCTTTCTATTGTGTGCGGAACGAAGCGTGCGCATCTAGGCCAGACATGGCCAGAAGGGTCGAAGGGCGATTTTGGGCTCAGTTCGTCTATCAACGCTACGGATTTCCCCGGCCGAAGAGCCGCGAATAGTGCGAACTGGCAGGGAATGCCTGGTATTCACGCCGTAAGTTTCTATTTCCACATCCCATGCTGCTAGGCCATGATATTATCATCGCCTCATACCCTCTGATATACCCCACTGTCTCATCCTATCGGCCCTTTAACGCAGTATTATCTTCTTTCACTAATGGTATCGTAGTGGCTTGATCGCACAACTGGCTTAGCCGGGCTTTTCACGACTCAAGTCTTGCCCCCTGGCGACAAGGTTGTCACACAGACCTTCTGTGCCCTTGAGGAGGAAGTATACAGGGTCCATGGCACACGCGTGTAAGGCGACCAGGGATGTCCATGGTTTTCGTGAGGTGTTCAGGGGTATATAGACGGCGCATGTATTTATATCTTTCTTTACAGCAATTCATCCAGTTTTCCCATACATAGTACTCACGAAACCCATCGCTGTAATAACATGTTGTTTATGATAATTAATCAATTTACGTAATTTCCCCTTGCTCAGTCCAATTTAGATTGTAATTATCTTGACGTAAACTACTTTAGAGATATGTCACGTCTCTTCTCTTCTTTTCTCTTCTCTGAACACTTCTCATCTCTTCCGTTTTGTTGTCTTTTTTGCTCATATTTCCAAATGCCAGGGTTTGCAAGCGAACGCGATACATGAACTTCTAGCTAGGGTTGAGAAAACAGATATCTCATATATGCTTAGAGGTGGTTCAATCTACTCAAACGAGTTTCAGTCTATAATACCTTTCCACATACGCTCAACAGTATATACCTTTGATGGGTTGGAGTCGATACTGTCTTCATTACAACTTCTTAGGCACCCAAAGACATAGCTTATAGTTTAATTATAAATATGAATTGGTTATTGATTAACAGTGATCAGTCATGGCTACAAGTGATCAACCGCTCGCGGCTTGTCATCTACTACACATGCAAATAAATAAATCATACGTAGCACTATGTTACAATGCAAAGCGTTGAAATTGGCGCTATATATGAAATTTGGTCTATCACAAAGAAAATTCGTTACAAATAGTTACACTGAAGTTATCCACCCCGGAAAACCAACACCATTTAGAAGTTCATAGCAGCCTTTGATTCTGCCAACAATTTCGCCATGGTTTCGTTAGGCGGCAACCGCGCATTCTTAACAAAGTTCTGCAGCTCGCCCGTGTAGCTCGCTTCGCCCTTCATGTACTTGCTGTTGCCGTTACCATAGGACCAACCCACGGTGCGGGTCTGCACCTTGTCGTAGCAGGGAGCCTCCGCGAAGAACTGTCGGAGCCTGTCGTTCGCCGTGGCAGGCAGAGGGCCCTCGGGGATGTTGAGCGCGTAGATGGACACGCGCTTGATCTTGCCGGTGCTTCCGTGGATGGTCACGGCGAAGGCAAACCGGTGCTCGGGGACGTACTTGCGCATGTCAGCGAACTCCTCGGCGGTCGGGGGTTCGGCGCCGGCGAGCGCGGTGTATGCAGCTGCCTGGGCTTCTGTGATGGGGCCCGGCACAGTGAAGTACAAGTTCAGAGTGCCGCTTTCGTGGTCGACGGCGACGAAGTGGCAGTACTTCAGGCCGAGCTTGTGGAACGTATCCAGATGCGCCCGGGTAGATTCAGGGACTTCCTCTGCGGCCAGAAGGTCGTCGACAGATCGCAGACCTTTCAGCAGAATCCATGTCTTCGCGAGACCCCTCTCGGAATCAAAGTCGCACCATTCTGCTGGCTCGCCGTTAAACATGTTGCTCCAGCTCCGTGCCAGCCGCGCCATAGGTTGAGTTGGGTCGATGTAGCCGGCCTTGGCGGCCATGGAGATCGTGTCGACATTGCTGGGGATGTAGAAGCGGTAGTTCAGCTGGTCATTGTCTCGGCTGGTGGCACGCCAACTAACAGATCCTTGCTCGAATAATCCAGGGAAATTGTTCAGCGTCGCTTGAAGCGTTTCCTCTGAGTAGGGGGCACCGATAAGGTCGGCGGTCTTCTTGTAATCAGTGATGAAACGGCCTGAAGCGAAGACGCTTGGGGTTTGGGCGGTTACTGCTGCCATGTTGGGTTCTGATACGGGATAGAGTGAAAGGTAATGTTTGTTGAAAGTGAGGAACGTGATGATGGACTTGGGATTATCGATTGACTTAAGAACAGATGTGATGATTTATATTGTTCTAGAGAGCAGACTACAACAAATCCTAACGCCACGAGTCCTTGATCTCACATCACAACCACTCCCGAATTCAATCAGCCCGTGATTCCCGTAACCACCGACCGAGACGGACGATATCCTCATCCGCGAGTGGCCGGGCTTCACGGGGCTCGGGCTTGAGTGAACACTTCCTAGGGTTGATTGACAGTGAAGCCCATAATCAACCCTTTCAAACTTGGAACAACTCTAACTGCGATACTATATTTACTTTATCGAAATGAGATATACAGTTGGCGCAGAATCCAACTATAGCGACTCATACTCGTCATTTTGCTGGTGGTCAAGTCAATGGTAACTCATGCGCTTCTGCTAGGTAGGCTATCATAACCAATAGGGCTTAGGCTACTAGGTAGGTACTTAGTACGTGTAAGTAAGCTAGCGACATTGACCATAGCCAGGTAGATTAGTATTTAGCAGTTACGAGCACCGAGACCCGGGGCTAGGTGTCTACATAGTACTAAAGTAACTGAGCTAAGCTCGTGTTACATAGACGCCATAGTAGATAAATAAATATAGGCGCAACATAACACTAGCTACTTTAAACGGTCTCTGAAACTCCTAGTTGGCCCTAACTAATTTACTGGTGTAGAGATTCAAGCTAAGCAGGCACTTAATCTTGAGGGGCTTAATTAGGTAAGCCTTGAGGTAAGCCCTACGAGTCTATTCTAGAAGGGTGTGGTTCAGAGGCCGCCTCGAGCTACCTGAAGCAGAGGGCTTTGAGACACATATTGTCATCGGCAGTAGCGTAAGATATAGGAAGGAAAGATCTACTAATATTCCGGTTCTACATCGGCGCCTCGTTTTCCGTTGATGTGTGTAATGACGCATCTGACAATAAGTGGTAGCTAAGATAGCCTGCTAATGATGCGACACCAACCGGCCGGCAATTACCAGCACAGGCGTCATCTTGGTAGTGTAGGTAGTGGAGGATCGACCAGGGAATAATGCGCTACTGGAGATACAGCCCTATCTTCTCTCATTAGACCCGATGCCCAAACCCCGGTAGAGAAGGAATATTTTTAGTTGCAGGACAACAAACACAAAATCCTACCTACTCCCCGAGCTCTTCCTCTTGCCGGCCGCCGAGAGTCGAAGGATCGTGGCATTATCCTCAAGTAGGCAGTTCGATAACTTGACATGCAAGGGGGAGAGCGTCTCACACGAAATGCGATTTGGTACTTCATGACCATTGTTCAGCTGCACTAGGTGCTCGCGTGGAGTGTCGTACAAGCTTGGGTTTTCGCTTAATGAGCACCACGATGCGTGGGATGCTTCGTCGATCTCAATGCTTTCCTTGCGGCGGCGGGGATATCATACACATGTATGACGCTACTCTTTCGAAATTTGATCTTCTAGGATAGCATAAAAGAGTGAATCGGCTTGGCACATGAATTGATGAGATAACGCGGTTTAAGATGAATTGAGTCAATTTGATACCGAGTCTAGCTCTGTATGGCCCAGTGAAATGGGAAATCTACTACATCGCTCTTTTCGCCTATACCAGTAATCAAAAAGGAAAAGGTCTATCTCTAATAACCCATGAACGCCTCGCACGCCATGTCATCAAGCCGCCGCTTCTTAGGCGCCATATACCTTCAGTCTGTCCTCGACTGGTTCGAAGGTCTTCTCGTGGAGGCGTCCTCCAGTAGGCTTTCCAAAGACCATCTGGGCCTTCAGGGTCCAGTCGGCAGGGATGTTCCACTGCTTGGCGGTGGGGGCGTCTACCATGGGGCTGTAGTGTTGGAGGTTGACGCCCAAGCCTTCGGCACAGAGCATCGTCCACACAGCGTACTGTAGCATTCCAGTGGCATGCTCTGACCCTGCAGGGTAACATTCCTGTTAGTAACTTCGCGCATAAAGCACCCCTATGGGTATATCACCGCAACTTACATTGGGGCATCATGGCCTTGACCATGGGTACTTTGCTGCCAACCTTGTCGAGCGCTTCCTGGCTCTCATAGAACAGAATCTAAACACACAAAATAACCTATGTCAGCACTGTCGGCTTTCAAGTAGAAGTCTGTGTTTCTTGGCGCAACCTACTGTGCCATATGAGGCGCGGAACATCTTAACGCGGGGCTCGAAAGCCTTCTCGAAGGCTGCTGGGGGCACGGCGGCCTTGGCGGCGTCGTGGGCGATGTCCCAAAACTTCTTGTGGTCGTCTTTCAGGAGCACGACAGCGCGGCCAGACTGGCAGTTGAAGGGAGTGGGGGCGTGGAGGATCGCCTCGCGCACGATCTCCTGGACGCGAGCATCGGGGATGCTGACATCGTCGGTGAGCACATGCAGCGACGAACGCTGCTTGATGGCGTCGAGCAGGCTGAGAGTGTTGGTAGACATAGTGGAGATGTGGTGAGGATGCAGGTGTAACTGTACGTATATTTGGAATGATAAGGGGTTGGCGTCAAAGGTGGCAAAGAGAGGTGTCTTGGTTACCTATGTAGGCTGAGAGCGAATACGTGAGCGGGGCTTGGATGAGAGATGAATAGGTCGGTTAGCCAAGGAGGCGGCAGGCAGGTCCTTAATATAAGAAGTTCGTTGATGGTCCTTTGAGACAAAGCGGCCTCTTTCAGCTCTCCGTATGTGCCGGGGCTCGGGGCTCGGTTGAGGCCGCGTCCAGTGAGTCGGGTCGAGGGACAGATAACCCGACGAACAAAAACAAAACATCGGTGAAACGCCTGACTGCTGCTGTACTTAGGTAATTGTCATTCCCTGGAGACATTGTCTGCAGCCGTGATAACAATATGCACGTGAAACCAACACGTCGGGTTGCATTCCCATAAAGCCAACAAGTGTCCTTACGCAACCCACCACCCCCCTTCTCTTTTGTAAGCTTATTACCTCGATTATCCATTTTCAGTAATTCCTCTCCCATCTGAATCCGCAAGTGTCACCATACCATAGGATGATGGAGGAGGCGATACGTCAACTACCTAGCCGGTCGCATTAAAGCGTTAGGTAAGCGGGCTATGCACCTACATACCGTCCTTATTCTCTTCTACTAGCCACGAGCGGTGAGCATCGTCGTTAGTCCTTTGAGCATGCCTAATTTTGCAAATGTCCACCTCCATTTTGTCAAGCCCCAGGCCTAGCAACACAGCAATACAGACCACTTCATTTCAGGGTGTTTTATTTGATACTTGCCTCGTCTATTCTAAATGCATCGCACGCTACCGTGTGCAAGCATTAAACCCCGGTTTGTATGCAGAACGTGGGCTAATGATGAAGCTAAGGGGGTATCTAGTGTGAATTGGTCCAGCCACTAGATAATTCCAATTTAGATATTGAGGGAACATTCGATGAGGGCAGCAGCATGTTGTTGACCGCGGAATCTCACGGGTTTCACTCGAATGTTTATCTCATGAGATCGTGAGAATTTCATATGGAAATAGTTCTAGTCATTTTAAATCCATAGAATTCAATCGCTCTTTGATATAGGTAAATCAAAAGTCTAAGGACATTCATCTCATATACATCAAGCATAATTGATCGCCAAGGTAAAATCCAATCGTCCAAGACCTCGCTTCAGCGCCCAGACTGTTTTTACCCTGTCTGCTCTAACCCAGCTCCATCTCCCCGGGTCTGAGGCCTGGCCCTGAGCTTCGTTGCTCGCATGCCGCCATTGTTGCCGCATAGCGATCTTCAACGAACTGGCCAAGCGCCGAGTAGATCGGACCGCCTTCGCTCGGGTTCTTGCCCGCACCGGGGTGACAATACTTCTCGGCAAATAGCTGGACCATGCCCTTGAGTTTCAGCAGCTCATGTAGAACAATGTGCGCTCTCAGTGTCTCTTCTAATGCCCTATCCACGTCATACGAACCAAGTCGAAGCGGGACGGCAGCAAATGCATCATCTAGTTGTTGCTGCTGCTGCTGCTGCTGCTGCTGCTGTTGTTGTTGCTGTTGTTCGAGCTCATGCTCTTGCTGGGTTCTTGGTGGGGTGCCAATGTTGAATGGCGTTGAATCGTCCGCCTTGGCGATTGCCCCATACGTTGCCAGGATCTTGGAAATGAGTACAGTGATCAAGAAGGGCAAGTGTGCGTCTGCTTTGCATTGACACTTCAGTATCTCTATGACTCGCTGACTAGCATTTGAACACATGAGCAATGCCTGGTCGATAGTTGTTATCGATGGCCCGCAGCCTAGTGCGCTCAGGTCGCTCTGCATCATTTCATTTCTAGTCGACATCGCGAGTATTGACTTTTGGAGCTGTTTCGCCGAGTTCAAGCAGCTATGTCCATACATAGGCGTTTGAGGTTGTGGCTGTAGGGCTGGGTCGAGCGGTAACGTGTTGTTGTCATGGCTGGACGGCGGGAGGCTGTCCGGAGTGGGGATCTCAAATGCCCGGAGCAGTTCAGGTTCCGAAAAATCAAAATCTGTGAAATAGTCGAGATCGACAGGCGGTTGTGTAGGTAATGAGAAGCTGGATGAACCGGATTCAATCATTGAAAGGTACATTTGATGTGAATTTGTTGAGAGGTCGCCACTAAGGTGTCCCATATCTAAGAGGCCGGAGGAATCTGCGCTTGGCCCCGAATGTATACCCATGCTCTTGTCGGCAGCTCCCATATCAAGATTCATACCCTCTGTCGGAGGAAATGGTCCCATCGGCGCCGGAGACGAATCTGAGCCAGACGTAGACGGAGCCGAACACTTGCTTGTATCCGACGACGATATGTCTTGGGGTGTCTGTAGCGCGCTCTGAAAGGATTGACAGGAAGTGACACGCGGGAAAAGGTCAGCCATGGTTAAGGTGTCAGTATCGTGTGGCGGAGTATGCGTAGCAGCAGGCATCGTCAACACGCCCCCGTTGAGAGCTTTGATCAAGTCGCACGCCGGCTTCCCAGTGCGCAGGGAAACGCTGTAACGACAGCTAGTTTCCATACGAGCACAGCGACTGCATTGCGGGCGTTGTTTGTCGCATCTGACCTTTGCCTCTGTGCATGCATCGCACGACCTATAGTGCAGCCATTGTTAACGCGATCCGTACCGCCTTGGAAGTAGGGGTGACTCACGAGCGAAACTTGATGGTTGGCAGGGGAGATTGCCGGGACTTGCGCACTGAGTGCTTGGGATTCTTAGCCGAGGCCATGGTATCCGGGCCGCGAAGCTTGGTATTTGAGTAGGAATGATACTAGAAAGCTTCGGAGTCTTAGCAGTCGTAGTGCAGGATGACCTTGACGAGCGTCCAACTCCTCGAAGCGTCTTGGACAAGGCAAGGTGTATATAGCTTAGGAACCGTCGGCGAAGGAGTCTAGAACCCTTGCGTGATTACCAGAGCTGCGATCCTATCTACGATTGCTCGTCTCTTCACACCAACTCAGAACCAACATGACCTGATATCATCAGAAGGTATATAACAATCCTATTATAAATTAATCATCTTGCGACGCCACGTGCCTTTGGGACCTCAGACCCTCCACACCGACCCATGCTGTCAGCTCATCCATCGCGCCCTGCAACAGGCTTATAATAGACCTGCCCGCGCACCAACGCCGCACAGAAACAGCAGCGCCGCACTACTTGAGAGATCCATTACTACATTGAAGATGAGGCAGCACACTCAAGCCATGATGACTAACGAGTCATGACATCTTCAGTTCATGACTGATAGGACTGTGATGTATGAGCAGGTACCTAAGCACGCCTTGTCCCCCGCCTCCTCACCTTGAGTCCTTTTCGTCCACAGCCAGCGGTGCATGCGATACTTCGTTACACGGCGCCAACAACAACAACAACAGCAGCAGCAGCAGCAGCAGCAGCAGCAACAACTGCTGCAACAAGCAACAGCCTACTCATAACGGGCATGAGTCAGCATATTGAACTGCCGGTTAGAGATTAGAGTTTGCGGCACTACGATATCATCGCATCTGACACTAGGCCTTAATGTGTGTTTATTATAACGCTCCTTCACTTTGAGACATTAGCGTCATTTGGCAAGGCTTCTAACACCGAAGCCTCTGTTCGGCCCGTGGCACAGTCAACAATCACGGACATAATGACCTGGAACTTTTCTTCCTTCTTTTGACAAATGGATCAGAGAGTAGAAACGATCTGCGGGTCCTCGGCAACCCGGCTTTGACCGTGTGTCCCTTATCACTCCCAGAGATCTAGACGTCATTGTCGTAGTTTGACCTTTCAAAGCAAGCTGTCAGGCGCCTTGCTCTCCTAAGATAGCCAGTTTAGCCTGGCGCAAATTTTGGAAAGAATATAGGGCTAATATTAGGTAATGGACAACTTGTGGCTGTTTTGTATTACTTGTTCGTGCTTTGGTCTCTTCATCGAAGGCGCCATCGCATTTGACCTCTAGTGTCGCGAAGCCGCCATAATTAGAAGGCTTAGTGTCCACCATCTCTGCCGCCAAGAGCTGATGTCCAAAGCTTGATTGGTTCGTAGTATACGGATAAACCCAGTTATTTGAAAGAGGCCAGACCAGTAAGGTACTTTTGCTCTGGCGTCTTCTGAAACAAGGTTGAAGCCGGTTACCGACCCAGCAATCCGGAAGAACACTGCTCTAACATGCATTAGGGTACCATGTCTCACCCGCATTCGGTCGATCGAGCCAACAGTTATCGTATGTATCTGCTACGTTCCTCAATATCCTATCTAGGTAATAGGGCGAAAAGCGCCTGTCAGCCAGCTAGCAACTGACTAAGCCACAAACATCCATCGCTAGACCAAACAACAACCAGAACTTCCGTACGTTTTTGATGTGTCATCTACAACAGCATTGTGCTGATTACTAGTGTTTGAAACAATTCGACCTCATTCCTATGTGTGTTCCAAGAAGAGAATTTACTATCTTCTCAGGAGAAAGAATGGAAATGCCATATAGTTGTAGATCAAGTATACGAGTAGGAGCTAAATGTAAGATATGTATATCTACATATTGCAAGATAATATGGAATATGTGAACACATATGAGCGAAACCGCTAGGCTCTGAATGTCCACCGGAGATTTCGAGTGGGATATGTAAGTGCTCGGGAGTTCGGGTCGATCAACAGAGACACCAGGAACCAGGACCAGAAACTACACCTATCTGGAATCGGATAGTATACGGCGTGACCACCCGGTCCTCATTTGCACTCTCACCACCCGGCCCGGGCCCTAAAGATAGCCCACCCCGCTGTTTCCAGCATCATTTCAACCCCACTTATCGGGGCTTAAGTACCTCGGCTAACCTAGTCGATGGAGCCGGCGGCCACAGAAATGAAAGTAATAAAGGAAGCAGCAAAGCCGTATGGGGTGGCCATGTCGAGACGCCGGGATTTGGAATCAAGGAAAACTGGGATAATAGCTTCAGGGCCGGGGCGGCTACCCTGTGATGCTATTCACAGCATCACCACCAACATGCGTCTCTAAATACGCTCGGCCTCACCAACATGATTCAGACAAGCAATCGATCGACATTCGATCAGCAATACGCTACTAGTGAACTGATATTTCAAAGGCGCAACTTTTCCGTACTTACGGAAGTAGGTTTTCGAGTGCGGCTCAGCCCCCGGGCCGGATAGGAGCGCTAACTGCTCAGAACTCAAGATGGACAGATGGAAACGGCGATACCATTGGAACTAGCGATATTTACACTAAAGAAATGGATTATTAATAGCACTTTCATCAATCGTTTCTTATCGTGCTATGGTAGCCCTAGCAGGAGGGAAGCTCGTCTGTTTCATGTTGTAACGTAGCTAATATTGTGACTAGCCCTGGTTTAGGCGCACTACATGTGTAATAGGATTATAAGAACGCCTTCTCTATCTCCATGGTTTTTTACAGTCCTCCAATGCGCCTCTATTCCTGTAGCAGCTAGCTTTTCCTAGTGCGGATCTATAGTCTGGTGAGTGGCGGGTGTAATGCTTCGGGGTTAAGTCTAGATTTCCAAAGATCTAATAATAATGATAAACTAGAATGTCCTAGGCCATGACCGGAAACTCCACTGAGTTGCAACGGAGTCAATGACTAGTAGTTAAAGCATTATGCTTTCTATCTAGTTATGGTCTGATTAAAACAACATGTTAAATGCGCCAACAAGAATAAATGTTTTACAACAGAAGAGCTATGGCATAGCATCTTTTCAATACCTTAGTGATTTCAGGGGCCTTTAAATGAGTAGAGCCATGAATTGTACACAGAGTAGCCCATCAAAGGTCGCCCCATTTTGGGCCGCATTAAAGAAATTGTCCCATCCCTTATCGTCAAGATGGAGAATGCAGCTTGGTTAAAACAGACGCATAGAGTAGCCACAGGTGATCAGATTATCTGACTTAACAACCTTTTACATTCGGTAATATTGTAGCATAATTCTGCCATATAACTCTGTGGCAAACTCCTGTGAAATTCCAGGACAATTCACTATCATTTTCCAGCATTCCATGAACATTTCTAAGTGCCACGGGTGAGACCTGGAGTTCTAGATAAGCAAATGTGGTATAACAAGGGCGGATAACTGGGCTTGGAACTTAATACTATTCAGAATACAACGATCAACTAGGGCTGCATGGGTCCTTGACCAACCAACTGCTTCCTGGCTGTTTATGGCTTGACTTGACTCTATAACCTCACTTTCCAATATTGCCTACATGTCTTTGAATTATCATGAACAACCTGCAATGGCCTTTCGTACGGTCGAAGCGCAAGGCGAACTGCCTATTCAGCTAGTACAGCTTGTATGCGTGTAACAGATGGTCATAAAGCATAGAAAATTAATAACAGATAAAGGCTGTAAGAGCCTCTTGATTGCAAATGTAAACAAGTTACTTCACTATTTTAATGGTGCTCAGATATTCATCTATATTAATAAGACACAAGGTCACCTGATAACGCTCTGCTGACCTTCCAGTGATAGCTCTTATATTAAGATAAATGTCCTGACAGAGGAAGGACCGAAATGAGGAAGATTTTGCCGTGCTAAGGCAGATAATCCAGGCAGGCGTCTGGTATGTCACAGACGGCCGAATGTTCCCTTTGAATGCAAACACGTACCCAATCCCTCCGGCCCTGGAGGCCATTAGTGATTAAAGATACAAAACGACTAGTTACGGCGGAGGAGTCCCGAAAGATTCATTAGAGTAGGGTCTTGATCGAAAAAAAAAAAAAAGATTAATCCGCTATCTAAAATAAAAAGATATTATTATTACTTAACTTGCCAATCTGGAAATAACATTTTTCTTTTGTGAAGCAAATTCATATTGAAGGCATTCATATTTTGGACAAATTTGAATTTCTTATTGTCTTATTGCCCCTTTTAGTACAATATAGACACGTAACCACTACTAGAGTTAGCTTTATAAATGTAATTTTGCACTTTATTCTATTGGTTCGGTCCTCATTGACACATTCCTCTTGAAGGTTCTAGTGATGTATTAGGTCGGTATAGGGTAGCCACCTTGCTGTAGCCTAAAGAACAGGAATACCCAAGTGCCCTGTCTGCAACATGTCCACATTGTTGAATAAACCTTGTTCGTATAGATAAAGCCAATGTAGAATCAGACATCCAATGTCAGTCTTTCACAAGTTAGACGCAAGTGAAATGGTAGAAGGCTTCTAGTTGATTGTTATGAGACTGCAGGGGAATATTAGAGTTCATACAAAGAACTCGGGCACAGAAATCTGTGTATATAGCCATATCCAAGCACAAGAAGGTTGAGAGACCTACCATCGAAATGCTCGTTTAGGGGTATTGGCACCATCAACTCCGCAACTCGGGCGATCATTGTTCTACATGTCTATATATATATGCGAACTTCATCCTTTCACCCATTTCAAACAGGTATAAGGGCAACAGATAGTGTCCATGCTAGTTTGATATAGCTACTATAAGCAAACAAAGAAATTTAATTTGTATTTAGCGAACCCCTAAGAGGTTACTCGGAGATCTTTGGTAATATATTATATCTTACCCACAATTAACAAATATCTTAAACGGCAGACTTATGTAGATGATTTAGTCAGGCCCTCACATCAGATCAAGACATATAACTCTTGACCAAGCCCCTTCACGAGGAGACATTCGGCATAGACAAAAACAAATCAATAGTAACATGAAAACAAAACTCGTTAGAAAACAAGTACATTGCCAGATTTCTGAAACACAAAGAAATTGTTTTGTATTGAGTAGAGACCGTAATAAATATCCAGCACCCTACTTCTTGAATACAATACTGCCATGACTGCATAAAAAAAGATTGGAATCAATCTGCCCTATCTGTGCCAGTGCTGTTTGGACATGTTCTAGTCCTCTATAGGAGCTTCGCGAACCAAGATGGGGTAAGATCCAATTGAATCATTATTCCCGTCGTTGGCGTTGTGCTGATCCGTAAGGCCCTCTTCGGAGAAGATACAAGAACTCGTGTCAAGATTCAAACAGACTTTCCCCTCCAACTGGTCAAACATCTTCCGCGAGTACTCAAGAAATTCCTCGTCCAGATAGAAGGGGATTAATTGCAAACGTATGTACTCGACGGCCTTCTCCCGTATCCTGGCCCATAGATCTTCATAGTCCTTGTAATGTCTCTCTAGTATTCGCACAATTAGATCCGTCGTAGCCACGCGGTCAAGTACTGTATTGTCGAGTGTCGTTCTCGCGTGTAACCAGCTCTTCAGGGTAACTATGCTACTACGAATCGGTTCGTATATTCCAATGAGTACCTCGCTACCAATGCTTCCGTCAAATGCTTGGTGGCTGAGAATAAATGATATGGACTCCTTCTGAGGACAGACCTTTACAGATGGACGTGAATCATAATGGAATGGGGAACTTGGCAGATGGCTTGCAGAACGTGACATTGTTTCTACCTCGTCCTGGTCCTCGTCGTCATTGTCCAAAAAAGCTCTACCCATATCTATACTACCCGTATTTACAACACTCATACCTGGAAATGGCGAAACCTGGGGAAAAGTCCTTCGAATAGGGGCCCGGGCAGTTCCACGTTGACTCTGCAAAGACCTAGATTCGATGTGAAACATCGCGACCGCCTTGCTACTGGTGGGAGTAGTTTCAACTGCCGAAGTTTCGTCAGTTTTCGATAAGAGGAAGAGCGATGTCCACCGCGACGGCAACGTATATTTGCAGGCTATGCTCTCCGCCAGACTTGAGAATTCTTCTCCTCTACCATCAATCTCTAGGTGAGCTTTAGGTATGTGTGTTGCGTCACTCAACGAGATGCCACGCTCAATATCATCTAACAGTGCCCGAGCTGACAGACTATGGATAAGCGTACCGGGCTTATCTAGTCTGGTAACTGAAGTATTCATAGTTGTTCGCTTTCCCTCAGAAATAAAGGTGAGAGCGATGTTGCCGTTTTGCAGGGTGCTTCCTTGCTCTAGAAGGAGGAATATTCGATGTGCTTGAAACGGGCTGAGTGAGTGAAGGTTTGCCGGTGCTGTCATGGCTTTGAGTCCAACTATATCAAGTCTTAGATCATGAACATGAATAGTCAAAGCCGCCTTCAATATCGCAATCATTCGTGCTTCCCAGCCCCCTTGATCCGCTTTGGGGATTACTTCCGAACAACCACCTCCTTCTCGTGCAATTCCCTCAATCAGCGCGTGGGAAACATGAGCGCCGAGACCTAGCGAGAAGAATCGAATAGCGCCGTTAGAGTAGTTCCTGGCTTTGCGCACTAGGTTCAGCGTCTCGCCAAGCTGCCAAACTTCACCATCTGTGAGAACTATCACGTCACAGGGTAAACCCCAGTCTCTAGCTGCGATGGCCGCCTCAAGGGCGGGCAGTAATTCAGTCCCTCCCATGTCTTCATGAAATTTTTCATTGACATAATCCAAGGCGATACTAAGCGATTCCTCATCATACACCCGGGATTTGTCCCAGAGACATTCGTAGTTAGACCCAAACGACCAAATGTTGAAGCTTCGACCTACAGGTATGCCTTTGAGGAAGAAGTGCATTGCAGACCTTAGACTTTCGATCTTGTCCTCCATTGAGCCGGATCTATCGGCTACGAAGATGATTTCCCCAATTTTAGACACTTCGTTCTGAAAGGGGAAGTTTCGCGGGGGAACTGTCAACATTATAGCCGCTTGGCTGTCAAAAGAAGGGTGCATTTCCAGCCAGATTTCTGGGTGCCGTTCTCCCTTGCTGTATATAGTGTCAAAAGAAAGGATAAAGTCAGTCTCTATCCACTTCGTAGCTCCCGCGAAGGTGACTATCGCGGTTTGCTGCTTGCTTGTATTAAATTCCCTTTCAACCTGATCAAAGTTGAGTTTATCGCTGGCCGTGGTGCTCCAGTCCACGTTGATTTCATGGCTAGCACTCTGAACATGTTGGATGTTCTCGGTCTCGAAGATTTCTATGCGAAGCGAAATATCATTAGGCTTCGATTCCAGATTGAGTCCTTCGAGGCTGCCAGGGTATTTTCCGTATCTATTTGCTATATAGGTGGGAATAACTAGGGTGGTGGTATTTGCATCGTCGCCGAATACGCGTTTCAGAATTGCAGCATACGTTATGTCAGTCTTGATGCGTGTATGTGGCGGGATGTGGCCAATCGAGGATGTATAAATCTCTGGTGTATTCATGTCCAGCAGAGCGGTGGTAGTATTCGCAGCAAGAGCTCTTTGAAACTCCTCTTGAGCTTCAGCCTTTGGGAGAGCCGCGGCTTTGAGGACTTTGTTGTTACCGATTCGACAAGTGAACCCAGTGACTGTACATCCATTTGGAAGCGGAAAGGTATATGACCCCTTATGAATGGGTATGTCCGCATCGTTCCAAAACAATTGCCTCACAGTTACCTCTGCTATATCTCCCGTAATGCGGCCGGTAATTGAGACTGACACAGCAGGCAGGACGTTGCGGTGGGTTTCTTTCACAGTTGCGCTCGGGAATAACCTAGGTTCCATAGCCGGCTGAGCCGCGCCGGGTAGACTGTGAAAGCGTGGTGCAGTGTACAACTGTTGTCCGCCAATAACTGCCAAGTTTGCCGCCGGATTATTCACCGTGGCATATTCAGGTGGCAGTGGTTCGCGAGGATCCCAAACAATGCCTGCGGAGAAAATGTTCATGTTGAGTGATATATTTGATTGCCAGAAATGTCGTCGAGTGTAGACGCTTGGTAGGAATCTGAGCACCGAGACTGTCGAGAGGAACTGTAGATAGATTGGAAACTAGGTCGCGGTCGAGTCGCCTTGTATAGGCAACCCCAAGTTGCTGATAGGACCGATATGGGCGCCACAGTAGGACTGATACTCAGCTGACTGAGGCTATGCCTTGAAACATACATGGTCAATTGATGCAAATAAGTATTACCTAGCGTAAGTTATACACTGGATTTAAATCGAGCTCGCTGTCTCTTTCTTACTATATACATCAAAGGTCGCAGTAGCTTGCGCGTGCTCTGATCCCAAAATGGTCTTCCAAATATCTGTAGGCGATGCCATTCTCCTTGCACAAATAGCATGGCAATTGGGCCAAACCTTCACGAAAGGGAGATCCTCCGCCCCTACTGAGTTCAAGGAGGTCGAGAGCGAACTTTATTCATTGAGTGCGGCGCTTACTGCAGCTGAGAGTGAACAGAAAAGTCTGCGATCATCAAATGGACTAGCAAATGGCTCGAATCAACTTATGGCAAGCCAAGATGTCTTCGAGCACATTATTCAAAATTGCAAACACACACTGGCACATTTGGAAGAAATCGTTCAAAAATACATGATCGTCACCGAGCAGACCGATCCTCAGAAGCCAAAATTTGAGAGATGGAGCCATTCAATCATAAAGAACTGGAGAAAGGTTGAGTGGACCACAGAAAAGGGGGATTTGAACATGTTGCGAAGCCAACTCATGCTTCATACCAATAGCCTCAATCTGTTCATCAACATTGGCACTAGGTTCGTATTCTCCCAATATTTGAACATCGGTCCTAATCATCATAGCTCACGGGCGGCTTCAATTGAACAATCCCTAAACGAGAAATTAGTGCTGTTAGAGGAGTTGCATCAGTGGTACGTCAACAATTTAAAGGAGTCCAAACCAAACCACCAAGGTGTTCCTACGCGGACAGAGATGACAATCGATGCGCAGTCAGACATTGTATCGACATTTGAGCTGAAGAAGAAAACAACGAGCAACGATGAAGTAGTATGCCCTACTGCGTCATTCAGAAGCGAGTGGCTGGAGTCGTTTCAGGATGAGACTTTGGATCCCAGCTCAGGTTCAATGTTTGTCTGCAACTGCTCAAGTCGTGACTTCGGGGCACTGCCGCACGAAGCCAATGTTCAGAGATACGGGCGTAAGTAGTATCGTCATGGTAAAGGAAAGCCGTTGATAGATTATAGTATCTCACCTCATATTTCCCCTACGTGTTGCAGGTGATGACGGATCGTGGATGCTATACAAGACGGCAGATAAAATCACCAACCAGCTAATCGACCTATACATTCGGAGAATCAGCCCAAAGTGTAAACATCGCTCACGCTGAAGGCTGAGGGCCTCGAAAGAAGCTAATCTCACTGCCACAGACCTACGCCACTTGGAAGACACTTTCTTCCGTTCGCTTTCAAGCAGACGAGGAGAGGCTATCTTGGCTCAAGGCTCAGGGAATAGCCTCTGCTATATCGCAACAGATACCCTAGAGGAGCATGTCTTGGAAGCAATCAGGTAGGTCACTCCAAACTCCCTTTCTTGAAGAGGCGTCTATCGCCGTGCGCGGACTAACCATGCCGTAGCGACTTGAAGATTGCTCAGACATCAGTCGAATCGATCACCTTTCATAGCGGTCGAACACAGCACGTGGAAGAATGGGTCACTGATATCCAGATCTTGCAGTACGGTGTGCGAGACGCCGCGATTCCTATTGATAACATCCAAGCCGGCGTTCTACGGTCGCTAGACTATGCCGAGATTTTTGTCTCATTTGACGCCGATGAGTGTAAAGAGCGCGATGATCTAGTCAGCATGGTGCTCAAATGTGAGTATTCAATAGTGTCTTGAAAGAGCGCATGTCTAACGATTGATAGTGAGACGCAGCACTGTCGTGGTTCTGACGGAGAAGGCGTCTCTGGAAATCAAGTCTATCGACACTGTCGGCACTCACTCTGATGAACGAACAAAAGCACATGATGGGTTGCAAGTCACCATCCAATTCACTACAAAGTCAGGTACATCGTACATCCTAAACCAACCCCATCCCCTGCGGACGCATAACTAACATTAAGCAGCAGCCAAGGAGTTTTATGAAAAAGTCGGGTCCATGCGGAAAGACCTGTTCGTTCGAAGTCTGCAATATCCCAGACCAAATGAGAAAGTCTTGCTTAGTCTGTACGTTCCCCAGCTACGCGGAGTCGGGAATGAGGCGTGCGCATCACTGCTAAATAATCATAGACAAGCCGCCAAAGTCGAGTGCGAGAGCTTGTACATCGACGATGCCGAAATCACTATCGTAGTAGATACGAATTCTAGATATCGGCTAATCATAGCCAGCAGCAACGGACGCACTATTATAAGCCAGCATCTCGTCGAAGACTTCTTCACTGCTTCTCCCAACAAGCCGAATTTCACCGGGTCGACATACGTTGTCCAGATCGGAGAGACGGGTGAAAGAGAGGTATACCACTACAAGAAGGGTTTCAGGCACCTCAATCTAAGCACCGCACAAGGTCAGTGACGCACCTCGACAAGCCCATGGAGCTCAACGAGCTCAAAAGCCAATAGCTGACCCTCTCTCTTTAAGCGAACCGCATGCTGGAGCTTGCCCGAAGCTCCGTCTCATTTGACATACGAAACAGAGAGGACTGCAGGGAGGGAGCACTATAAGGCAAAGTAATAGGGGCCGCAGAAGCTCCCTAGCTATCTATCTATCTATCTATCTACATTAGACAGACAGAGGTAGCAGCTTAAGGCCGGCGATCCAAGCACCTGCAATCCCTGGAACTTGCAGCGTGCCATATGTACCTGTATAATAACAGTTGAGGCACGCCCGGATGTGGCAGGTCCTCCCGCATCCCAATAAAGTCGAGTAAGCTAAACCTCATTTCACCGTGATGCGACTCTGCGTTGGCAAATGCGGGCGCGTTGGTCCCACGCCATCGAACCAGAGACGCGGGAACGTGACGAGAGAGAGACGGATGGGAATATATTGGATGGCTACTAATTATTCCCATGCTTGCCGCACTATCGAGATTCCATGGTTAAGTGACCACCTATTTATAGTCTCATTTTAGTTTTTCTTTGGTGCCGGGGTTCGAAAACTCACATCGGATACGATCAGGCGACGCGGGTGGTACAGATTATTATAGCTAATTATGCATGTATACTAAGTATGGATATGGTATATGTGCCAATATAATATGCGGGTACGCATTTGCATTCGGTCTGTATTCCTACCTGTTCGGATGTGTTAACCGCGGCGGCTAATATGGGAAGCATGCCATCGCGCTAGGGAAAGACTTGGGTTCCTGCATGCAGAGCTCTGGGTGGACGTAGGTAGTTTATGCCACGATTAGGAGCAGTAAAGAGAATAAAATGAAACAAAACAAAATGGAAAGGATGTAGAAGTATAGAAATGTACCAGAACAGGGCTTGGACTCGTCTGTGGGAGGATTCATTGAGATGTACCAGTCCACTGACACCGTCGCGAAGAGTGTGCTGATGTCTCATCTCGTGATGATGTCCCAGCAAGCTAGAGGCATCATATGGAGGTGCCGGCGTGGTACAAGCCAACATACAACCGGGTCATAGCAAAAAAGAGGCGATGGTCCGTAAGTAAGCACACATGGCATGGAGGACCACGAGCATCGGTATAGCGGAACAACGGGTCCGCATCTGATCCAAGCGTGTGCTCGAAAATTCCCGAGCCAAGCTCACATACAGCCAGCATATATGTACATCCTTACTTACAGTATTGGACAACAATAGCATTCGCTCAGATTCGCTTTTCTTTCGGGACGTCTCAAATCGGCATGAGCGATGTGGCTGGCACGAGGAGGGAGTCTGGTGGCGGGAGGCGCTCGCCTAGACCCTGGTCTCCGCCCGCCCTGTCAGGCACCAGGCGATTCACTTCCAGCGCCACAGAAGTTACCTATTGGAAACCCCATCGTCGACGCGTCTATTCGCGGCTGGCCGCTCACTCTATGTGTAAGAAACAGTGCTCACTAGGTACCACGGATCGGGAACGTGTGGTTGTGTGTGTATGAGTGTGAGTGTGGATGAGAGCACCTCGTGTGGCACACGCATACGATATGAGGGAGGCTTGTCCGTAAGATCGGACTTTGAATAACCCATTGTGCATGCTTCAGGTGGCATACCGGGCAAAAACATATTCTCCAACCTGCAACCCTGCTCGGCTAATGATAAAACCTCCCAGGCGCCCCGAGAGAGATGCACTGAAGATTCCCAACAAATCGGAAAATTATCGCTTGGTGCGTTAGCAGACTAGCGAGACATGCAGTGCTTGGCACGCGTAATAGAGCCCACGCGACTCCACAAGAACCTGGGGACAAGAAGAAGCCTATCTAAGTACATGACGCTAGCGCAGAGGAAGATGGCATGAGCGCCTGTCTGGTGGGCGGACGGTAATTCTCGACAAGTAAGTAGACATGTGCTCGACTTGGGTATTTGATAAACAGGCGGCCGGTCCTGTCCTATCCTGTCCTGTCCTGTCACTCTTCACTATTCCTAAACCGTCTCTCCTTGTGGAGGGACGTGAGACTTGCAAAATGTCACCATCGTTGGAATTATTTCTCATCGTTGGTACCTGTAGCTAAGTAAGGTACCTATGAATGTGCTGTGACATCGCAAGGGATGGAGATATTACATAGTATTGTTGACGTCGACTTCGGTAGTTGCGAAGTCTGGGCACTGTCAAGGCCGCATGTGAAACAAATGTCTGTGCAAAAGTCAGCTCAATCTATTTGTAGACCAACGTTCGCGATAGCTAGGTACTAGAACGTCTTTTTATCGGTCATTTGTCTCTTCTTAGGGTCTACCATCCGCAAAATTGTGACACCTTGACTTGACTTACGTTACGCCTCCTATGTCCCGACTGGCCTGATAGGGCAGAAGTCAGTAGAGGGTAGGTGAGGGTAGGTAATACGTGTAAAGTAGGTACTGCTTACATGGACAAAAGAAGAAAATAGTACATTGTCGGCGGCTGGAACGGGGTTACTTGATGGTAACATACAAATACTTACGTGTACCGACAACCAACCCACTTTCTCTAAAAGGATCCGTCATAGATAAAAAGGCTTAACTCCTAGCTAGCAGTTGGAACTAAGTAAGTAAGTACGGTACGTACTGACGCCGAAGGTGGTGGCAAAAGTCTTTTGCACTCGGGCACACATGAACGGGTATCTGTAGCGCGAGTAAGCTGAAAAGTCTGAAGCGCACAAACAAGGCTACTTGTAACTTACTTGGTATGGCCCTACAACTCGCCATCTGATGATCACCTGAACTGGGAATCGAGGTAATTTCCTATCTAGATTAAGTACGCAAATCAAGTTTTCCCGGCGGCGGCCAAGACAGGGTTTTAACCCGCCGGCCAACCATCCAGCAGTGCTGGTTTCTGCAGCTGGACGATCGCATTTCCATGATTGGCTTGCGCGACAAGGGCTGGTTGGTAGTGTGCCTGGCGCGCTGTGTACCGACCGGACAAGACAAACCCGAGCTGCGTAGCGTATAATTTTGAGGACGGTCCATAAAACACAGCTCGCTGAAAATAAAGGCTTTAACCGAGGCAATACGTGTGTGCGAGCGTGCACTTTTCATGTTGCCTGGGGAAAAATACATTGCGTGCATTTCTCAGATAAACAACAGATAGCCAGTCTGCCCTCGCGAATTGTTGACTGACAATGGTGTAGTCATGCGCATACATCGTGAGCGCCTGACTCTCAACGGCCCAGTATCCCTGGCGTTTGAGCCTTAGTGAACGAGTGAGTGACTTGTGTGCACACGTACCAGTGCCCTCCTGCCCTTTTCAGTTGAGCACGCCTATGCCACATTCTGAAAATAGTTGCTATCGCCATCAAAAAAAGAAAACAAAAGAAAAGATCCGGGGTTCTTCAACGGAAAGGGCAATGTGTAAGGCTACGCCGATGGGAACCTGAGCGCCATGGCTCTGGGATTACCATGGCCGTCGACGGTACAACAACAATTAATCGCCTGGTAGCCTCATTGATTGAGTGTCGAGCTCGCCCAAGACCTCGGACGTCGGCACTCGCTGACTTGGCCGGGATCGTGTTCCGTGGTTGAGGCCAAGGCCTCGCTTGTGGGTTGGACCCTTAAGTATTCATGCTGCCTGTAACTTATAGTCAGGTAACTGAGAGAGGCAGAGGAGAGATCCAGAGAGGCCATCCTGGCCAGCGACGTTGGAACCCGTTCCCCCAGTGCAACATCGTCATGGGGTCGCGCTCAATAGTGCTGGCTTACATCTGTGCTTGCTGTACACACGCCGCACACACAGACTTTGCACTGCAACGTGAGCATGGTCTCATGAATTGATTTGCCCCGCCAGCCCAAGCCGACAAGTTGAGTGAGCCCGCTATCCTGCATGCCATGCCTCTTGGAGGCCCTGTGCTGCACAAGGGAATGCCACGCAGTCTGGCATACCTACCTACGCCGACGTGAGTGAAATACTGACCTACCTACCTACCTACCCACCTACCTCTGTGCGGGCTATCTGGTATAATGCCTGTTCGATTCCTCGCACTAGGAGATATCGATACGACTATATGCGCAATAAAGCCCTTCGTGCATACACACACATGTACGCATCCTTGAAGTAGGGAGCTCTTTTAGAGTGACGGGGAGAGGCCACTTGGCTTCAGAGGGACCGGACCCTCTGATACGGCATTCCGTGTTGATAATTTGGTCTTGGCCAAAAGGGTTTCTGCCTTCTCCTCCGTCTCCTCTGGGTCGTAGGATTCGTCTACGATGTAAACAACGACGACTCAAGAGTGCCTACATACATGGACTAAAAGGCATGAGGAGGGCACGGGTAAGTATCAGGTTCCCCTTGCCCTTCTCTGCCCTTCCCCCCATCTCAGCCAGGCGAGTTGGTCCTGAGTTCGACGCTATATGGCCTAACATGGTAGCGTATGTGCTAGTGTTCTGCATTATTTACAGTAAGTAAGTAGACGAAGTTGTCTGTAGCGCTGCGGTTAGCCTGGTGAGCTTGCGAGCTTGTGGACCAGCTTTTCGTATGTGGCGTTCTGTCCTGAACTACGTCCTTATTACCTAGGTATGTATACCTAGTCTGCGCAAAATGCCGTGAATATCGTCATCGTCATCGCCCTACACTGCCTGACTACGACTACCTAGTAGGTACACCACTTTGGACTTTGGCCGTGTTCGACATCGGTCTTCCAACCAGGCGGCTGGCTAGTGGCGCTGGTCGCACAACGATGTTCCTTCAGGCGATCGGCCGCTGTCATCGGCAGGCTTCAGGACAGCTGGAATAGACACTATCACTGATTCACACACAAGTACGTGCACACTGCCTGGCTTGGAAGAGATGTTTCTTCCCAATTGGCACTAGATGCACTGCCTAAGTCGGCCTAGGAGGTTGGCACACATGACTAGCTTAATCTATCCCGGGCATCCTACCCCGTGTAGTTTAGGGAGCAGGCCCAGGAAGGCAAGTAGGCTTCAGCTGGGCTTTTCCGTGTAGGTATGTAGGTAGGTAGGTACATACTGTGCCGTGCGGAATTCTTGCCTGTGTCTCTGTCTGTCTGTCTGTCTGTCTCTGTACTATACACATACATACGTACGTACCATGTAACCAGGCAGACAGGCAGACAGGCAGGCAGTTCAGAGGCACGGGAGCGGGACGGGGGACGGGGATAGGGATAGGGACGGGGGGTTGACGATGGGGAGGATGGGGAGGATGGGGAGGGGAAGATGGATGAACATTTCGGGGAACAGCGTCTCTGCCCAGGTTGGCTGGCTGTCTGGCTGGCTGTCTGGAGTCTCTGCTGGCCCATGTGTTGCAAAATACCTAGGTAGATAATTATGCTGTCCAGTCTGTCGCCCCGGTCGACCCATCGCGAGCTCGATTCCTGGTTTTGACGAGTTACCATACCCAGTCAAAACCCAGTGCGCAGTCTCCAATAGTGGAATGCATGAGGTGGAATGTCGTACACAGTCGCGGCGCACTGTCTGAGCTCGATGCCTCTTTGACCCATTCATCAGGTACAGGCGTCGGCGCGTACCGGTTGACTCGTGCGTGCCGCCGTCGCCACGCCGGCCAGCGCGTAGTCGGTACTTGCAGCTCGACGCAGGGAGACGACAGACAGGAGACGTGCCGGGGTGCTGCACCGTGTGTATCTCGCCGTCCACACGTCCCCGTACCTGTCCACCCCGTCCCTCTTCTGCCCCGTCCACTCGTTCTCTTCCTTATATCCCGAGTGAGACTATCAACCTTATTTGTGCTTCTGCCACCGGCACGAATCCCTCCTCGAGCTCCCCGACACCACCCAACCCAATCCTCCGAGAGGACCGTCATGTCTCTGTCGCTCGTGTCCTAGCTCCGTGTCTTGACGAGCCGAATCCTTGAGTTGACCGATTGAATGTGTCCTGCTTGGACCCTACAGCAGCGCCGCATCCAAATACGCAAGGGATTATACTTTGTTGCAGCCCGCATTAGCTCTACAGACGAACGACAGACGTCAAGACTGCCGCTGCATTGACTCGTTCTTGTCTAAGCGAGCCGTCTGGCGGCAGCGTGATCAGTCCTCGATTTCGAAGCACACCGCCTCTACCACGGCACACGACGACAACCTCCCCTCGCTTAAAAGTTTTCGCCGATCGCCATTCGGCCGTGATACTTGCAGACGGCGCCTCGGCTTTTGAGTATTCCTTGGATATACAACGTCGTTGCCCACGAAGCTGGTCGTGTTCAGAACGCGAGGGCGCTTCTACCGAGGCATATACTTTTCGGCTGTACTTAGTCGCGCATCGCGCTACTACACCGGCAGTTTCAGTTTGGCCAGCCCGTCTTCTGTCGCACGGCATTGGGCCTCTTAGCTGTGCTGTTCCGGCCCTTTTGTTTAAAATTACGTCCAAGAGGGACCGCGGTGCCCCCTACGATCTTAGAACGCATCAACAACTTACCGTCAACTTAATTCATCATCTGGGTCGTCTGAGGCCTGCGACCCACTATCCATTATGCCCGAAGGAGACATGTCAAGTGTTGCGCAGGGCGCTGGCAACAACTCGAGCGATTTCGTGAGTAATCTTGCATTGCATCCTACATCTGCAACTGTACAGTCGCGGATGTATACATGTGTATTTGGCTAACGTGATGGAAATTGGTAATTAGGTTCGCAAATTATACAAGTAAATGACCCCCCTGAATCCGACTTGTGGCTTCTGCTCTGCTGCCCGCAATACTAACATGTTGTGCTGTTAGGATGCTTGAAGATCCAGCTTATAGTGAAGTGGTAAGATGGGGCGACCAAGGTGACAGTTTCGTTGTCTTAGAAGTATGTTGTTTCTCATAATCGCTTTTTTCCTTCTTTGAGCGACTAGAAATCTCATGCCCTTTGCAGAACGAGAAGTTTACCAAAACGATACTGCCAAAACATTTCAAGCACAGTAACTTTGCGAGTTTCGTGCGGCAGCTGAACAAGTACGATTTTCATAAAGTGCGACATAATGAAGAAAATGGGCAGTCTCCTTACGGGGCGTCGGTAAGGCCAAGATGTCTGCACAGGCAAGACCATGGAAATACTAACTCCTCAATCAGGCGTGGGAGTTCAAGCATCCCGAGTTTCGAGCAGATAGGAAGGATAACTTAGATAATATTCGGCGAAAAGCACCGGCTCCAAGGAAGGCTCAAAATGCGGAAGAACAGTTTTCTGTACAGAGCCAGCAAGTCGTTGTTCTTTCTGAAACGTTAGCAGCGACACAACAACAGGTTCAACAGCTACAAGAATCTTATTATGAAATCATCGGCGCAAATAAAATTTTTGTCGATGAGATTTTGCATCTGCAAAAGCTCGTCAAGGCACAGCACCAAGTACACAACGAGCTCATCAGCCATCTGAGTAAGCTAGAAGAAAGGAGGGACACTCGCTCATCCAATCACTCGACGCCAGGATACAACTCAAACCAGAACCTGATGTCAGATGGCTCAGAGTCACCTATGGAACTACGCCGGGCTCGTGATATTCTCAATGGGCTTTCAGTAGACCATGTCGCAGACAGAGACCTAAATAGAATGTCAGTTGCATTCCACCAAGCAGGCGGGTCTCCAGAATCTGTGGGATCTTCCTCGATGATGGGACCTCCAGGTGCGGCTGGTGTAACGCCTTTCCTGCATGATCCTCTTAGCGATATGCGGCATCTCGTCTATCCTGTGGGCCAGAACATTGGTATCGATCCATTCGCCCCTGAGCACATGAACAACATCCCATACAACCGGCCTGGCGGGGACAATGGCATGCCCCCAACTTCTGATTTTAATTCAGCGCCATCCATGGCCGCCAATACGCCACCAGGTTTACAGGGCTCTTCGTCGCCCTGGGGATCTAAAAAGCCGGTTGTTCTTCTCGTTGAAGATGACCGAACCTGTGCTCGAATCGGCTCCAAATTCTTATCGCAGCATGATTGTGGTGTCGAGGTTGCGGTACGTCCAGTTGATACTCCATTCTGTCGTTCCACCTATGCAAAGTAGCTAATATCTAGTAGCGCGATGGTCTTGAAGCTGTAAACAAAGTTAGCGGCAGACAACAGCCCTATGACCTTATTTTCATGGATATCGTTATGCCCCAGCTTGACGGTGTTTCTGCTACCGCCATGATTCGTGATATGCAGCCTAATACACCGATTATTGCCATGACGTCTAATATCAACCAGCAAGATCTAGAGATGTATTTCCAGTGGGGTAAGTTACCTAGCCATCCTTTCGAATGAGCTCACGACTGAACAGCGTTAACATTTGGCTAGGAATGCGAGACGTGTTAGCAAAGCCTTTCACGAAAGAAGGCATGATTGGCAAGCTGAGGAGACATCTCGCTGGTATGTTGCGGAACCCTCCAGAGGGTCTGCTGGATCCGATGTATCCCAATGGAGGTCCTGCCCAACCCCAGTCGCAAGGGCCATACTCAAACCAAGGTATGGGAATGGCTCCGCTTTCCGCGACGTCCTCTGGTCCCGTCACCAAGTTTGACACCACGCCGATACAGTCGCCCGCTACGAGTAGCTCATGGCACTCGCCAAGTCAGCTGCCCCATCCATCACCAACTATTGCTCAAGAGCATGGGGGCTACTTGGCGGCCGGAAGCGGCTCTCAGATGGTGCTCACCCCAGGGGGCACCCAAAAGCCTCAATATCCTGGGGCTATGATGTCTCAAATGACAGCATCTCAACGTATGCCGCTCGACGGACCTCCGGAGAAACGGCAACGCTTATATGGCCCCTCGGGTAACTATAATCAATAACGATTGGCGTAAGGTGTTTTGATCTCTGTTTGTATATATTGCTTCTGGCATTTCCTTTGTCGTCGTCCAACGGCCATTTTTTGGTTCCATATTGGATATATCGGTGTCTCAATACAGGCAGGCGACGCTACTTTCAAATAGTGTCGAAGAGAGGCGTGTTGGAAAACGCTGAAATCGGCAAATGTGGACCGCAATTGCGACATGTCTGCCGACATGTCCATGCCACTCGCTTGTCTTGGAAGCGATAGATTGGTATGGTGGACTAGACCAGATTATGACCATAATATACCCCTTGCTTCTTCTTTCTGGGAAAAAGGCAAAACTCCCTTGGGTTATACATTTTGGATATGCGCAGCACTTGTCTTCGAGGTATCTGTCAGTGGGGCCTTGACGGCTGGTGACAACAACCCTTAAGAGACAATATGAGAAGACGATCTCGGAAAACGGAAATCTGCGCAAAGGCTGGTGTCGGAACTTGGTTGCATGCTGCATGTCGGACTGGGGACGGAGACAAGCGCGAGTGGATATTGGCATGAATGGCATGGCGAGGGGAAGAGAGGATGGTCCCCCATCACGATGAATCGTCTGTACGATAGGTCTGAGCGATTCCTGCCTGAGTTAGTCAGGGCTCGATATTCTGTGAGCCATTTCGATAGACTTGAAACTTCCCAATGCGCCGACACTCGGTGCCAAAGACATCTCGTTCAACGTTGACAAGGGCAATTCGCATTAGACGTGACTGGTTTTTCGTAGTTATGGCCATAGCTATCTCGCTTGGTTTTTTTTGCACAACCAACGGCGGGATTTGCTTAGCCAGCCCGATGCCCATCCGTTGGCGGACTAGATAGACGGCAGCTCCTCCTCTGCGTCCAGTGGAAGAAGTTAACATGGCTCTCTTCTCGTTGTCGCCTCTGGTCATCTCGTTCTTGTGTGTGTAATCGTATTTGTTAGTCGAGCACAAACTCCTGCCTTATAATACTCCACAACGGTTGTCAGGCGGCCATGGTCGAGATCCAGTTTCCTGTGCTCCTCCAGTATGCCGCCTTTCATCCCTTTGCCCGTTTTTCATTCGTCTTGGTTGTGAAATGGTCCCATGCCCAGGCACTCATATCGTATCATGATTACTATCAACTCCTGTTGGTAGCCACTGTTTCCGTTATCTAGTTGCGCTATTCGTTGACAAAATGTCCACTTATCACGCTGCCTTTTGTTGTCTATCGTTCGTTTGATCCGAGGTTCGTGTTGATGAAATGCCGTCACAACCCTCCTAATCTGGTTTCCGGTTATGTATTCATCGTAATTTCATCTTGGTCGTGTTGAGTATTGTAGGTAGTCCGCTGTTGTATTGTCTTTCGAGACCAAATCCTGTGGCGTACGGTGTATGTTGCTCATAGTGTGGAAGGCCAGAGTCAGTGGAACGACTATCCTATGGGCCGGAATAAACATGAAAAGGGAGAAAGATCAAGAATATATTGGAAATGAGTATGTAACTGGAAGAAAGGAATAAGGCAGAAAGAAAAACAGAAGGGGGTAAGAGTGCGAAGGAGACTTGTGGGAAACGCGGCTCGGCTGAGCAATTGATTTCAAACCAACGTTTCTCTCCCTCGAGACCCCACTAAGAACAAAGGCGGATGGAAAGCCGAAGAACAGGAGAGATAGCAAAGCATATGTCAGACAACGCTTTTAACAGGAAGAAATATAGAGTTCATCACAGCACTTCGACCTTGGCTCAGCATGGTTAGTCCAAAGGTAGAGAAAAGGTTAAGTCTGGCAGCCTTGGGTGGAAAGGGATAAGATAGATAGAGGGTGGGACTCAGAGGAATAGGTGAGTAAAAAGAGGAAACTTCAAAACAAGGAGAACCCAAGACCTGTCGTCCCAACTGTGACAGGTTATATGAGGGGGAGTGGAGCAAGGAAATGGGACGGGATTGCTGCGACGTAGATGAGGTTTGGGCTGGGCCGAGTCGGGCTTCTGGAATGTTTGTAGTAGAGTAGGCACTAAGAGTAGCCAGGTATGCAATGTAAACGTATATAAGCGAGGTTCAGGTAAGGTAAGGCGGTCGGAAGAGGCGCGGGAGACGGGAGAAGGGTAGAAGTAATAATAAGCTGATTCTCCCAGCAGTGTGTATGCGCGGGCGAGCTATGTATGCGTGTATGTATCCATCGGTGTAATATGTGTGCGTCCGGACGGGAAACGGGGGGTCAGGTCATCCAGGGGATATGTACAGTACATCACCTAGAGACGTATCGGCCGGGCTTCGTCCACGTTTCCCACACACACTTGTTTGCTCGCTTGCTTGGACCTTCACCGACCGAGTGATATGTATGTGTGTGTAGGTACAAACAAACCACAGATAAGCTCTTCTTGTGCTCACCGCCCACTCTAGGTCTCGTCTGATCTATCTACTTGCTGCCTGTAGCATTCAAGACCTGCCGATGGCATTGTATACAACGGCGTTCTAACTTCACAGGTCCAGCCCGGTCTAGGTTGTCCCGACACTCACGCCTTAATTAAACTGGCCATCATGTCATTTATTTGTAACTATATGACCATCCGTGACAATATTACCGATCCTTCGAGTCCTTCGAGTCCTTCGAAAGCGACATGATCACGATCCGGGGCTATAATACGCACCCTGCCCTCTTCTACCGCCTCCTTTCGACGCGATTCGTTGGCAGAGCGGACGAGATAGCGAGGTATGTCATGAATCTATCACTCCCGTTATGCCAGACCGCCGTCTCGATCTCCACAGGAACAGCTGTGCCCTCAATGTGAGCAGGTTTAGCCGTTGGCTGTATATCAAGGCAGGATAAGGATTCGACCCAATGGGGCTTGTGACGGATATAGCAGGAGGCACGGGGGTGGCCCTAGATGATTAGCAATAATACCTAACGGTTTATAGCTCTTGTAAGGTTCTAGGCTCGTGATCAGCTGGGATCTTGGTCTTCTGGAACACTGGCTTCAAACAATTCGCTCCGGGGCCCCTTGTTCAATCTCACCCGTTAACATTCCCTAGTGCCGACCATGTGATTGTGTGTAGCGTACACTAGTCCGGTGACAGAAGCAGCAATTGCGTTTTGGGGGTGACCTTGTCCACTTCCCCAGCAGCACCCCAGATTCCTCGCCATCGTTGGTTGGTATTGGATTGAATGTAGGGCAGCGTACTTATATGTGAGGGAGATTTACTAGTATAGACTAGGTATGGTTTGATTGCATGCATGCGAGCTGGGGAAGCTGGGGATAGTGGCTGCTGTCTCGAACGGGAGCTGAAGATCTCGAATGGATTGATAAGCGCCGTACTGCATATGGAGCACATCTCTCACCTACAACTAGTGTACACTACTTATGTAGTATGTCAGTGGCGGTATAGGTAACTTAACCGAAGACCGAGTCTTGCTGGGCATAGCACAATCGCGCCGGTCACTGGGATAATGCTGGTGAAAATGAGATTCACCTAACATTGCCGGGTTCAAGTAGCACACGACTTGTGTATGCATGCCCTGGGTTGGTCTCCGAGTGCAGGTGTACATTGTGTACCTGCAATGCAGTATGGTATAACTTCCAGGTTGTATATCATGGTTAGCTGTGGTGAGGATCCTCCAGGAGGCTTTCATCGCACGCCCTCCTTGCCCTTGGGTCGCTCGGGTCAGGCGCAACGAGCCACTGTCTTCATCCGCCTTCGTGGCATCAAGATCCTTTAGCGGATATGGATGCGTGCGGCGATGGTCTGTTGGCAGTGCGATGTGTATCGCGGTGGAGGTTGGCAAGGCATTGCGATATGTTCATCGCGCTACCGCAGCAGTGTAACCATTCCACTTCCCAAGCTGCATGGGTTGCCCGTACAGACCCGTAGTATTCCTGCAGGCGGGCGATGGTCTGGACACAACCTAGACCACCGAGAAGACATGCTTCCTCGCACACCACCACCATCCACTCACAATTGCCAGGCAGAAGAGGGTAGTCCGGCCGCGCCCCACCAGGACCGAGGGCACCCTTGGCGACGTTGGGCCTAGACCATTCATCATGGTGAGGATTCTCCCAATCCCTGTCTTGTGCGATCGCAAGCGGGCGCTGCGCTGTTCCCTTAATTTACAGCGTACAAACAAATGACGTATTTGTGAGCAAGGTCAACACACCATACCGAATACCTAGCTTAGCGGATGTAACCAATAATAGCAGGTATCACAGAATATGGCGTACTACATACACCTTGAAATCCTTCCGGCTTCAAAGCAATAAACGTCGGCCAAGAGGGCGATGATGAATGAGGATGATGAGAACAATGTCAGCCCAACTTACAAGTATTCTAAGCTCATGTCTCTTCTCTAGCCCTGCGCCATCATGTGGGTGGTGCATATCGGAGAGAACACCACGACGAACACGTGGTCCGGAAGGACTCTAGCGGAGGGCGCCACGCTCGGAGAGTGTGCCGAATTGGAGCCAAGATTAGCATACATCTCTTACATGTAGTCGAGACTGCCGGAGCCGAGCGAAGGATTACGTGTAGGCATAAATTAGGTGAAGCGGGTGTCTGCCATCGCTACTGATAACCACAGATGCCGTAGGACGATGACCAGAGGGATGGCGCCTCTGGTTCGGAACAATATCCCTGTAATCTACTTGCTGATTCATATCTCGTCCACGCTCCAGGGCCAGACGACAGAGTCAGGCAGAGGCCGGGGTTGGAGTTAGCCCTTCAACGTGAGGGAGACCTGATGGACCTAACGCCAAGACATCGTACTTTGCTGAACAGATCGGCATATAAGAGCTTATGAATGATAGGTAGATCGCTGTAACCGACAAGCCACAACGCTGGATGATACTCCTTAATCGGTCAGATTACGGTTGGGTCGACATGTTCCTCGATTGGATAAGGAGTATGCGATAATGCTACGGAAAATGATTTTTACTTGTTATGTGTTAGGTTAGCTTTTAAGGATTTTGAAGGTCCTTGAGCAAGCCAATAAGAGCGTCACCTTGTTTTTGAATAGCCTCATTGGCAGGGCTCAAGACTGCTGCTTCCGCCACTGATGCATATCACCCATGCGTGCAATCTTATCATGACTAGCAGTGATGCCCTGATATCAAGAGGAAGACTAGCAGAACGTGATGCGAAGAAGAGAATTCAAGGCTGCCGGTATCGCATACAGCAAATCCAAAAGGCCATGAGAGAGGGAGAGGAGACGGAGAGAGAGATCAGTGCTTGTGAGCGGCCCGAGAAAGTGCTATCGGCCAGTTGAAGCTTCCTGTTTTTTGCTGCCAGCTGCAGCCGAGCTGGCGTGACAGTTCCACAGCTGTTAACATTGCCCCGCGATGGATTGAGTCATACCTCCATCCCGCATGTCACATCCCAAAACACAGGCATTTTTTTTCTTCTTCCGCGCTGCGAAGAGCCCATGTACTTCCCTATCCATTTTTAGGTATCTATCTAAGCTACTTGTTAGCTACATAGCACCAGTCATTAACAAAAGGTACCTGTTTTGGGTTACTCGGGTACACACGGCCAGCTGCCCCTCATTGGATCTCAGAACATCAGATTTCCCTTTAGGTACCTGGTTTGACGGTGTCAACTCCCAACCACGACGCTCAGGCATTCGCACACTTCGAGCCTCGATCACGCGATGTCGCAAAGCAAAGGTGGTCGTGGCGGTGCCGCTGTGAAGGGCAAGAAGTCTGGCAAGACAGGAGGCGAGGAGCAGAGAGAGGCTACCCTACAAGCTGTGGCATGTGTTCCCCCTATTCTGGCGTGTTGACAGCTTCACCCTTGACTGCTTGCTAACACACGATGCTCCAGCTCATTGCGGATGATTTTCAGACACGGTTCTTACCTTTCTCCCTCGACAAACCAAGAGTGAGCTAAGATCTACAACCTGCCCGGCTTCTATTGATGTCGTGTCTAACTGGATCGACACCCACAGTGTCTCCTTCCCCTCGCAAACACCCCCCTCATCGAGTACACCCTAGAGTTCCTCGCCATGAACGATGTCAAGGAAGTTTTCATATACTGCGGCGCACACTCAGAACAGATAGAGAATTATATTCAGAATTCTAGGTGGCTACCAATCGCACAGTCCGGTCCCTTCTCGGTTCTCGAATTCATACGCGTTGCCGATGCGCGCTCCGTTGGAGACTTCCTCAGAGACCTCGACGGTCGCGGGATAATCGGGGGCGATTTCTTACTTGTACATGGCGATTTAGTTTCTAACTTGTCACTCGAGGGCGCCCTAGCTGCCCACAGGGCGAGGAGAGAAGCAAATCGAGACTCTTGCATGACTATGGTCTTGCGCGAGGTCGGTGAAGGTGAGCATCACACTAAGACAAGAACAAAAACGCCCGTCTTTATCGTCGATCCGAGGAAGAATCGGTGCCTTCACTACGAAGAGACGAATCCATTCCAGGCAGACCACTACGTGGACCTCGACCCGACCGTACTAGAAGGTGCTGAGGCAGAGGCGCGAACCGATCTAATCGATGCTCAAATCGATATATGTACTCCCGATGTGCTTGCCTTGTGGTCCGAGAGTTTTGATTATGAGCTTCCACGGGCGAATTTTCTACATGGCGTCCTGAAGGATTGGGAGTTGAATGGCAAACTGATACATACCGAAATTGTCACCGAGGGCTACAGCGCGAGAGCCACGAATCTGCAAATGTACGATGCTATAAGCCATGACGTCCTAGGAGGGTGGGCCTACCCTTTCACGCCAGATTGTAATCTGCTGAAAGGCCAAACCTATCACCTACAACGTGACAATGTCTACCAGGAAGACGACGTCCTCGTCGGAGATTACACAGAGATAATTGACGCCGTCCTCGGACGAGACACACATGTTGGCTCCAATAGTATAATACAGAATTCCATCATTGGCCGAAATTGTAAGATTGGGAATAACGTCCGGATTACCAATAGCGTTATCTGGGATGACGCTGAGATTGGCGATGATGCTGTCGTCGAGCATGCTATCATAGCAGACATGGGTCACGTAGGAAAGGGCGCCGCGGTTCGTGAAGGTTCTTTGGTATCGCGTGGAGTTCGGATTGCTGAAAAAATCGATATTGCGCCCACTACTGTGCTCTCTCTTCTCACTCACGACCACAAATCTCTCGATTCAGAACCTGGGGTTGTTGGGGCACAGGGTAAAGGCGCCGTATTCCAATATCCAGAAGAGGATGAGGTGGGAGCGGAAGAGCTCGCAAGGTTAGAAAACTCACTGATTTTTGACCTAAACCGATTCGACATCGATGGCTCGTCGGTATCGAGTTTTGGGGATGATGACTTTTCCGATGACGAGTCCGAGGCAGCTTCAGCAACACCCAGCCAACCTACCGCGCGCTCTCGTCTGTCGTCTTTTGCGTCTGATGACTCAGGCGCACCTAACTTTTCTTCATTCCATGCTGATGCCGTTCATGGTCTTCTAGAGGTCTTACGAGGGTCTGTGGGTGACTTTGACTCAGAAAAGCTAGAGTTTACTTCGTTACGGCTCGCAAATAACGCCTCAGATGTGGCCATGCGGAAAGCCGTAGCCACGGCATTTGTCAGACGCGCGGTCGAGCTTATGAACGCCGAATCTGGTGGTGTAGATGCAGTGAAAGCCGCCAAAGAGACGCTTACCTCTAGGGCAGGTGCGTCTGATTTCGTGGCGGATGTTGGCGTCGGTGGAGATTCAGTAACAGATCAGCTAGAATTTGCTCTAGCCGTACAGAGAGCGTGCGTGAGCACCGCTAAGACCATGGAGGTCGGTAAGGCCGGAAACCTCCTGGCCGCTATGTTACAGCAGATGTATGATTTGGACATCTTAGAAGAGGAGGGACTTGTCGCTTGGTGGGAAGACGCCAGGGGCAAGGAAGGCGAGGTGATGCCTGTTGTCAGGGCTAAGTGCCAACCACTGATTGAATGGCTCGAAAACGCCGAGGAAGAAAGTGACGAGGAAGAGACCGACGAGGATGACGACTGAAGTATATTAGAAGTATACTAGAAGCAATGAAATTGGTCACATTGATGAATTGAAAGCCTGATGAACTAGCGCAAGTCTCGGAATCATGAAGTGTGACATCAAGGTACCCTACAATAAAAATAGCACGAGCCATTTTGATATAGCTATCCAAGGCCACGGAATCAGTAAATCCCCATCCCATTCTAGGCATCCGGACCCAACCCGACTAACTCATTCCAACCGGCAAAAAACACGAAGTAATGGCCACTGTCCTCTCATCTCGGCACCAGCCATGGGGTACCATACCATATCTGCGTGGACTTCGTTCGTGACCAACTGGCATGCAGGCAATCTTGGAAAGTGAGATTATACAGACTTCGCATCTTAAAACAGATCCTTGAGACCTAGGCAGTCAGGACTGGCAGACCAGTTGTATATAGAGTCGAGTCAAGCCACCAATAGCCAACAAGGAGTTGGTTGATCAAGGACTCATCTAGCCCCGATTGATCCTTTTTCTTTTGCGAATAGCATTAATTTCCAAGTCCAGATCTCTGTGCTTGTCACAGACTTGGTGGCGATTAAGTACTGCATATTCCAGTGCGGTTAATCCCTTAGCATCGGCAATACCAAGAGCACCACCATAGCTTAAGAAGTCGCTTGTGCTGTCATGTCCCTGTTCTAACGCCAACCAGAGTGGCATTAGGCCGTTTCTATTAGGCAGGCTAGGATCAACACCTTCGGTCTCGAGTAGTAGCTTAACTATACCCTCACGTCCCTGCTTTGCCGCCGCCCAAAGAGGCGTCCAGCCCACATTATCTCGAAAGTTGAGATCAACGCCGTTAGTATCTACCAGTAGCTTAACTATAGTCTCGTATCCATTCACTGCCGCCACACAAAGCGGTGTCCAGCCCATATAATCTTCCAAGTTGGGATCAACACCTTCGGTATCGAGCAGTAGCTTAACTACATCCTCGTGTCCGTTCTTGGCCGCCACCCAAAGCGGTGTCGAGCCCATATTATCTCGCAAGTTGGGATCAACACCGTTAGTATTAAGCAGTAGCTTAACTACATCCTCGTGTCCGTTCCCTGCTGCCCACCAAAGTGGTGTCGAGCCCATATAATCTCGCAAGTTGGGATCAACCTGTTTAGTTTCAAGCAATAGCTTAGCTACGGCCTCGTGTCCGTACAGTGCTGCTACCCAAAGCGGGTTCTGGCCTTGATCGTTCTTCGAATTTGGATCAACGCCTTCGGTATCAAGCAATAGCTTAACTACAGCCTTTTGTCCTTCTTCTACTGCCAATAAAAGTGGTGTCAGGCCGTGACTATCTTTTGAGTCGGGATCAACACCTTCCGTGTCAAGCAATAACCTAACTACAGCCTCTTTTCCGCTCTTTGCCGCATAGGCTAGTGGGGTTCTTCCGTGCTCATCTTTTACATCCGGATCGTAATCTTCAAGTATGTTCGTTACAACCTCGTTCAACCCAAGATAGGCTGCTAGGTGTAACCCTGTTACCCGTCTCGGCATGTCGAGGACGGAAACTTTTGTAAACGAATACTTGCATTCATTGAATAGAAGGAATTGACTTGATGCTTCAACCTGGGCTGGTTTTCGAAGAAAGGAATAAATGCTTTGGCAGGCTGACACCTCACGGCCATGACGTCCCCAACTATAAGCGGCGTAGGCGTAAAAGGGGTACAATCTAAGCCGCTCTTCAAATTCCTCGGTTGTTCCACAATATCCACTCGAGAAGTCTCGATAAGACAGGTAGGTAGTGCAAGCCGTCGTGATAGAAAGATGTGCATCTGGAAACCATCGGCTCCGAGTTCGCATAAAGTATTCTTGTGTTGTATAGTGAACTAGTCGAACAATGTCACTGCTTTCGTCGACTATTACTAATCCAGCACATACGGACACTACGTCCTTGATTTGTGGAAGGTTGTCTTCGTCAAACTGAACTTCGTCTGGTTCTACAGCGAGTGCATGTTGGAGCTCTAGTTTTGACAATCGCCCTAGGGGACATGTCATCCACATCAAGACTTGCTTCGCACGCTTAGCTTGCGGTTCGAGCTGTCTATCGATTCGTTCCATGGCCTGTTCGTATGCAGTATCGTATTTACTTGGCTGAGCTGCAAGCCTTTGCAGTGCTTTCCGTAAAGCCTTCGGTGTGTCTTCGCCGATCAAAGATGCAAAATTTAGTTGCGCCAGCAGGAACCTAGTAATTTTAGTGTTGTTGTCACATAGAATGGCTATTTTACGTACATTCCATCAACTGCCTTTGTCAGACTATTAATGACTTCATCTTGGAGGTCAGATCGATTGGCAATGAAGCTTGGGAGTTCTGATATGCGACCATGCAGATATCTGCGGATATCGTCCTCTCTCGCACGAATCTCGATTGATATACTCCCTCGAAATTGGTCTATGATTTCTTCTATGATTCTGGAAGTTGCGAAAACGTTTGCGCCGGTGCTCTTCTGAAGGTCAAAGATTGCAGACAAAAACTTGGTACGGCAGCTACCGATCACTTGACATTCATCAAGCGCATCTATAATAATGAAGAGCCTGGATTTCTGAAGAGCGACTGTTTCAAGAACTTCGTAGATCTCAGCCAAGGACGGCCTGGTTCGTTTCCCTTGGTGTCGATCATGAAGGTCTTTGAGATTGCGTGGTAAGGAAGGTTGGGACTGGACAACCTGCTTTAACAGACTAGATAACAAGTTCTCAGGGGTTTGATCGCTTTGGAACTTGTAGTCGCAATACACATAAGCCACTGCAGTAGTAGTCTCGTTATGGAACCTTTTCTCAAGATCTTCTATAACAATTGACGTTAGAACTGTTTTTCCTGCTCCAGGGATGCCTGGACAAAAAAAGGTTTTTTGCGGCTCATTTATCCAGTTCTGAAAGTGCTCAGAGTCAAGCAGCCATTGCCCTGTCCCTGGCTGCCGCCTTCTCAGGTAGTCGGATTGTTGTGGGCCATGATCAGTCGGTATAACCCAGTTGAGGATATCGATGTCCTCTTTCTTATCTAAATAATTTTTTGTGGATGTAACGTTTTCTTTAACGGCAGACACGGCCTCAGAAACTATGAGTTGTATTAGGAGAGTGTCCAAGAGTATAATTCCGTGGTTTTGAAATAAACTAACTGCCAGCTAGTTTCTCCTCCAGAGTCTCCTTGGCTGTCCTTTCTCTTTCGATTTCACTGGGCTGAATTTGCCCCAGGAGCTCCTTGGCATACGCGGCAGCTAAGGCAGCTGCGTGCTCCTGCCAGGCCTTGTTCTTGTGGGAGTCTGCGTAGTCACAGATCCCTCGTATGACTAAACAAGGGAAATTATCCATTAACCCAGCTGCCTCCATTTCAACACAGAGTACATCTCCTCCCAAGTCTTTTTGAAGCTTATCCCGAAAGGTAGCGCTCTTGACAACACTATTGCCGGATGCAATCAAACCATAATGCACACGCATATCTCGAGGCTTCCTCTCTACAACCTGGGTCTTGTCACAGTATTGACAGGTTTCTTCTCCCTCTTCCTCCTCCTCCTCCTCTGCCGAATATGCGTCGGTGTCGCTTGGGGTAGGGTGTTCTATGTTATTGCTTCTATGTATGTACTTCGCTTTGAACCGCACGTCCTCAAGCGACTCAGATCTCAGGTACTTCGATGCCAGAAGAGGATAGTTCGATACCATTTCGTTCACGTAGGCTGACATCTTTGAGTCTCCTAATTCATGTTCCGTCCTCAGTCGTGAAACCGCGCCCAGAAGTAAGCTCGGAGGGTTGTTCAATGACCCGGTTCGTGTAAAGTTATTTTCCCCTTCCTTGCCCATGTCCCATTGTACCACTCCTGGATATGGGCCGATCGGGGTTCCAACCACAATATCACCTAGTCTCACTTGGAGGCGAATACCACCACCGATACCGACCATTAAGCCAAATTTGATAGATGGGAAAGCGTTGACCATTTGAGTAGCCACAGTTGCTGCGGAGACCGTACCAATCTTGCCAGTAGGAAGACAAGTTATCACAATGTTGTGGTTGTTGATCGACCCCAAAGCGTATGTATTGTGGTCATTTGGTAGCCTAGGCAGGTCAGAATGCCTCTGGTCTAGCATAGCGATAGCAGCAGTCTGCTCCTTTGGTAACGCGCAAATCCATCCCACAGTGTAGTCATTACGGGTTCGTGGGTGGCTAGCCATTTGATTGGTAACTTCAGCAGCGAAGAGAGGCTTCGTTATCTAAAACTTCCTAGGGGTAATCGCGTGCGAAGTGACTCTGCACTATCTCTCCTTCAACCTTATGAGAGGGGAGGACAGTGAAGGAACGCGTGGCGGCCGAACCGTTCCTGTAGGTGGCTCGTGTGACAAAGGCTCAAATTGAAATGATAATTCACTAGGGATCTCTGGGGCCATGGTCTCTCTCCCTTTCTCTTTCGAAGTGAAAGATGACCTTGCTAGTTATTCCCTTTGGGTTTTATACAATATGGGGCCCCCTTTTGCTTATTAGGTTGCTTTGCCTAACTGCTGGTTTCAACTGTAAATAACAATCTCATCTTGTGACTCCAAATATCCAATCGCTTGTGGCTTCACTTTTGCCACGGGTGTGATTGGATGAAAGCAGCCTAAGGGGCGATGAAATGGCAGTCTTGGCCGTGTAACAACTCGTGGACAATGTAAGATACAGAAAACCAAGAAAATACATAAGAATAAATTACCTTCCAAGCGGTAGATCTTGTGACGGTGTCCTCGTCGTGACTGGAAGACACTTTGAAGTTCTTGACTGGCTTACGTCTGTCTAGTTCAGACGCCGGTGGCTTTTCCAGGAGTGTGGTTAGAAAAAGACAAAGGCAGGATGGTCAGGGCATACTATAGTCTTCCGCTCAGCTCGTCGGGCTGAAATCATGTCAAGATGAAGCAAGGTATAGCCACCGTCGTATCTGCACGGTGTCAGCTGTGCCAAAATCGATTGGGTACTAATATCGTATTCCTAATGCACAAAATGGATTCAATCTGACTCTAGAACCCGGCTATGCGCCGCCACAATGTAACTGTCGGCTGGTCTTACTGGGGGAGGTGATGAGGGATGCAGAGGACTGCAATGCTGCCTTACCAAAAGCCTAGTCTGAGTAGAAGGGTGTATATACCTATGACTACTAATATCAGAATCAACACATAATTCTAATATAACTACTTAATAATGAAGCCACTTATAGAATTTAACAGTTTTGATTAACATACGAAAAGATTAATACCTATTAGATAATAGGAGGTACCAAGCCAACAATATAAACCATGGGGGTGGGAGGTGTAAATAGAAGCCGGCTAGACGCGGCAATTGAAAACGGTCAAACGGCCCCCAACCCCACCTACAGTATATCCATAGCGCAAATGACGTTGTACGGAAAAAAAAAAAAAAAAAAAAAAACAAAGCAATAGGAAAAAAAAAAAAGAACAGGATTTCTAAATGACGTACGGTCCCCGCTAATCGGTACTTTAAGCAAGTAAGTACGTATCTATTCATTTACTAGTGCTGTTTTCCACTTATTAGAGTTATTAGTTACGGAATCAAATAACCTACCATGTATACCATTGTTACACATGTAACCTCTTTACTAAGCTGAATATGCAGTTCGCCTTGCACTACGGGCCGTACGAAGGACCTTTGCAGGCTGTCCATGATCTCTCAAGACATGCAGGCAATATTGGAAAGTGAGGTTATACAGACTTCGCTTCTTGAAACAAGACCCCAGAGACCTAGGCGGTCTGGGCTGGCAGACCAATTGTATATAGAGTCAAGTCAAGCCACCAACAGCCGAGAAGGAGTTGGTTGGTCAAGGACTTAATTATGCAGCCCTAGTTGTTCATTATAATCTGAATTGCCTAGATTCCAAGCCCAGAAATCATGTCCTTGTTATAACCATAACGATATATCTAACAGTGCCTGCTATTTCACCAAGAGAATAACTTACCTACCTACCAACCTGCACAACTCACAAGTTCATTCAACCCCTAAATATAACAGAGTTATAGATTTCATTATATATTTCATCACTTACGTCCTGACTCTCAACGCTGTACCGACCGCTTTAAAGTCTAGGTGTACATTAATGATTAATCCAAGTCTCGCCAGAATCTTCAACCTATGCTTCCTACACTCTCGTATCAAAAGCAAGTGTATACACAGCGGTAACATAGATTAGGCACATGGACAAATAGTCTGCTTAATTTTACAACTCACCGGGAACCAGGCCAAGGATAAAGAAGTCAAATATATAGAAGGAATCTGTCTACCTTTACTCCCGACCTTTTGGTCTTTGCGTCACTCTCACCATATAATTACCCCTAACACAACATACATAAACAAATCTGATTCACTTAATTCCATTGCGAGAAACATGATTAATAACGCTTATTCAGTGTTTTATATTCAAACCAAACGACATCGCTAACCTTTGTTGTAATATGGACATGCGAGACGCTATATACTGGGTAAAATATACCAAACGAAGTACATACATGATACAATAAAATAAACAAATAAAAGTAAAAAAAAGCCTTGATTTAATTGGGTAGGCAAAACCCCGGGTATCAGGTCAACCGTTCCCAACCGTCTCCGAGCATGTCGAGGGAGATTCGTAGGACCTTTTTTTTAACTCATAGTATCTCCTATATGGTCCTGCCTGGCCATCTTCTTGCCAGAGAACATAGCTCGGATGTCATCTCGGAAACGCGTTGGTGGTTCGGTGAACGTGGCTTCGTATTCGTCGATCTGGGGTTTCTCCCAGATGAGGTCGGCCTCGTGTGGCTTGATGTAATGCGTCCTCTTGAAAATCTTGTAGCCAAAGAATAGCAGGATCGTGACAAAGGCCATGGTGTAAGGTGGGAAGAAGGCGGCGACGCTCCAGTGGCCTGGTATAAACACAACGTATCCAGAAATGCCTTCGAGGATGATCATGTAAACAAAGGTGATATAAGCGCCGTATGGCTGGAACCAACCCTTGTAGGGCAGGGTTGAGCGGTCAACACCTTGCGCCTTACACGCCCGATAAAAGAAGATGTATGTCAAACTGATGCAGATGTAGTTAATCATGGTTGCACCTTGAGTGACGGATTGCAGTGTCGCGACGGCCGAGCCCGTACTGCTGCCGGCCTGGAGGAATGACAAGAACGGGAATGCCATTGTCACCGCGAAGGCGTAAATGGGGATACCATTCTTCAATGTCTTCTTGAAGATCCGGGGAGCCTGACCCTCGCATGCCAAACCATGGAGCGACCGCATGGCACAGTACACATAAGCATTACCAGCACTGAAGATACTTGTAAGGAGAAGCGCGTTGACGATGTGAGGAAGCACAGCGACTCCCATGTTCTGCATCGCAATGACGTAAGGACTGCCGTCGGCTGACCCTGTGCCACTGTTCAGCTTGGGGTCGTCGTATGGAATGATTACACCACAAGCAAGTGAGCCCAGGACGAAAAACACGAAGAATCGCCAGTACACTGTCTTGAAACCGTTCTTGATGTATACTCGTGGGCGTTCGGCTTCTCCCGCAACCATAGCGATATATTCGGGTCCGACAACGGTGAAGGAGGCCGAGAATAGCGATCCGAGAAAACCTTGGAATCTGCCGAGGGCACCTGTGGATATGGTCTCGGCAAAAGCGCCCGGGCTGTACCAGTAACGGAATCCATAGGCGTCATGCTGAGGGTTGCCACCAACAGCCGTAATGAAGGTGAAAAAGAATACGATGAGAAGGAGAATCAGCTTGCCGAGCGAAAGCCAAAATTCTGCCTCACTGTTGAACGTTAGTACATGCCTATTTGTCGATGTACAAGTATGGAGAATGGCAATTGAGGTCTGCCCCAGTTGGAATCACCTCCAATGTGAAGCATGAAGGACTTCTGAATTATGCCGAGGCTGGAAAGGGGGTTTCTAGGGGTGTTGTGTATATAAACTCACCCGTAATATTGCACCGCAAGGATATTGATAATGCTGCGCCAGTGTTAGCCAAGTAGTTACGAGAAACCACGGGGTGGAATAACCGTACGCATAGAGAATAATGACAGCAATACAGATGGCGGCGACGGGGATCTTGTCGGTCCAATACGTTAACACCAAGTTGAGGGCGGTGATCTCGAAGGGAATCAGAATGGCCTCGTAGAGGAAGAAGTTCCAGCCGGCAAGAAATCCAAGGGCTTCGTCGACCCATTTACCAGCCATTCGAATGAAGGAGCCGCTGACAGGCATGTAACAAGTCATCTCAGCCAGGGAGTTGTTGATGAGGCAGACCATGAGGGCGTGGAGGGAGTAGGCGAGGAGCAGGTTGGCGGGGCCGCCGGTGGCCAACCCGCTGCCGATACTGACGAAGAGACCGGTGCCGATGGTACCGCCGATGGCGATCAGCTGGATTTGGCGATTGCCAAGATGGCGCTGCAACTGGTCCTGGCCATGGGTGATTTCACCGATGGACTCGCTTCGCTCAGAGCTCTTCTCACCGGTGGCGCCGCCCTTGTCGCCGGGGTGCGCCGGTAGATCTGCCGCTGCCGCCATACTGAGAACAAGAGAGAGAACTCCGCTGGGAAAGCGGGATACTGGATAGGGTATACGACGTCTGGAAGCTCGGAGGGCCCGATGTCATTATATCGAGGAATTAACACCAGACAGGACCGGGGGATGATCAATTGGGATGGACGAGCAAGAGAGAAGGGCTGGCGGCCAGGGGGAGACGAATTGGTTTGGTTTATGTATTGATTGCTCTTTAGTCGGCAGCGAGGTGTGGGCAGTCAGTCAGTTAGTTAGTGTCGTCCACGGGTGTGTGGGCATCTGGATCCCAACCCAAGGCCAGGATGTTTAGCAGGAACTTACAGTAGGTACTAGAGGCAGAGGCGGGGTGACTGACTTGGCGGTATCCAGGTACCTGAAGATCGTTTGAGCATGTACCGGATGTACCAGACCAGACCAGACAGACAGCCAGCCCTCGGCGTCAGGCAATTCTTAAGTAGGTATCTCTGTGCCTGCTATGTGACTCCTTTTGTGACAGCATATCACTTGCACTTCCTCGATGTCTTGCACGTTATATTGCCGTCGACGATATCTAGTCGCCCATTAGTGTTCTATAAACACCTACTTCGTAGGTACCTACATACTTTCACGTACAGTCAATGCGTATCTGGGGGCTCAGGTAATCTCTCAGGCATATATTACATAAGTACTCAGGTACCTGTAGTAGGTACCAGTTAACCTTGACTGCGATCTTACTTCCAGGTTACTTTTACTGAAAGTTAGTTAGAGTCGTGAACCTGGTATAATCTACAGTCCCTACACCGTATTCTATCGTAATCAGTCTGAATCTGCACTGTACATGACACTCATTCCATTCCCACGCTTCCTACGCTAGCAGGGTCTGACCTCCTGTCGTTCGTTTAGTTAAGCGTGGGCGAATGGCAAACTCGATAAGACTTGTTTCGTCTATTTACATATAGTATTGTAATCGCTACTCTTACTTACTCTAGCAATTACACCGGCATCCCTTGCCAAAACCACGTTACTCACGTCTTCTGCGGCACAAACGCTGGGGTAATTAGTGCGGAGTAGGTACCATTGTTGGTTTGTTGGTTGGTATTGCTCCTTACTGTAGGTTATGTAGGTACTCTAGCCCTCGCAGTTGTACAAACTCGTGGTGTTGCCATCATTCTAACATGTGGTGTAAGTAGGTAATAAGTAAGGAAGTAGGATTCCCATGTTCACGTTTCTAGAACGAATCCTACGTGGCAAAGCCGACCGTCGATCTGAGGGCCCTTGAGCACACACGTGTGTACATACTATGTATGTCCAAGTACTTAAGTATTCATCTTCAGTTTAGGTAGTGTGAGTAGTCGAGTGCCTTCGCACTCGCGCACAGAGCTGAGAGTTATGGTGTTCAGTCCGAGTTCAGTCCAATCACCGGGGGCTTGTTTGTAAGTACTTACTGTACTATATACCTAGGGTAGATAGAGGTGGAGAGAGAGTCCCTCGCCGATCCCAGGCAGGCCAGTTCTCCCCCACAGAAATCGGTCGTTGCCAAGGTCTTTATCGCCTCTTCTACTCACCATTACCACCTTATCTTGCTAATTTGTTTTGGTCATTCCTTTCTCTTCCTTAGTGCATAGACTTCCCCAGCCGTCGATGGAGATGACCGACGGCGGGAACGACGACATCACACGTCGAGTTAGAGATAACCGGCCTGGTTCGCCGTCCCCGTTAGCGCATTGTGCCTGCTGGGAATGATTGTGTCGCGCTGGAGAAAGCCGCCACCTCTCCAAAAGCCATTCGTCTCGAGCCACCCGGTCGGGCTGACCACGCACGCCTGGTGCCGTACTCGTCGTGTTCACGCTGGCTGTAGTGCCTGTCCGATTACAAGACATACATAAGTACACTACACTACTAGGTACTATATGTACTACCGAGGTAGCGTCGACACGACGGTGGCGTGCACTACCATCCAAAGTTCCTCTCCACCCGGAGCCGGGTCACTGGGGCCGCTAGGTACCTACCTCTAGGCTCCCAGAGCATTGGTGCGCTTTTCCTGTCTGGTTCAGCATTGCAAATACTCCGATATTAATTAAGTACGCACATTACCCTGTAGACGCTCCTCCACAGGCTCGCTGCGTCTTCCCTGATGTGGTGTAAGGTAGAGCCATACTAGGGAACTAAGCCCCCGATGCTAATATACTTAGTGTGCTGCCTTCCTTTGCGCCCTTCCGTCATTTCAGCACCATGGTTAGGTATTCATTGAATACAGCTGTGCCTGTGCCTAGAGGCTCACTATCTGCTCCTAGACTGAACCTTGGAATAGATAGAGATACGGAGAGTGTCTCACCGTCGACTAATGTGCATGCTATTAGGACAGTTTCAGGTTGTAGATAGCATCACTCTGCCCAGAGCGTCCATCGTGTTACCTATGCCAGGACTACTTGACTTGCTGGGCTTAATGGTACAGAGACATTAGGAGTGAGGGGAGTAAGGAGTGGAACTCGGAACTCTAACCTCTGACTAGCTGTTCTAACTCAACAGTAACATGCCTATTACAACTAGATAGTAACCACGCAACACTCACTAAGTAGGCCAGTTAGTGCCAGCGATGGCCAATGGCCGATGATGTACTTGGTGCTACTGCTACCGCAGGAACTCGACTAGGTACATACTCACATACAGTAGTAGGGACCTGTCTAGGTCACGGCCTGGTGCCGGCCGTTGAGAACCAGGAAACGTCGGGGTGAGGGGTGTGTTCTACGATTCATGGCTCGAGATGGTACGGTATCGAGGATGACATGCAGCGAAACGGCATCCTTTGTGCAACCCGAGACAGCCCCGAGATCTGGCTCATCTGAGGGCGGGCAGGGTGTGAGGCGCAGTACATACATTTGTACTGCAACCATCCCAAATGGGCGGCGTACAGTTTTCAGCTGGGTAAGGCGGCACCCTCAACAACGGCATACCTAGACAGGTAGCGAGGGTAGACAGAGATGGGGATGGGTAGAGCCTCGCCATCGAATGTTAGTGTAACTCGGATCTTGTTCAGATGACCTACTCACAGCTTCCCAGGGGTTTCGTAGCGTGCCTAATTCTAATTATACGTATATTAGTAGTGTCTAAGGGTACAGCATACAGATAGATACATACAGGTCAGTAGAAGGAATCGTTACGTCTAACTAAGTAAGTAGTGCAAGCGGTGATCACAACTTCAGACGCGCTCTCGAACAGACTCGCCCTCTTCGCCCTCCTTACTCGATATGTACCACTATAATTACTATCTGTAAGTATGTACTTACTTAGGTAGTCTCGGGAGTGTATGAAGGCAAAGACGAACAGTGAGAAGGCCTCGTGACATGCTACCCAAGGCGGAAGGGGCGTTTGTGGCTCCCACACGACAATGTCACCCACTTGCCGAAGACACTTACTTACAATACTTATGTCAGTGATTCTCTAAGTACAGTAGGTACCTAGCCACTAGTCGTTCTCCCTCTTTTTTTTTTTTTGATTCTGAATCTCTTTTTTTTTCTGGGCCGACATTTCGTCAGTCGCAACAGAGAGCGGGAGAGAAAGCTTGCTGAGGTCTTGGTGAAGGCTTGCTGCGGGCAGAGTGCGGGCGCCAAAAACTCTTCTAACTCCAGGGTCTTGTCCAATGGAAAAGGCGGAAGTCGATGCCATGCACGATGACGACAGAACGTCAGATCCAAGACCACGCTAAATCTCCGGGCGTATCAAAAACGGGCCTGTGTGTGGGGCCTCTGTATGGGGACGCCCGCGCTAGACAGGGGCCCCGAACAGGGCTATGGGCTACTCAGTACGGTGGTGGAGATGGGTACCGGCCTGTACTTACAGGGGGCTTGTGGGCGAACTTCGTTATGCGTTGTGCGCCAAGTCCACTATAACTCTTCACCTACTGTACTACATAGGTACCTAGGTACCGCCTATCTATCACACCGCGATTACTCTAGGATTTTCCCCTGGGCACAATAGGTACATACCTACTTACATACTACTACTTACCAGTAGCACATACATGGCTATGGTGGTGTTGTGGTGAGGAGAAGTCGACACGGCTTCGAATGCCGTGTTTCTCCGATCACGAGAGAGCATTGCGCTGCCCATACAAGGAGATTAATCATTCTCACGACCCTAAAGCTTCGCCCGAGATGATATGATGGGCATCCCTTATCTTGGATCATCAGAGCCCCGACGACAGAGCTGACACCTACTGGGAATAGCCTTATCTCTACAATACGCTCTATCCATGCTCTCGAGTCTCGACTGCTCCTATTTCTGTCCAGATTCCGTCCTATGCTTAATATCCGTGACGATTCTCATACGAACGAAGAGCCTCTATCGTGAACCGTCACGCCACCAACCTCACCATGGATATAGGATGTTTCTTTTAGTACTTAGGTAGGAGATAAGAACTCGCTACTCATACATACTTAGGCATGTTGCGTCAACAACAATGCTGTGCCACTCCCTGGAGAGATTAGATGGCTAGAACATCCGACGGTTTGTTTTAGATTGAACTGCTCGCTCTACCGGTGACCGCTGCTGCGGTATGTTCTCTATTTCATGCAAACGGAGGTATTTGTCCTGGCTCGAGATCTGATGATGCGCGTCTTGGCCGCAAAGATAGCTATTATCACATCTGTTGCGCGATGCCTGCCGCTGAGCGAGCCGATAAGGCTCACAGACATACAGGGGTTCGCCGAAACAGGCCCTTCTGGAACTCCTACGGAAACAGCCTCATGGTTTCCCAGCCGTCCGTTCACATCGGATTTTGGGGCCCGCGAATCGGTTTCTCTCCATGTAGAAAAGTACTGTCCCTAATCCCGTATCCGGAGGTTTCTGCCACACCACCATTTGAACCTTTCTTTCACTATTACACCAGGATCTACCCCTGACACGCATGATATAATACAGATACAAACGGCAAATCTATCTGAGCAAAATACGATTTCTGAAATGGAAAATGTGAGCTTTGGATTTTTTCAGATTTACTTGAGATCATAGACTACCCTATTAGGAAAACTACGCGAGAAGCAAGGGTAGCTACCTGCTGGAGAACATGACGGTGGCTGTGGTTCAAACACTGGATGTTTGTACTGCACTTGTATACCTAGTTCGAGGTTGGTTAGCGGAGGAGAACCATGTTGTCTTGCCCCCGGAGATGAATCATGATGGAATCAAACCAGTGTTTGGCCGGTACCGGCGCAGTGATTAGGGAAAACAGCGTTAGAATGACTGGACCTTAATAGCAACAAAGTTCAATAGTGTGACGTTTTCTTACAGAATGGGAAGAGGTATGTGTTCTAAAATGGATAGTGAGCTTATACAATCAGGTAGAAACGAGTTAATAGGGGTGGTAGTCATCGGTTCCTGAACCTTGCAACTCTCAAAGGGGTCTAACACTTCTTGATATAGCTATCCGTTCTTAGGGGTTATGTGATTATATTACTCACTGACAAGAGTTGCCGAGTAAATCAAGCTCGCCGTGTTACGAACGTGTTATCTTGGCCTACGCTAGAGTTGTGAATATCAAAGTGGGGTTACGACCTGACAAATTCTGTAGATACAAGTTTACTTTCAACATGTACGTGTTTGTCATTTCGAGGTGCTCTGATTTGCGGAAATCCATTTGTCTTGTAAGTCTCACGGCATGCTTTGTTGAAAGGTCAACGTACATGATGGGAAGGTTTTCTCAATCCATGGATTTTGTCAACCACTACACATGCAAAATGACAAGAAACTAGTATATGACTCTTGTCTTGAATCTTTGTCTTATATATACATACAATGCAACGCAATGGATATACAGAAAAACACGCGTAGACTTTCTACACAACCCCTATCTAGTCCTGTTTTATCTGTTTCATGCTGTCTGGGTTCTCATTCTTCTCAGGTCCGACTACGCCGCAACCTGCGGTCCAACGGTACCAAGTTTCCGAATCGTCTCAGCGAGCGAAACCGACGTCGTATACGCCTTTCTCGTCTTCTTCCTCTCGCCCTCGCCCAGATGGTCATGCTCCCGATTCCACTCGAGAACCTCGAGAACCATGCCCTCGAGGGTAGTCATTACGCCCTCGTAGCCCAAACCGCCCTCAGCTAAAGGCTTGCTCACGTCGGAGTTAGAAGCGATTAAGTGCGTGCAAATGGAAAAAAGCCCGGGCTTCAAATGCCGCACGTCGCCTTGCAACGGCGGCAACAGCTTGCCAAGGACGGAAAATGGAAATGGGAGGAATGGTAGGTCCATGTAAAACTCAACCATGTGTGATAGGACCAGCATAAGAACTGGCGGTAAGGACAATGTGGTGAAGGAATGACACGATAGCACCCTGATAGCCGAGTATAGATCTGCATAAGAGATTGGGGGGTTCGGATCGGTTACTACGAATGGCCGGCCCGAATGTGACGATGCTGACGGCTGGAGCAGCGCCGCCTCGTGGTGCAAGTGTGCTATCGCCACATTGGCGCCGTGCACGAAGCTTTGCACAATGTGATTAACCCACCTGCGAGGACGATGACGAGTTAGCCCCGCTCAACTCATCGCGTAGATAGGTATGCACACATCAGTTTTCCCACATGAGAGATGCATATAGGTGAAATTTTCGTAACCGTCTAATGCCAAAACAACATAACCAGATAGGAAGAAAGCAAACTCACGTAGGCATAACAGCTCTGCTTAGCGGGTCTCCAACCGTGTTATCCGTGGGATTTCCATAGACGCCATTCGCAGGCCTGATAGCACCCGTCCGAAAGCCCTCTCGATCCGCTTCGCAAACAAAGCGTTCGGCGACCGCCTTGCTAGCCGGATAATTGCCGAAATACCCCGAGCGCTCTCGCAGCGGCAGCTCGAAGTCCCGCGTATCGAGCACCTGGAAGAAACCCCTCGGCTCCCTCGCCCACGGCGCAACCCACGCGCCGACGGACCGGATCGAGATGCTCGCCGAGGACGTGGCGCTGAAGACGGAGGCCCCTGCCGCTTTCGCGGCGGCTAGGAGGTTGGCGGTGCCTTTGACGTTCACCGATTCAGGGAACGCGTACGAGTGCGCCGACCGATCGGACGTTAGAATGACTGCCGCCGTGTGAAACACCGACAGCGGTAGGTTGGCGGCGGACTTGGGCCACGGGCGAGCGAATGCGGCGTCGACGGATGCGCGGGATGTGATGTCCGTCTGGGCGAAATCGACATCTAAGGCCGGCCCGGATTGCATGTCACTGCGCTCTGTCCGCCGGATGTCTAGGATGCGGATGTGCGTCGGCGGTGTCCCGCGCGCTATGAGCTGTAGCACGATATACCCGCCCACGAGGCCTGACATCAAGTTAACGCTGGCGAGATATGGGGATTTCGAATGAGACATCTAGAGCGGCATGGCGTCATGACGCTCATCGCTCCGCAGAATCATAAAAGTTCAGGGGATCACGAGTGAGTGCGTGAATACTCATTCTATACCAGGCGTTCCCTTCGCCCGCTTATGCATGCCTAGGGAGCGAGAAAACGAGATGAAGTATGAAAAGACTCACCAGACCCGCCAGTGACGATATATCTGCGATCCAGCTTCGGCGGCAGCTTGTGCGTGTAGTCAATAGGATGCTGCTGGAGTCTCTCGTACGTCTTCTTAAGGAGTTCGGGCGTCCATCGTGATCCGGACAGCCGTCTCACTTCCTCTGGTGTCCCGCTCAACTGCCGATTTACACGCACGAGATAAGCGAGCACAAGGGCAATGCTCACAAAGCCCCAGAGGACCCAATTGTCTTTGCTGAGCATGATGAAAGTTTGAAGGGATTTTATGTCACGGTGAAATATTTTGACAATGGCTTTCGGGAGAATGGGATGTTGTGTCTTGGTGGTGCACTGCGTCGGCCGGAGTACCTTGGTGATGATTCTACGATTTCTAGTTGTGACGTTTCTCACACGCACACGCGTTGAGAGTCTCGGGTTTCCGGCCGACGGCGTTGATAAACCAACTCGATATTTTCTCTTCTACATATTGTGTTTCGCGAAACCGAATACGTTACCTTTTGAGGATTACCAACATTCTTGACAGGTATTTGGAATATAATCATGTCATGCCCGTTTATGAGTTTACGCTGCGTGTGCGATGTGATCCTACCTACGTATGCACATATACAAGCTATCGTTTTATCGGTGACCTCTTCTTTGAGTTTGTCCTGGAGGTAGCGGGCCCATCGTCGCGACATCATCTCGAATGCGATATGTTGTCTGAGCCATATTCATATCCTTCATAGCAAGATTGAGGATTCTCTCTTATTATAACCTACTACGATGACGGCGGCGACAACATTAGCTTTGGATCACTTGTTTGATCGCGAATACATCGCAAGGAAGAAATAACAGTTGCCTTCACATGTCCGTACTCAAACAGAGATGGTACAAAACACCTTCATCCTTCAGGCGTCAATGATTGTTAGCGGCATCCTGAATATCGAGACTCTACAACATCAAGTTGTGAAGGTTTTGGTAAGACGATGATAACAGCTACGCTGAGGTTCTGAGAACCCCACATCGGCCCAATTGCAACAACTGCGGACAGATGAAGAGGGCTTCGTAGATTGCGCGCTCTAAGCCATGCTTCTCTCTAGCTACGCTATCCTCCTTGGCTATCGTCTCTCCATCGGTAATACGGTAGCGGCTCCAATGGTTGGGTTAGCCACTTTGTCGCCCGCCACCATTGATCGGAGGCCTAGACTTTATTCTGCCAGATTAGGCTAGCCGTAGGAAAACGAGTGGTCAGTTGATATGAAGTTACAGTTTCATGCGTCGTTCAGCCACGGAAACACGTCTCCCAATCCGGGCTGGACATTGTTGAATGGCGAACAGTGTCCCAGCGTCCCTTATAGCAGCTGTGAGATAGTGAGTGGCTGTGTAGCGCCCAGCGGTCCTGATGATGCGTTTCAGCCTGACAAGGCAACATGTCTATGATTTATGAGGTAGCGCAACCCATCGCCTTCTGCTAAAAGGCCTGTATTCAATTGAACTTCCGTTTTATCGCCGAGAATTACCTCTGGAGTGATGTCTTGACTTTGTACAGCTGCGCTCGCTTACGGGTCCCGAAGAGGCGTAACCTGCAAGAATGGCGCCGTAAGTGTAACCCATCTCATATTATCGAGCTTGGAATTCGACTGCCACAACGAGGAATATGCGTTCAATATCTAACAGACGTCACCTCTTAGATCGGCCGAGCAGTTTGACCCGGAGGTCGTGTTTAAGGAAGCTCGGGATGACTTCCTCAACTCACTCCAACCTCTGGAGCGAACCGCATTTGCCAAGTGTGTGTCAGCAGAAGAGTTGATCAAGCAAGTGCAACAGATGCCAGCATTAGCGGGGAATCCTTCTCTCTTAAGACGAACAATAGGCAAAGTGAGACGACTGAGTGATATACTATCGCCCTATTTCGACACTGTTGGCCTTTTTGTCTCGTCTCACCCTGAATTCGCCGCAATTGCTTGGGGCGCCGTCAGGCTTGTGCTACAGGTAGATCCCTCAGTTGTCATGACACTGTCCGTCTAACTCTATAGCTGCTGACATTCCTCAGCTCGCCTCGAACTTCGACACCTTCTTTGGCAAGCTTACCGACACGCTTGAGCAGATTGGCATGGCGCTACCGAAGTATCGGTTCATCCTCAATCTCCTTCAGGCAAAATACAACAGGCAAGCATCTCTATCGGACCGGCAAAGAAGGCTTCAACAGTCCATGGATCTATCAATTCGTATCAAGAAGTCTATATGTGTACTCTATAAAGATATTCTCCGTTTCATGTTGGTTGTAGTACGCGTCTTTACCAAATCAGACGGTTGTAAGCATTCACTTCCGTTATGTGATGCCTATTGCATCGACTAAGTTTATGTAGCATCTAAATCTTCAATCCGAGTCGGCTTTGGACTTCTTTGGCAGCCATACGATCTCAAGTTTAAGAATTTCCTGGAACAGCTAGCGACTCACCGCACCTTACTTGAAAGCGAAATACAATGCTTCTCATTGTCCCAGGCAGACGAGATAGAGGAGGTACTCGCAAAGGAAGCTATCGCATCCGCAGCAGAACGTGTGAGAGTTAGGTTGGTTGAAACAGCAATCGAAGAGTGCCTCACTGCCACAGAGCAGGCTAGCTACGCCACGCTTAAAGGTCAATAACCTTGCCGACTTATATCAATTTAGAGGTTCGCTAACCTCTTTGACTTTATAGAACTCAAATTCTCAGTATTGAAGACATGGCTCAAGGCTCCTTCATACGCAGACGACCTGGAAAGGGCACTCGAGTTACGTGAATTAGGCACAGCAGACTGGCTTTTCTCGGAAGAGATGTTCAGTAGTTGGCAAGACTCTAACATCAATCGGAATGGTCCGGGCTCACCGGGTGATGGGTGGCTTTGGATCCATGGTACAGCTTGTCACCTCTCAAGCCCTTGGCTAATATTATTGTTACGCTAACATGGGATTCCAGGTAATCCGGGTTGTGGTAAGACGGTGACAGCCGCATCTGTGATAGAATTCGTCAAGAACTATTCCTTCAAAGACTGTACTTGCTATTTCTTCTTTCGAGCTGGTGGGCGGGATTCTGATCAGCCTGTCAATGCCCTCAGTTCGATGCTTACCCAAACTCTGAAGCATCATCGCAGCAATGAAGATCTTATTGACAAGTTTCTCTTTGCGATGGACGAGTTAGGAAGTGGACAGCCCAACGCATCGGAGAATGAGCTCTGGGACTTGTTCAAGATTTGCGCTAATGCGGGTTTCATCGATAATATCGTCTTAGATGCTATTGATGAATGTATCCAAGGGGAAAAACTTGTTTCAAAGCTCCTCCGGACTCTTGCATTTCCTTCTACTCTGCTAATGTCACTGGAAAACTATCGTTATGGACGCAGCGGCCCTACACAGAAAGCCAGTCTTAATAGACTCCACGGTCCTGCTCCAGCGCCGAAAGTAGTGTTGTTCAGCCGACCTCACCTGACTAGCCTTTCGGAGTTGTTCCCTGATAAACAGCTGGCTATTAAGCATCGAACGTCAGGAGATATCGATGTTTTTCTGACACGCAAAATCAAGAGCTTACGAGACAAGAAGCTCTTGCCAGCAACCATAGATGTGCCCCAAACAGTGTTCCGTCTGGCTCACCGAGCAGATGGTATGTTTCTATGGGCTCGCCTCATGATCCAATACATCTCCTCGCCAGTATTCAGCCAGAATAAGCGTCTGAAAGAGATAGAGCGTATTGTCAAGCCAGAGAAACTTGATGATATGTACGATCGCATTATCCAGCTTATATTGCTTCAAGACCCCGAGTCAAGGAAGTTCGTGCAATGGATTCTCATGTGGCTCGCTTCATCTAAGCGCGAGCTGTCCGCAAAAGAGCTTTACGAAACGCTGAAAACAATGGGCGGCCCTGAGGATGACCCGTCCGATCTCATTGAATACAATGAATTTGGCAACGCGATCGTAACAATGTGCTCCTCACTCGTCGAGAGAGTAGACGGCCATATTGAAGAGTTTGAAACAGATTCATCCGATTTCCATGTCTCTTACCGCCTAATACATTTGTCTGCAAAAGAATATCTCATATCATTCTCGTCTGACAGACTCCAGCAGCTGATGGGAAGCGAAGAGCAGCTGTGTCTCACGATATCGCGAAGTTGCCTTTTATATCTTTCTAAGCACATGCCCCGGAACACTGCAAACTCTGAAAATTCCAGAGTACCACTGTCAGCAGAAAGGGTCGAGCGTGTTTCACCGTTATATACTTATGTCACCGAGTTCTGGATTCCCCATCTTCCCACATCCCTTTTTCACCTAGACCATAGGAGAGTCAGTTCACTTGGCCAAACGGGTCAAATAGGAGACCTCTATTCCAGCTTCTTATCCACAGCATCACAATTTCTTTTTGGCAGGCAGTCACTGTTATCTTTCATTGAGGCATTTTATATGCTCAAGCAAAGCACGGGTGACCGCAGACCCCTTATTGACGATCTCCAGCAATGGGCACAGCGAGGTCTCAAGCAGCTGCCGCGCACCTGCTCTGATGAAGTGCCCGCCAATTCGGTCTTCGACGGGTTCTTACTGTTAGCTGATTATATAAGAGAGCTGGAGCATGAGTGGGGAACCGCACTCTCAGAAACTCCTGGTCTGGTCTGGGACGAAGTCTTGTCACACAACCCTTGCCCTTTGATCCCCACGACCTCTTCCGGTGCTGTCCACAACCTTGCACCAACAGTCGATGAACGATATCGTGATTTTCTCAGTTCCAAGTGTCTCGTGAAAATCTCCGAGGTGACTAGTGATCGCCGCCTGCTTGTTGTACTCAGCATTTGGCCATCCGGGTATGGAGACACCCCAATAAACGATAATGGGCTAATGCTAACATGGGTTCGGGAATAATAGGGTATATAATTCACTACTTGAAAATCGAGGAGACGACGCATACTCATGCCAGAAGCTACAAGATTCATGCTCTGGATGGGCGGCTTTGTACGAGTTATACGACATATCTAGCACACCCGACCGAATTTTTAAGCACTGGATAGCGCTGGACAAGGTTGAAGTATGGATTCAGCATTGCCACAGCCTTTCGGAGCGGCATGTTCAATTTCCGGTAGCTATCAGCCCCTGTGGACATAAGTTTAGTATTCTTAGGGACATTTTTGCAGTAATTCCGGAGGGGAATGGCAGGTCATATAAGAGAGCTAGGGTTACTAGAACGCGCCTACTGGTATCATTCGACAAGTGCGCCAACGACCTCTGGTGCGAGTCGTATGCCGGCGGCGTAAACTCCAGAACGACAAGGAGATGGGAAGTCTCCAACTACCTATATCACTACTGGGTAGGCTTTAACCAGACTGGAACCATGATTTTCTTTACGGATAGGACCGCTAAGAACCATGGCCATCGACATCTCGCCGTTTTTCACGTTTCGGTTTCGGATAGGATTGAGCTATCTCTCGCCAGCCCAACTAGGACGTACAGCTACTTGGAGGCTGAACCCATAACTGCGAGCCGACACTGCTTCCACCCACAGCGGACACTCATCGCATTTACTGTAGCGGGATCAGCTCTTGTCTGGGACTACAGTGACGCCAGCGGAAATAGCGAGCTGGCCCTGTATCCATTCCACACTACCAAGGGATGTCACCGGAGACTCTGGCTGCTACACCAGTCTTGCACGGAAGGAATCCGGTTCTCCGAATGCGGCGATCAAATTATCCTCGAATATTACGACACCAAGACCGATTCGTTATCGGAATCATTACGCAAGTCTCGCTGCACACGTTTTATCAAGGTCCCGCAGCATATCCTCGAAGACTGTGACCAGATCCAAACGGCGGATCAGTGGAACAATACGACGTCAAACACCGCCTCAGATTCTTCACCCGGACCTTTAAGCCTGCGGCTGTTGTCGAACAACACCGCCCGATCATCAGATGCTATCATCGACACCCACGGCAACTTGAGCAGCGTCTCTGTCAACACTAGCGACGGCGTGGTGAGCCTAAGCCTCAATAACCGAACAGACGGCGGTTCTTCCCAAGTAGACGTCGAGCTCACCCGATTGCCGGACACATGGCAAGGCCTGGACGAGACGAACGTCATCGTCCAAGTCCCGGACGCCCACAGCGACAAGATTCAAATGACCTTCAACAGATCATTGAACCTCCGCTACAGTATGTCTGGCGACGCGGACTCGTATTTCCCTGCCGTTGTGGAGCGACCCATTGACAGTCTGGGAAGAAGCGTGCGGTGCAACACCAACACGGGAATTGCGCAGATTGGCGATTCGTGAGGCAGAGATGATGGACTGTTTCTAATCTATCGTTGTATTACTACTCACTTGAAAGATCACGAGGAGGTAGGCGTTGAGGGCCATTTTTTAATTAATGCATATTTAAGTACCTAAGGACCTTTTGATTAGGCATTGATAGTGTATTTAGCGCACGCTTTACAGCGCACAATCACGGCCTATGGACCCCGCACCTAACATACCTATGTACAGTAGGTAGGTAGATACCCGAGCATACCTATATACATATTTACATACAAAATGGGATATATATGTTTATGCCTACACAAGTATTATTATCTATATCAACTAGATTACGTGTCAATTCCGAACGACTGCCCATCTTGCAATAACTGGCCAATGCGTGGTGATTTCGTCGTCTGGTAGACATACTCGCAGAATTCCCTGGTGAGCTCAAAAGGCCGGGCAACCACGTTGGGTATGTACTTGCCCACGAGCCTCGCCGGGTCGATGTTCTCCACGGCCAGCCTCTCACATAGGAACGTCCGGAACGACTCCACGCCCGGCCTGAGATATGTGCTGTGAAAAGGAACGTCAATCCCATCCAGCGGAATGGTGGCACGACCCCGTGTCAGCTTGAGGGGCTTGGGCTTCGACTGCGTATTGCGGATGGCTGCACCAACCTGAGACTGTAGGTAGTGCTGGTTCTCCGCTTCTGTGGCATCACCGCCTTGTATCCTTGTCCACGAGAGGCCATCCAGCACACCCGCCAGTACGTCGAGAGCGCGCAATTCACCAGCACAGACGTACTGCATGTTACTCACGTTGAAGTTCACAATCTCGATTAAGGAACCTGTCGCGTCACGAATGGTCCGCACAATCTCGCGCAGCCTGTCCTCGCTACATGGCCATGCGACGCGTGAAGGGTTGACGGCACACATGGCATAATCGGACCGGCCCATTTCGTCGCGTTTTACAGCCACTTGCATGCACAAGCCACGGTAGAAGACGACCGAGACAAGTGTCTCGACGGGCATGACTTGCGAGACACAAGAAAGCGCGCTGTATTCACCTAGCGAGTGTCCGGCATATACGCAGCCTTGGTCGTCAATGAGACCGCGCGCCTCCAAGTCGCGGAAGGCAGCCAGTTGCATCAGCGTCAGCGCCGGCTGTGTGAACTGCGTCATCGAGAGGAGCCCGCCTGCGCTCCTGAATGTGTGAGACGATGTCCTCATTGTGATAGCCCCGAAGACGGGCTGGCCGTCGGCACACCGCATAGCACGATAGTTGGCACGGATTTTCCTTCCTTGCGAACCTCCAAAATGGACAGTCAACTCCTTGGGGTTGTTTCGCACGATATCTAGGATGGAGAAACCTGTCCAGTCTGTTAGATCTGAAAAGCAGGGAAGCAAGCACATGGGGCCAAAAGAACTGGGAAATGAAGCAGGGGGGAGGGATAAAGAGAAAATAACACACCAAAAGTTTCAAGAAGATGCGAATCAGCGCGATTCCACACCTCTCTTGCCACTGGACTTCTCTCGTACAAGTCCATGCCCATACCCTGTTCCTGAGAGCCCTGTCCGGTAAAGACATAAGCAGTAGCAGGCTGTTCAACAATTGCCCTGCCCACCAACACTTCCTCCGTACTATCATCGTCAACTTTAACAACCTCGAACTCAACTACCTTGCAACCGGACTGCATGGCCACGTGCCGAAGCCTCACCTCGATCAAATCACCTGGCAGAACCATGCCCACGAACTCAGTTTTGTAATCTCGCATCCTCTGGTTGCCGGTGTGCCTCTCCACTAGGCTCCTGATCTGCCCACTTATGTGCATGCCGTGTGCTATGGTGTCGGGTAGCTTTGCGTACTCGGAAATCACGCGCGAGACATGTATGGGATTGAAGTCTCCAGACACGCGCGCGTAGCTTTCGTTGGAGGCCGAGGCCTTGAACACCGGAGGATTCTTGTTATGGCCAGGGATCGCAACGTTATGCTCTAATGGTATGGGTTGATCTACCTCGGACCCGGTGCGGCGGAGATATTCAAGAACTGGGTTTCCACTGGAGGGGCCTTGTGCCTTATACTTTACCGTGGCGGCATGGATTCTTTGGCCAGTGGTTGCAGTCATCAGAAACACGGTGCCGGATGTTTCTACACTAGAAAAGACGACCTTGTCTTGAAACTGGCTGCGGGTTTTGAGTCGGAACAATAGTTTCTTGCCAATGAGCCTGTCGTCTGGAATGTCGGCGGGCATCCGAAACCACGGCTTCGCTTTTAGAACTGCGATGTGAGCTGCACTCTCAAGGTGAATGGAATAATCGGACTCTTTCGTGTGCTTGAACGTGGTTTCAAAATCAGTGTATACACCGCGGTACAAGAACTGAGAAGTGATATACATCAGAACTCTACCGTTTTGATCCGAGACCGTCGCCTGGACTTCGACCATCTTGCCTGAGTCTTGGATGACCACCGCAGTGATCTCTGATGAACTGCGTAGCACTTGTCCTTCCTTGAAGGGTTCTGATCCAGGGACGACAGTGAACCTATTGGAAAGATGTACTAGTCTCAGTAAATCGGCATCGATGGCTTGAACTAGAGGCGCCATTAGAGCTTTCCAGGCCACAACGACCGCAAAGTCCATTGGGGCGAGCACAGGACGCCCGGGCCGCGGGATGTAAAGTTCTGACCTGTTGTCCAACTCAGCTGTCAGGGCCTGAATCGCCCTAGCATCGACCTTAAGAGAGCCGCCATCGAATTGAGTGGCCTCAGCGGCGACATTCAATGGAAGGTTCTCCTCACCGAACCAGACCTCCTTGTAAAACTTTCTAATGCGCAGGTTTTGAGACTCGAGGACCTGGCGAATAGGTGCGTAGCTGCATTCCGGCCGGTACATGTACATCAGGTCAAGTGCAGCAGGGTACCCTGAGGCAGTACGATGTTCAAAGAACTTGACGGGGATCATGTCACCGTCTATCGGACCTATCTGCATCGTGGCAACAGGCTTACCACCTATGTTTTCCTTCATGGCTAGGATCGTATTCTCTGTTGATTCGGCGTGGGTTACTTCTATCAACATGTCTGGGCGTGGGACTAGCAGGCGGCGAATAGGGTTGCTCTCGAGTCGTTGCCCCTGCACGAACACATCGGCCTTTAAAAATGTGCTGAGCCATCCCTCCTGGCCACCAGTGATTAGACTGATCCATTCGTCATGAGCGGGCAAAACTGCTTCTGGGCTTGCCAATATATGGTACCTCGTTTTGTGCCTCTCCACGACTGTGGCGTTTACCGATGTTCTCGTGCCGACCTCAGATTCCGGATAACTGGCAGTCGCATTGCTATACCATTCCACGACCGGGATCATGTGCTCTGCGTCGTGATAGACGTCCGTTATCAACCTTTTGATGACTCCCTCGTGCACACCGTCTAGAATATCCTTGATTGGCTCATCGGCGATGGTTGCGCCCCTCGCAGCTACTGGGCCGTGCAAGATGCACACTCTACCGACGTCACTATCCACGACAGCTTCTAGGTCCTCGGATTGCCATAAGGAGTCCTTTTTAAACCAAAATTCGAAGTCTTCGTCTAGGACCGGGACAAATGGAACAGGCTTTTGACCGCTGCGCCTACACAACCCTAGAAAGTATTTGCAATCTCGCGCATCTAGTAATTGCTGTCTTGCTTGCCGATACACTGCGAGCACCTCTTCTACAACTGACAAAGGGTCTTGGATCAGTGCATCGTCCTTATCAGAGATATCGAATATGACTTCGAAATCGACAGTGGTAATAAACCGCTGCATGACGCGCCGTATGAAGTCAAGAGTTAATTTCTTATATGATGGGTCGATCCATCTTTTTTGGTGCTCGATGAATAGAAGGTCGACAAGTCTGTGCATTACGTCGCCATAACTCATATCCGCGAGTTCCACAACCTGCCCAAGAATAGTGCGACCGAACCACGGTTTCTGAAAATCCGCGTTCAGCCGCCGTATGATATCGGCGCGGACCTGCTTGTCCTGTAACCTAGCTCGGAGAGCTTCTTTGGAGAGGTTGAATATCGTCTTGTCAAGCTCGGCCCAGAGCACAACGCCACGGGTAGCAAGTTTGTGGATGGGCTCTCCCATCTCAGAGCGCACTGTGAGAACTCCACCGGTTCGCGCTGCCTCTCTAGGTGGTAAGTAGGTCTTCTCCCATTCGTGATCCTCTAGACCCCTCGTTTCGACGATGGCCTGTTTCGCGGCGGGTGATGTGTGCGCCTCCTTGGCGACCATACAGCGACTTCCGAAAAGGACGCCGTCGAAGGGCATCCGCGGGTAGCCGTCGTACCTGGTCGACCACTCCCCCGTGAGATAGGGGTAGGCATCTTCAGCACTGGTGAAGCCTGAGCCGGCTATTAGTACGATATTGCGGCAACGACGTACACTGCCGTACCACGATAGGATGGGTTCGTGGAAGTCCTATTTAGTGTGAGCTACTACTACGAGTATGAGCAAGAGTTGGTGATCGAAAATAACCCTTTTACATACCTCGCAGGAATGGTGCCCACCTCCTCGCCCACCAGTCCACTGCATCATCACTGGAAATTGCGGGTTAGCCTTAGCGATGGCAATGACTTGGTGGACGGCCCTCTCAGAGCCCGGCTTGAAGGCGATCTGGCGTATGCCTAGGGTGCGAATATAGCCATTTGCAATCTCCACTGACGGAACGCCGGCACCGAATGTTATACCTTTTATCGGCACGCCTTGTGCGCACAGATTACGAATGAGGGGAACCTGCCATGCTATGGCTTTTGGGCTGGCATATATGAGATTGATAACGATGCCTCGTCCCGGGGGGGTTGCGGCCTCAATTTTCGCAATAGCTGCAGACAAGCTCTCGGCGTTGTAATACCCGCCACCGCCCAGTTCAATCTCATATCCTGCATTCATTGTCGAGGCGACGAAATCCCACGGCACGGTGGTAGGCGTCATCCCGGCCACTAACAGGGGCGGCAGGCCAAGTAAACGACTCATAGCCGTATCCACCATTGTTCGACCTCCAGTGCGTACTAGTCTAGGTCCATACTGTTTTGCCCAGTTAGGGGCATATTGGAGATGCTGTGTATCCCGACTGAATATCTCATGCTTATATCCGATGTCTGCTCCTGTGGATAAGCTGCTATTGCTACTACCCTCGAGATCAGTGGCAAGAATTACGCGAACACCGGTCCCTTGTTTGATGCGGCTCGTGAGGCTGGCAACGCCTGCGATTCCTCCGGGGCCAAAGTCGAGTATATGGGTAGCACCGGGCATTGTAATGGCCTTTTCCCAGTTCACCCTATCCAAGCACTACAATTCACAAAGTCAGTCATTCGAATTTTCTCCAGAAAACTAGCCTCAAAGATAGTTACTATTGTGAAAGGGAAAACGGTCTCCCAAGTGACTCACAATTAACCTAATTAGTGAAGGTATAATATTCTCGTTCTGCATTTTAGCTCGAATGTCCTCTCCCGTACATGTCGAATAGAGAGGAATGCCGAGTTCTTCGCTCGAGATTTTAGTTGATCTGAGGTCTTCGTTTTCAAGTTGTCGAACAGTTTGTGCAAGATAGGAACTATGGAAAGGAGCGGTGATGGGGAGGAAGTGTTTCACAAACCGGCGCTTCCGTTGGCTGAAGCGCACGCGGGTGTCATCCATATCCGCAGGCGCTTGAATGTCGCGGAGAAGACGACAGAAACCGTAGAGAGACATGGGTGGTCCAGTCATCACTAGGTTTCTCGGACTGTTAATCAACGCTATGACTATCTTTTCATCTGTCGGTAGATGCTTATTTGCTGTCTCGACATAACGCTCTACGATAGGACGAGCTAGGCCCCGAACACATAAAGCTGAGGTTGGCGTGCCCTCTCCATGTTTCTCAGTGTCGTCTATCACTTCTGGCGCAATGGAAGGACGAGGGTATGCTTGCTGACTGCGCATGCCGATGAAGAAGAGAACTGTTAGCGCTTCTTCAGCATGGCGCATAAAGCTGTCCCTATCGACTGATGCCGCAATCACTGCAGCAGTGACGATACCCTGCGAGTGGCCCGTCACTCCGGCAAGATGCTCTCGAAGTTGGCCGGGATGTATGCCAAGTACGTAGCACACGACCACGACATGAGTTAGCTGGGCTAGGCCAATAATGGGGAAACTGAGAGGTGCTGCGATGAGATACTCGACGTCTGGCTGGGTATTGGGGCATTCCAGCCACTGTATTACATCCATGCCGTGATCGAAGTGCTTTGTGATTCCAGAGAACTTGCTGACTAAATTCTTAAGGTGAGCCGTCGCAACGTCTAGGAACTGCTTCGTCGCTGACGGATATGTGGTGTAGAGATTCCGAAGTTCCTCCAGGTAAGTCAGTGTATTACCCTGTCCGCCAAAAACTGCAAACACGCGCGCCTGGCCATTCGCGGCCGCGCGGAAGAGTGCCGAGTCCGTAATAGCGGAGCTAGAAAGAGGGCGCTTGACGCGATCAAGCGCTGTGTAGTAGGATGAGATTATGACAGGTCTCCGGAGCGCATCTGGAAGACTCGCGATAAAGGCGTGGATCTCCCTTCCGAGAAGGGTCTCGTCTTCGAATCGATTCAATAAATTACCGAGAACCTGTAGGTCGAGAATCGGGTAATTGCTGCGCTCGATCTGCGTTGCCACGAAACCGAGAAAGCGAGAGACCAGCTCGGCGACAGAGAGCGGTACTTCAGCGCTGGGTCTCTCGAATGTGCGGAGAAACTCATTTCGAAGTTGTCTCGTTTCGGCGTCTAGTGTGAGAGGGATGTTGGTGGTCCACTCGAGTGTTTGGTATGTGAGTATGAACTCTTGTGTCGAAGTCTCTGATTGAGGCGTAGTAATCTGGAAGTTGGAGCCCTGGCTTGTCCTATCTATGTCGATGAACTTGAACTTGTCGTCAACTTCGAAGAAGTCTTCGTCGGTGAGATCCATTGTCGTGTGTCGACACGATGCCCTTCCTAGATTAGCCCAGGACGGCAGAGATGATACTGTGCGGCCGGACTGAGACCAAGTTGTATTTTCAAAAGGTGCCGTTGTGTATAAGACTACTTGAGCCGATCTTTAGAGATGGTCGTGGAGGCTATCTAGGAATTTAGGATGTAAAATAGTGATAGAACAACTCGACGTTATCACATTATATTTCAACGAGGGGACGATTACGGAGTCTTATGAAAGACAGACAATAGATCACAGCGTTTTCATTCTCGCTAGTTACAATATATGACCGAATAAGGACTCTTCAATCGTCATAACACAATTACCACACAAAAGAAGTTATACTGATGGAGACGACAAGCATGAGATCCAGTTAGCACTTTGTCTTGGAGGTTGCAGGGGATGCAGGATTGAGGGATTGAGGATTGCGGGATTGTGGGATTATGGGAATGCGGGATGCTGGGATGCAGCGCTTAATTTACCCGTAGGGCTACAGCCGGGATCTCGATTTCTGTCTCAGTGCATAAACCGTCGCAATGGTATGGTAACTACCGATTTCAGCGAATTAGAGTCAAGTGTAGAATAGATCTAGATAAGAATCGACGATCTGCGACCGGGGAGAGAGTGTCCCTCGCAAACAGGGTGTTGTCGCTCGGTTTGGGCTGCATACAGTCAGATCCCCTCAAGGCCGGTGTATGCCCCCGTTAAATGCGTGCTGCTTTCCTGCAGCCCAGGACTACGGACTACTATCTAGGAGATCTCTCGAGTCTGCGAGTTGCCCTTGTATGAGACCGATGATCCGGTGAAGCTCGGATTCCTCGTCGTAATTCAGTTTTCCCAGTATAACAACAGTATTTGAAATTATGGAGCAAGAACAGAGGCAGCGCGAGCTGGCTCACCTTCTCCTGACGGAGTTATTAGCGTATGTTGGGAGATTTCGCGAGAGCCTTTTAGACTTACTAATGCCTTCAACTTCACAGTTATCAGTTCGCTATGCCGGTGCGGTGGTAAGTCCAGCATTGTACGGTGAACGGTATACTAGACCGTTTCTAACCCCATGTAGGACTGAAACACAAAAGGTTCTGTTCGATGACTTCAAAGTACGGAAACTTGTCGAGGTTGGCCCGTCCTCTACGCTTCTCAACATGGCCAAGAAGACCCTGGGCCAGTTCAATGTCGAGTCAGATGCAGTCAACGGAATCGAGCGGGATTTTCTCGCCGTAACTACGCACTACGATGATCTGTGCTACACATCGATACCTACCACAGATGAGAGCGAGGAGTCACTAAAAGCGAATAAGCCAATGCAGTGCATGCCCGTTGCACAAGAACGTAGTGTGCCAGTAGTAGCACCCGTATCAACTGCCTCAGTATCGAACAATGATCCAATACTAGATGCGCCTATTACTGCTTTAGATTCAATCATGGCTCTTGTCGCTAGCACCTTGAGGAAGCCAAGTTCAACGCTCGATCTCGGCAAGAGCCTCAAAGGTTTATCAGGCGGCCGATCCACCATTCAGAATGAAATCGTCGGCGACTTACTTGAGGAATTTGGCCAGGTGCCCGACAATATCGAGAACTTACCCTTGACGGACCTAGCATCGGCGATCCAAGCGACATACGACGGCAAGCCAGGTAAGATCCTGCGTTCCCGTATCGACAAAATGATGGCCGCGAAAATGCCTGCCTCGTTCGGCATGGCCGCGGTCAGGGCATACCTCTCCGATGCGTGGGGGCTGGGTGCCGGGAGGCAAGATGCTGTACTGTTGCTGGTCCTAGGTGAACAGCCGCCAGCAAGATTCAAGGAGTCTAGGGAGGCCGAGACATTTCTGGATGGTGCTGCACAGAAGCACTTAGACTCAGCAGGCCTAGCTAGACGAACAGTACAAACCGCTGGTCCCAATGCTGAAGAGGCATTGGTTGATTCCAAGGCGCTGTCGCAACTACGCTCGGAGAAAGACTCGCTTAGAGCCAAGATTGCCGCACTTCTACGCCCGGAACAAGGCAGTAGTAACACTGTAGCTGAGATTACAGACGAGGAGTCATCAATCAGTCTTTACGAGCGTGAGCTGGGCGATGAATTCTGCAACGGTATTAAGCCTATCTTCCAAGCCGGGCACCAACGTTCGTATGAGTCTGCTTGGAATTGGGTGCACATCGAGCTGCTATCTGCATACTATCGATGCGTTGAGGCACGAAATGCCGGCCGAGAGCCGAGCACACACGACCTCCTAGCTATCGAGCGTATCCTTAGAGGTAAATACAACTCGAGGCTAGAAAGAGTCAGGAAGTTCCTTTTACATAAAGAGGCATCGCATAATCATGGTGCAATCACGAAGATCAGTGAGGCCCTTGCCTCTGTCAGAGATTATGACGAACTTGATAAGACCACGAGCTCGAACGATAGCATTTGCGGCGGCTTTTCTGATGACATTGACGACCTCGACGAAAACGCAACGTCGCCAGATATGAATCGACGCCTCTTAGATGGCCTCTTCACAGGAAAACCAACAGCAATTGATATCAATGTTGTATCATGTGATGAGGGTACGCCCGGTCCTCTCCTCCGCGTCCTTCGGAGGCGGGGCCCGTCGTGGGTCTCGCACGAGAGGTTGACCGAACACGTTAATCTCGATATCTCTCCCTCACCTAACGAATTCGCTGGTAATTACATACTCATGACTGGCACTGGGCCCAAGTCAATAGGCATTGCTATTCTGCCTAAGCTTCTTCGTGGTGGGGCGAAGGTTGTGCTGGGGACGAGCAGGAAGATGGCCGACGCGGGTCCTTTCTACCAGAAGATCTATGCGAGCTACGGAGTACCCGGATCCAAGCTAGTCATCCTGCCTTGTAACCAAGGAAGCAGCCAGGACGTACACAATTTGATATCGCACATCTACGACCCGGTTAAGGGTCTCGGCTGGGATCTTGATATCGTCCTACCGTTGGCGGCCATGGCGGAAAAGGGCCGCGAGTTAGACGAGCTCGACTCTAAATCGGAATTGGCGCATCGAGCTATGCTGGTCAACACACTGAGAGGCCTCGGTGCTATCAAGAAGGTCAAAGCGGAGCGGGGAATCCGCACGAGACCAACGCAGGTTCTATTGCCACTTTCTCCGAATATGGGTACCTTTGGTGGTGATGGATTGTACTCCGAATCCAAAATGGGCTTGATGGCCACTCTTCACAGATGGACGTCGGAGAGCTGGAGTGAGTACCTATCTATATGTGGTGTAATTATTGGCTGGACCCGCGGCACCGGCTTGATGGAAGGAAATGATGCTTTGGTCCAGTGGGTTGAGAAACTTGGTGTGACTACCTTCTCGATTGATGATATGGCCGGTCATATGTGTAAGCTTCTAATCGACCCTGTCGCGTCCTTCTGCCAGACGGAGCCACTTGTAGCCGACTTTAGTGGGTGTATGAGCAGCAATCCCGACCTTGCGGCATCACTAGCCGAAGTCAGGCTCAAGGCAAGACGGGATCGAGATATCGAACGCGCGCTTACCGATGAAAAGGCTCTCGACATGGCGGCGGTGGAAGGCCGTCATCTATCTTCAGCATCGGGGTCTTCTTCCTCCCCATCACTACCTCCCCTAATAGATCTTGATCTTGACTTCCCAGTCCTACCCGATTACAGTAGGGAGATAGAACCCCTGAAAGCAACGTTAGAAGGCATGGTAGATCTTGAATCGATCGTTGTTGTCGTCGGCTTTGCTGAATTAGGCCCCTGGGGAAACTCTAGAACGAGATGGGCGATGGAGCTCAACGGTGAACTCTCACATCGAGCATGCATTGAGTTGGCTTGGATGACGGGCCTGATCAGGGCAAACAAGACCTCAGACCCATTCGCGGCCGAGTGGGTCGATTCACTTACAAGCTCCCCAGTCAGGGACAGCGAGGTCCGCGCTAAATACGAGAAACGAATCCTAGAAAACACAGGTCTGAGGCTGATCCAGCCAAGCCCTCTGGATCATCCGACCCGTGAGAAGAAGAGATTTCTGCAGGAAGTCATTGTCCAAGAGGATCTGGCGCCTTTCACAGCATCTTATGAGACGGCAATGGACTTCGTTCGGGAGCATGGGAATGAGAAGGTCCAAGTAAGCCAAATAGCACCAGGGTCTGATGAGTACCATGTCAGGATTCGCAAGGGCGCCGTGATCATGGTCCCTAAGGCAAGTGTGTACGATCGAATTGTGGGAGGCCAAATCCCAGCTGGCTGGGACCCAAAAATTTACGGGTTACCCGAGGATATTTGCGAGAGTGTCGACCGGTGTACTCTCATGGCGCTCGTATGTGCCGCAGAGGCCTTCCAAAGTGCAGGAATCACGGACGTATACGAGCTGTTCCAGACGCTGCACGTGTCTGAGCTAGCCAACTGTGTTGGGTCCGGCATGGGTGGTGGCCAGTCACTGCAAAAGCTGTATCGCGAAAGATTCCTCGAAAAAGAAGTGCAAAGCGACATCCTGGCGGAAACCTTCATCAACACCACAAGCGCCTGGCTCAATATGCTGCTTATAGGCGCATCCGGCCCCACGAGAACACCAGTTGGGGCCTGTGCAACGGCTTTGGAGTCAGTCAATCAAGGCTACGATCTGATTACTAGTGGCATGGCTAAGGTATGCCTCGTGGGCGGCTTCGACGACATGACACAAGATACCTCAGCCGAGTTCGCGAACATGAAGGCAACAAACAACAGCGCGGCTGATCTGAAGGACCGCGGACGTGCACCACACGAGACTTGTCGACCGTGTACCACATCAAGAGCAGGCTTTGTCGAGTCTGAAGGCTGCGGCATACAAGTCTTAGCCAGTGCCAAAACAGCGCTAGAGCTAGGTCTGCCCATCCGTGCTGTAGTTGCTCACGTGGCAACATCCAATGATGGTATTGGGAGATCAGTGCCCGCGCCTGGTCAAGGGCTCATGACGCAAGTGCGCGAGTCTTCTACAGCACCACCGTCGCCGCTACTCGATATCGCCTACCGAAAATTCATGCTCAATTTGACGCTAAGTCACATTCAAGAACGGTACAGCATGTTCCACCCAGGTAACTCACCGCCGCAACAGGAGAAAGCCGAGGCTGTCGTCTACGCAGAAGAGATGGAGCGGGCACGGAAACGCGAGGAAACCGAGGCTCGCCGCCGGTATGGCAACGATTTCTGGAAGGGCGACCCGCGTATTGCGCCGCTCCGCGGTGCTCTCGCGGTTTGGGGCCTGACAGCCGACGACATCGGCGTGGTTTCGCTACATGGTACCTCGACCCATGCCAATGAGAAAAACGAGGTCGCGGTGCTACATCAGCAGCTGACCCAGCTGGGCCGCTCACCAGGCAACGCCGCCCTAGTCGTCTGTCAGAAATACCTGACCGGACACCCGAAGGGTGCGGCCGCGGCGTGGATGCTGAACGGGTGCTGTCAGATCCTAGATAGCGGTGTCGTCCCGGGCAATAGGAACGCTGACGATATTGACGTTGTGTTCGAGCCGTACGAGAACCTTGTATTCCCTGAACGTGCCCTAGCTGTCTGTGATGTCCGGGCTTTCAGTGTCACAAGTTTCGGGTTCGGGCAAAAAGGCGCCCAAGCTCTCGGCGTGCATCCCAAGTTTCTGTTTGCCACCTTGGAGAAGAGGTCGACGTTTGATGACTACTGCTGCCGGCGGGACGAGAGATGTCGGAGAGCTAAGCAATATTTCCAGGATGGCATTTACAATGGCATATTGGTCGAGTTGAAGCAGAAACCGCCATATGACAAGGGTCTCCAGATGAAAGCGATGGTGGATGCAGACTGGAGGCTCGCGTGACATTCTGTGATGGTGTTTAGGAAGAAGATTGCAGATGTACTTTGGGTACTTGGTACTTGTGAAATAGGGCACCCCCTGTTTGTGGCCAAGACACCCTTCGGCCCGAAACGGCCCGCCATCTTGGCTGATAACCCCCTATTCATTTGAGCCACGTCCAAGGGCGATGATAACGTTCAGTCTGAACAACAATGTATTTACTGGGATGTTGTCAAATATAGGTTGAAGTAAAGAGAATGGACTTTAGATCTCTCATATGTCGTGCTGTAAGTTTTCCATACTACCGCTTGAAATTCCCACAAGTCAGCGAGAACGTAAAGCTGCTGTGGCTGGTAGCTCTCCTACGCATCTAGTCACTCAACTCCAAAATTGAAGAATCGGTGTATGGGCGCTAAAACGAAGCCTAGGTGAGAAACTTTCGTACGTTCGAGGTATACGTCGCTTCATCAGCTAGATGCCAACTAGGTCTCGACTGGCCAATCCCCAGAGAGAGATATCAAATCTTCGTAGGATTACCAACTTATGCATAAGTAGTATGTCGAGGGTGGTAAGACTGCTGTGATCTCCATGGAGCAATCAGCTAAGCGGCTATATATTTCATCATGTTGTTGTATTCACGTGTTCGAACCGAATGCCAACGTGTGGATTTGGTTAGACTCTTACGTCAATGCGCCGTTGAAAGGATTATGATCTGTGTGGTCATGTCATATCATTCTCTTATAGTGTCAGGTTTATTGTAAAAAGGTAAGTAGATAAGATAGGATTATAAATACCTACATTGGCTTGTGTAACAATAGCCCAGCAAATTGAAATTTACCTCCAAACTCTCATCAACAAAGTATGGATGTTCGTTGGCAAACCTGTTAATTACAATAGCAATGCATAAAAGAGAATTAGCATAAACAAGTAAGCGATGCTGTTGAATAAGCTCCCTGACTAGGTCAACTTCAAGGTCTCTCGGGTCTCGGGTCTTGTAAACTCGGCGATCATTCCCGAAAAGCCTGCCTTTCCGCTCCATGATTTCAAAAATACTAACTATCATATTATCAGGAGCTTCATCAAGAAAAATAAATCATATGTCAGATCATGAGCGCCACCATGCAAAGGCCTGGCGTCAGACACTATACCTGAAATATGTGATCTGTCAGAGTCGAACCATAGCATGAAGTACGGTAGCCGTCGAGTTGACAAGGTTGTGGTCTAAACACGTTATCCAGAGTCTATGTAGACACATTTCAGCAGTCTCAAGGCTTTGAAGACCCATAATTCGTATCAGATAACCTATAGATCGACCAGGCTCAGGAGGCAAGAATGCCACGCTGGAGTTATAGTTGGCCACCAGAGTGATAATAGCCACATAGTGACGAGATAGGGATAATTTTTCAAACGCGCCAGATCGGCCCACTTGGGATTTCCGTGGAACGCGAGTCTCTGTTGGCGCCAAATAGCATCTATTGTTTGTGCGAGATCATGAAAGCGATCATCTCTACCAAGAGCGTATCTAGAGGGTATTAGTCAGACATGGCCTACGCCTCTGAATAATCCAACAAGAACTCAAGAGAACGCAGAGATGACATTAACAACGCTCGCCACAGCCTTCAGAGAATATTGTTTGCAGCTAGCACCTCATCTTTCTACCACCGCCGCGGAGTGTTTTAACATAACGAGATGCTTTATGCCATCGCAGACACAATGATGGAACAACTGTTCAATGCGCAGGCTTCGATTTTAATGCGGCCATAACTCAAAAATCATTGAAATATCAGGAAGGGGTCAACGGAATTGTTCACATGATTGTGATGATGGATTTAATCACGGAGATATTCTGTAGTTTATTGTCCCAGATGCGAAGTTTACTTGCATTATCATGGATATCTGTATTTCTGGCTTGATGGCTTGAGGCTCAATCTGCAGCTACTCTTGTTCAAATATGGTTGTGTTGAATCAGAAGCGTGTAGTCTCTCAGTGTAGGGGTTAGCGATATGAGGAGTGTCCATATCACTGGTATTATCTATTATCTAATCAGACACGAAAAAAAGAACAGGGGGTCAAAGATTCATTTGAAACAACACTGTGTGTCTTACATTAATAAGATTCTCAAACAATAGGAGGCAGCGTTTGAAAGGCTTCACGAACTACCGTAGTGTAAATATATATCACTGTAAGGCGTACTATAGGCTATGAATTGTTGAGATAATAAATATAATAGGCGTAACATGATGTATATAGTCCACTAGACCTAGGTAGAGTTCAGTTGATACTTCCATGACTTTAGACCTTCGTGCTTGCGCAACTCGCCCTAAAAACCTTATACCAGATTAGGTAATGATAACTCATAGGAATGGCCCAGCAACAGCTGTGGTTGGCCACAAAAGGCTGCCGCAACAAAGACAACAAACAAAACGCGCTATCAACCAGAGTATTGGGATCTCCCACGCAAGAAATATGGCTGATATCTCCCTGTGTGAGCCCCATCAGAGTCCAGTACCAGAAATTCATTACTATTGTTGCAAGGGAGAAACAAGCGACCCATTCAGCACACTATATGTAAAGGTCCTATGTAAATGTCTCAGGCAGGGTCTGAATTGGGAAACAAACGCCACAAAGCGCGTTGCAGCACCTCTACTCTTTTTCAGCTCTGTTATTGCTGGCAGGTATTGACCGCGTTTCTGTGGACATTTATACATGGCTTGGCCTTCGCTCGGCCATGATAACACAGCTTGACATAACCTCGTTCTCAACCTCATCCTTCTGTCTGGGCCACGATGGTTTGCCAAACAAGGAGCCAAGCCAGGCAGCAGGCCGAAAAACGCGACACTCGCCAAACTCAACAAGACGGGAACACAACACCTGACATTGTTTATCCAAGGACAGTCAGAGTTGCAGCCCGTAGCCCCAAAGGACGAGGGCGGAAACGAGCACCGAAACAGACTAAAAAGCGAAACCAGGCTCCTCGTGTCCCTCCCTCATTCAACCATCTCCCCACTGAGATTCGCGTCATGATTTGGGAGGAGTACGTCCGTACGCCTCGCATCATTCGCATCGATGTACTGAAGGAGACACCAACAAAGGCAGAGCAAGGGTACGTTGTTCGATTCCGGGCGGACGAATATCAAGGCAAATCCGAACAGGTGAGTACATTGGAGTCTATTGACTGCTGTGATATGGCCGAAATAGCGTACAAACCCTCTGTCAGACTTCAGTTAGAACTACGCTGTTAGACTGTCTGCAGTCCAACGGTTATTATATAGTGCTACTTAAGTCCGACACCCACACCAGCGTGGACTTTCCACCCCAGAGACCAAGATCCCGTGATATTTGTTGTTGATGTTAATCATGATTATAGGTCTGCCCCCTGGTGGGTGTCAACCGCGAGAGCAGATACGTTGCACTGCATGCGATGAAGGAATCTTTGATTCATTTCACAGTTAGTTGTAATATTGAAAAGCCTAAACGATTTCAGCCAACTTCCAGCATCCGACGCAACTTCAGCATCAGAAGCCATGACGTCGTATTCTTTGAAAATTCAGGCTCATCTACCTTCAGAAGGATGTGGCTTTATGGAGATACGCCCAGAATCACGAATGTCATGGTGGATCTCGATGTTTCTGATATCAATTACATGAGCAATGATGCGATTCCACAGTGGGAAGATATGTTTGAAATGGCACAACATCTAACTAAAGAGCTCAAAAACAAGGAACATCTGCAGAATATCTATTGTCTGATGCGAAATGACAAGACCCTGCTCTATGGTATTGATTCCGTACAGGAACTGACACCAGAGAGGTTGTATCTATTTCCAAAGGAGCGCGAAGGTGATCTCCTGCAGTGGCTGCAGGAATTTGATATATTTCTCCAAGCCGTTGACCATGGAACGATACGTCTGTTCTATGCTCAGGATTTCAACGCAGTGAGGACTGTATGGAAAAATGTAATGCCTACCACTGGGTCTACAGATGGAAGTCAAGGCCCGTCGTCAATAGCGAGAACTTAACACTTCTGAGCGACTCACCTGAGATGGACTGCTGGTATTTGAAAGGCTGTACAAGATTATTGCAGATGGCATATAGTGGCAAAAATATGGTGAAGAGGAGAAATCACTAGTTGAGTCGACTGTAAGGAGGATTCGGCTTGTCAAGTACATGCACGGGACTACCTACAGGGTGGTGTATCAGCATCACTGGAAGGAAAACACGGCGTCAGGGTAGCATATAATATAGCATATGCAGACGGTCAAGTTCCCGACTGATGAAATGCAAAAGTCAACGCTAATGCCTCTTTGGCACTATCGCAATATTTCAGCACCGACCTCATAATGTGCTCTAAAAGAGGCAGAAGCCGCAGAAGACAGGCTGTGATAAGGAGGTGTGTGCAGCGAGTCGGCTGAAATGGAAGGTATATGAGGGTTACATTCAACTGAACTACTTGATCTGAGTGAGGTGGGAAGGCCGCCTTATATACATGAACAGTACCTTCGTGACTCTTCGTGCCCCTTGACCCGTACCGTATACATAAAGTGACTCCTTTACCACCTACACTTTCAACAGAGTCAAGTTTGTACCAGTCCTGAATGAGTTTCATATATATCGCGGCCTTTTTTTTTTTTTTTAGATCGTTTGGGAAAGATGGACAGCATGGTAAACAAGTATTCTTCGGATTGGTAACTAAGACTTGCCGGTGGTAGGTGTGCAGTTATGGGTATTAGGGACAGATACATCCCTGCACGCAAATTAGAATTAGAATGGATTCGTAAATAAGGAGGAGACCAGTATCAATTACATTAACTCCTCGGCGCCATAATTGGGCACAAGCTCGGATTGTCCGAGAACTGTTTCAATGCTCGGCGGAGATTTTCAATATAGCTTATTACACGCGCCACCGTAGCTTGCCATCCTAGCCCATAGAAGAAAACGTGAAAGCAAATTCACCAACAGCGCCGGGGGGGGGGGGGGGGGCATCGGAATTATCAAGCTATGTCCTGCGTTGGGTGCTTCTCTTGTACTTCGATGAAAAGTCCCGTCGCCTATCTATGCGTCACCCAGGTCGCGTTGAAGCTCACCCACTAGTTGCCGGACCGGGAGCTTTGCTTCCTCAAGTTTGTCCCAGAAGGTCCGACAGGGTTTAGAAAGAAGATCAATATTGACCAAGCCATCATCAAAGGGGTATTCTGCCATGTATGTAACCATTTGGAGGAAGTAGTTGCAATGGCCTTCCCGAAAGGCACTTGCTAGCCGAATAAACGCCTCAAGCAAGACATGTGCTCGGGGAACAAGCACAGGTGATCCATGTGATGAGAACGCGCCTTGGCCGCGCCCAGGACGCCACGGGGGCAGTTCTGGAGAAGACGCCTCTAGGTAGTAAGGGCTCGATGCAGCACCAATTTCCCTCTTGGAACTGGGGGGCTTGTCTGGCGGCGGTATAAACCAAAGTGTTTCCGAATGTAGTCGTAGTGACACATCAATTTCGGAGCCTGGGATGTGCATGTGAAAAGCGGGTGATGGGAACGGGCTTCTATCCCCTGACACGATACAAGCATCAAGATCTGGGCATGGGCGAAGATGTGAGCGTTTCAGGGTAGCGACTGCAAGTAGCATTTTATCGTCTGGAACAACGAAATCAATACCCTAGAACTGGTTTAGACGTGAATAAGACACGGAAGGCTGCCCAATTACTACTCACGCCGACTATGGTTGGTACGCCGTACACAGTGAGAAGGTATTCGCCCCATAGGATTGAGGGCACGCCGACGCCTGCCAGAAGCGCAGATATGGATTTGACGCCATCTTGGCTTAACGGATCCGAGGCCGTAGAAGGCATGGCAATCAGTCAAAGTGAGTCGGATGTGTGCAGGGTGCTAGAGAGCAGTGGACTTCTCCAAGAGCACGGGGTTCGCTTGATTGAGCAAGTCAAGTGCGATGACGATTATATATAGAATGCTCACGCGGTAGAATGGCTAGCCATATGTTGAGCTGGGGGGACATGGTGTGATGGTCAAAGACGTCGTCGAGGACGGCTCTGCTTGGGAGAATGTTACCTAGATATGTTGGTGGGGAGTTGGTGAGAAGACCATCATCACGTCCCAGTGCACGCGCGCGCGTCACACCTTCCACAACCCCCCACCCCCACTATTTTCTCCTTTAGTGGTGGCTTGCTGCCTATAAGAATCTTCCACTCTGCCGTGGCTTGCCCAGCGTCCAGTTTAGCGCAGGCCCACATACATATAGCCGCCGGAACTACCTAGATACACTACATACATAGTACAGAGAGCCTCGCATTGCTGAAACCAACAACATGTCAAAGCCTCACATTGCCCACACCAGCAATATGCCCGTGTTCCGTTCTTTTCCCCGGCTCCCACCTGAACTCCGATGCCAGATCTGGCAGTCCAGCTTGGAGACTTGGTCCGTCGTCACGGTTAGTGCCAACAAGTGCTCTTACACGCTGCAGCCCATTGGCTGGGACAAATGTGTCGTTGGTCGCGTCTGCATCGAGGCTCGGATCATCATGGAGAAGACTTGCAAGGCTTTCGCTCTCGGCGGCACCGCGTGGATTAACTTGCAGTCGACAACGCTCTTCTTCGGGGAGGCAGCGAAGGCTTCACACACTATCGGGCGTTTAGATCCGCGGCTCTGTTCCGACATGACCCACGCTGCTATCATCTGGACTACTTGGCCCGAAGTTGTTGGCTGCATCAAGCAGATGTCCAAGAGGTGCCATTCGCTGACGTCCATTTCCATCTTTGACGCCGGCAAACCCGTCACACATCATGTCCGACCCTTGGGCCCAGAGGATGTGGAGCGGATGGTAGCATTTCCCCTATGTTCGAAGCCAAAGTACGAACCTTGGTGGATGGATGGAGACGCCCTGACGGCAGACCTTCAAGCGTGGTTCTCACGCGACCCCGTCTCCAGCCTGCCTGCTATCAACATGATCCCGCTTTGACGCCGGCCGATTCACTCGGCCAACATCTCTTCAGAACCTAGCTGGGCGGCTGAACTTTGAAGATGTTAGGACTCTGTGGTAAGGCGCTTCGAGGGCCAATTGACATGGTCCTGCCCCTGGAATGGTTCTATTAAAGACCTCGATATCCCTCGATTCGTAGAGTATGTGAAGCAACAGCCAGCAAGAGCCTTTAACCCGATTACACCCTTTTTGAGACTCTACTCGTTGAACTATATCTTTGATCACAGCTTGTTTCCTGACATGACTCCGCCGTCTTTATCAGAGCTTGAATCCGCGGCCCTTGATGTCATAAGCATATTGAAGGGGCTACCACAATTTGCTGAGCAGAAGATTGCTGTTATTGGAGGCACGGCTCTTTGGAAGTATCTACCACGTGGCCGGTCAACTGAGGTGCTTCGAACTTTCTAGACCACATCACGTATCATTGTTGACCGGCATAGGACGTTGACTTTATCGTGACTCTCGACGGGCCCAAGAGTATCAAACCGATCCTTCTTAAACTTAAGAACAGCCCTTTTGAGGAGCGCGCACAGTGGTTCTACTACCGCACGCCGGCAACGAAATTGATACAAATTGATTTTGTAGCGCAATGGCAGGTATGTCTGACTCCCAATCTCTGTGTGGGATGTGATACTGACAGTTTCCAGGCCCCATACTTTCCATCAGCAGCCCAAAAGATCAAGGATATCCCAAGGGGAATAGTTCCCATGATTTCCCCGGAGGACTTGGTGTTATCAAAGATGTTTTCTTGTGGTTTGCGCGCAAACCCGCGTCAGAAAAGGCGCGACGCAGGAGATGCAGAAGACCTTTTGGAAGCACTGACCGCAAAGGTGCCATCTTTACGGCTCTCTGACGCTAAAATTGAGGTCGCAAAGCAGGGCTTGGCTGATGTCTTGTCTGTGTCTGAGAGAGGCGAGGCGTGGTGGCGCTCGAAGCTTGGGATTCCTAAATCTCCTAGTCCAAGCCCGAGTCGCGTTGTTTCGAGTGCTTCGTCGGCTTCTCGGGGAGGTAGCTCTGGACAGAGAGGAAGTCCTCGAGAATCGGCCAGTAAGGGTTCACCTCGCAGATACTACTGATTTCCTCCCGACTTGGGATCATGAAAGGTGGAACACAACGCGATCACAGTTGACGTTGTAAATTTTGCCCAGGTGGCAATGACTGGATGTCACTGTGTTACATGTGCTCGAAACTTGTACATTGTTTGGTATGTGAAAATCGGGCTACTCCTCTAGCGTGCTCTTAATAATGGCGTTTGTTCAATTGTATTGAAATTGAGTCCATCGTTCCCTCGCTTGTGTGTGACATGGTTGTGTATAGGGAGAGTTAAGGTCAGCCTCCAACGCACGCCGGAAACGATCTGATTAGATTGCAAGGCCCTTGGCAGTCATAGATTATCATTGCAATCCGAAGCTATTTTCAATCATTTTCAGCCCTCGTTATACATTACAGGAAGTGTTAAAAGCGCGTACAGCTGAACGGGCAGTTTACGTACGGTTTTGGGTGTAATGCAGTCTGATCTTGATCTTCGAAGGGCATGCAGGCAATATTGAATGTGAGGTTATACGGGCTTCGCTTGATGAAACAGATCACTATGGCCTAGACTAAGAAGGAATTGGTTGGGCACGAGCTTTTACAGCCTTAGCAAACTTTTATATTGTGAATAGCATCAGTTCCAAACCCGGGCGCTATCCGTGTTATATGAAATCTGAATGATGCTCCTTATGTTACACGCACATACGCTGTGCTAAGCTGAATATGCAGTTCGCCTTGCACTTCGGCCGTACGAGAGGCCATTGAAGACTGTTCATAATCCCTGAGAGACATGCAGGCAATATTGGGCAATATTGGAAAGTGAGGTTATACAAACTTCGCTTCTTGAAACAGACCCCAGAGACCTAGGCGGTCTGGGCTGGAAGACCAGTTGTATATAGAATCGAGTCAAGCCACTAATAGCTAAGAAGGAGTTGGTTGGTCAAGGACTCATGCAGCCTTAGTTGATCATTGTATCGTGAATAGCATCAAGTTCCAAGCCCAGCTTCTGCCATTGTTATACATTGTCGAGAAGCCTCCGTTCGGCATAGGGACATTAGGGGAGAGATGGGATATGGTTCTGGAAACGCTCAGCACGCGAATACATACAACGATGATGATGACGGCATATGTCAAATCGGAATTTCCTCGTCATTTGTTTCATCGACACGACATACGCAACGCACATACGATCAGAGGGTTAATGCCACCTGCATGTCGAGACATTCAACTTTTATATGTAACGCACTCGAAGTTCCTACGAGATGTGTAGTGAACGGGGATTTGATCTATGTCCTTGACGGTTGGACATTACCATGGTACCCTCACAGCCGAGATTATTATCGTCTGGTATGATAGGGAGAGGCATGCATAAATTATGGGGGGAGAAAGATGATGGAGGAATTTGGCGCTGATGATACCAACATGTGGCACTATCCATAGATGATTCAAATCTCATATCTGCATGCTATCTCTCGGCTAGAACATGCTAGAGATTAAGACGAGAAGGTGGAAATACCACCGCATATCTCTTGCAATGGGTGTGTTACTTGTGGCTCTTCCTTGACTCGTGAAATAAGGCAAGATTAAAACAGTAGCTTTTTATATGTGTGTTGTTTTATCTAGAGGTGAGTAATAAAGCTAAAAGTCTACAAGATAAATAGACTCGGGATTGATAGCCTAGTGGGCGTATCTGCATTACATGTCTTTGATACTTCTCAACATCGTGCCTGCGGACTGATATCTAGGCATGATTACAACTAGCAAGCCTAAGATAAGTAATAAGTAACCTACAACTTGCGTACGTATGAAAGATTTGAAAGCTGATTCTCGCGTTCAGAGTTACGCCACAATGCACCGTCTTAACTTAGACCATTTATGTGAGCATGGAGGAAATCTATCTGAGACAAGGTGACGGAAGTTAAAATAGACTCAAGCGTGTTTGAGTTATAAGGCTACATGTCTCAAAGTATGTTTAGATGTTAGGGACTAAGAAGCGCATGGTGTCAGACATACACTATTTGCTATGTGTTATACTACATTTGCATGCTTTTATATATGAATGCGTCTCATAGCTGGGATTGATAGAATGGAAAGGTAAAACAGTAATTGGTTAAAGACAGCACGGGTAGCTCGGTTTAAAGAACAGAACTATAGGCTTATTAATAAATGCCGCCCGAATAGCTTTAGAGATCATAATTTTGACGATGTGAATGTGCCACTTAAAGGCCCTGGTTTCCAGTCTAGCCTGGCTAAAGCCTTGTTTCCAACTTGGAAATAGAACGCTGGGGGCCTTTTCGGTTAAGAAGGCGCGAGATTTCAAGCGCAAATATCACTGGAGTTAAGCACAGTAGGCTGTAATCCAATAAGCCTTGTAGAGAGTATATACTAAAAAGCACCCAGTTCATAAAACAAGGAATATAGTAACTTAGGACGAAATACCCTCTTAACTCATCATAGCAGTCTATAAGTGATATTAGGGCTTCTTCGTTTAACCTTTATTAGGGGCATAGTTACATACAGAACCTTTGAGCACCAGTTCGTCAGTCTAAAGCATCAATTGAGTTATAAGGTTACTACCAACATCATAATGTCTTAAAACGTTCTTACTTACACTGTTCTACTTCGTCTTCAATCTCATTCGGGTATCCATTGAAGCAATTTACCCTCCACAATGCCCTCATATATACTTTATTAACCTAAGTCTACGCCTTATAATGAATGTAAGCTGGGCTTGTAATAGTCTGGTACATCTGCATCATCACTGCTGATGTGTACAGTTACTACTGTGGCTACTAATCGTCAATGGACGTGCCGAATGGCACATTACGCTGCTTAGGTATCGAAACTTCTCTGTCGAGTATACTTAGCCAGCTACGTTCTTAGTGCCTCGGGTATAATTGTGGAAAGCCGTAGGCCTGGCTACGAAGTTAGACATGGGATTACACAATAATAGCCAAGTTGCGTGGGATTACGCGTATTTCATTGTAAAGAGGGCGCAGTCGTAACTCAAGAACTAACAGCTCTGAGTTAATTAACCATCATAGACATGATATAGATTAATATCCTGGGATAGTACCGCCTGATTGAGCCTACTACAGTAGTGAGCTGGCATGAGTCAAAGAAGTAATTGAATATACCAGATGTTATAATTTTTCAGTACTGAAATGGGCGACTGAAAGATACAGGGCTCATGTCATCTATACCTTTACCGCCAGGTTCCTACCATATACCTTCTTAGCTGGATAATGTCGAGGTTCCTACTTATAACGCCCCAATAGGCAGCTGTCAAATTAGAAGATATCACTCCGCATTGTAGTCAGTCGGGTTCGGCTGCTAAGAAGAAATAAACTGAAGTCTGGAGGCACGGAGCTGCTTCGTCGTCAACGTTCGCCAACAACACATGAGAACGACGGAAGACTATGGTGTTGTGCCCAATACCTCGCGCTCTACCCAGTGACCTACCTTCTCGTTTGGCCAGTTTTAAGGACGCATGCCGGGCTACAGGTTTATTCTTGAGAAATATTCACTTGATTCCATCGTTTATCAGATCTATTGTCATCGCATAATCTTCAGAATGGTTTTATCCTACATTCTGCAATGTGGAAATACAGCAGCACGTAGGACTGGCATGAGTCATTTCTTCCTGTCTACATTACGCAAATCTCGCCTCGATCATTGACAGAGGCAGTTCTCATCTGAGTTTGCCGTCTCCGCTGCGAGCGTCATTGATATTACAGTTGGTGTTGTGCCTTTGGCGCAGAGATCATATACTTGTGTCATACCGGTATATGGTAGTGCCAGGTGGCGGGAGATCAGGTAAGAATACCTGTAAATCATGCGTAGTCATTTTCGTATACCCACGGTTGGCTACTCACGCGAGTACGTTAGCAACTAAGCTTAATAAGCAAAAACCCTGCCTCACGACCACCCCCGTCACGACCAGGGCCCTAGGCACCCTAAAACGCGCTTTAACTCCCAACCACCTAATTAAATACTACTTAATAACATAACCGCATTTAAGTCTTACAATAACTTTTTACCCTTATTTTGTTTAAAATTAATTCCTCTTTATCGTTATATCTTTTAATTTTAAAAATTATTATATTATAGCTATTATTTATATAGTTTAATTTAAAACTTTAATTTAAGTAATAATATATATTTAAAATATTAATAAATTATACCTATATTATTAACTTTAAGGTATTTTTATTAAAAAATAAATTTATATTAACCTTTAAGCTTTATTAACCTATTATAAATATTAATTAATAAATTAAATAATAAAATAAATTAAGCTAAACTTTATACTTTTATTTTTTAAGTTTAAATTTATAATTAAATATATATTAATTACTTTAAATAATAATAAAAGTTTTAAAAAAGAATAATATATATATTTTTTAATTTAAAATAATAAAGTTAAATTAATTAAATTATAATTTATTAATTATATATAACACATCTCTTACTTAACCTAGCCACCCAATTAACCTAGCTATATTTTTAACCTTTATACATGCATTTAAAAATATCTTAACAACTATTTATACAATTAACTTAAATTAATCTAAATTTAAATTGTTAGACGTTTCTATAACATTTTTGCAAGTTTATGCATTATAGCCAGGTTTGCCGTAAGCCCTATAATGCCGGGCATAAATCTCCTTCCTCTTCGTATAATAATTATTTTAATATATAATGTGATTTTCTACCTTAAAAATACCCTATACCTTTATTTAATCCTTAATATCTTTAATAATAAAAGATCCTTTATTTTATAATTTAATTTTTTTTATATAATAATATTTATTAAATTTATAATTTATTTTATAAAAGCTTTTAACTTTCCCTTTTAATAATATAAAATAATATATAATATTAATTATATTATATATAATTTAACTTAACCCTTTAATAATAAATATAAAAAAGCTATTTTAATATTATATAATCCTTTATTTAATATATTTAAAAAAGAAATTAACTTTAATTAAATTATTTAAAGTTATAATTATATAAAGATTAAATAATATTAAGGATAAAGGGTTAATTTAAAGTATAATTAAATAATTTAATTAATTAATAATATAATTTAAATTATATAATATTAAACTTACTCCTTTAAATTCCCTTTATATATTATTTAAAATAATTGCTTTATTAAATATATAAAAAAATATAGTTATAAAATCTTCCTTTTAAATATAAATAATATATATTTATATAAAACCTTTAATTTACTTTTTATATAACCGTTTTAAAAGGTTAAATATTTTAATATTAAATAATTAAAAGTAATAAAAGGAATAAAAAGGTATATAAAGGATAATAATATTATTTTCTTTATAATATAATTTAAATTTATATAAATAATAACTTTTATAACTATTAAAGAAAAAAAGGTAATAATATCCTTTTATATAAAACTTTATATATTTATTAAAATGTTTAATTTAATTTATAGCTTATTTATATATTATTTAACTATTTTTTATAATTATAATTTTCCAATTGCTTAATATATTATTATTTTTATATTAAAATATAAAGTAATTTTTCCCTATTAAAATAATATATAATAAAATAATTTAATTATATAATAAAATTATTTAAATAACTATAAACTATTTTAAATTATTTAGTTAAATAATTTATAGTTTTTATTTATATTTAATTAAAGTTATAACTATTTTAAATATAATTTTACTTATTATAAACTTAATTTTATTAAAGTTATAAATATTTTCTTTTTAAATATTATTTTTATTTATTATTTTTTATATAAAAATAAATTAAATATAATATTTAATTAGATTTTTATTTAATATTTATTAATAATTAATTTTTCAATTAAAATATATTTAAATATTTAAAGTTTATTATATAAAGTTTAATATTTAATTCTTTTCAATTAATTTTTAACCCTATAATACTATTAATTAATTAGCTATATTTCTTATATAACTATATAAAGGTAAAAATAATTTTATTATAAGATTAAAAATATATTATATAATTAATTATTTTTCATTTGGAGTTAATTAAGCTTTTAAAGGTAATATTTTGCTTATTAATTTAAAACCTTTCATTTAAAGAGTAAATATTATATAAGAAATATTATAAATAATAACAATACATTAGATAAATAATTTTAAGTTTTATTCAATAGCTTAAAGTATAAGCTATAGGTTGCTTTTTTTATAAAGGGTTTCTATAATTATTAATGGAGAAATAAGGGATTTTTTTCATGTGTGTACGAAGGTTAAAAATGTGGCCAGGTTAATTGGGTAGCTAGGTCAAGTAGGAAATGCGTTATATTAATAATATAATAATAGTTAATATTAACCTTTTTTTTAATTACTTTAAAATTTTAAAAATTATAAATATCCCTTTTAATTACTTTTATAATATTAATAAAATAAATATAAATTAAAGCATTAATAATAATTATTAAATAATTATTAACTTTATTTTATATTAAACTTTTAAAAAAGTTATTAAAAAAATAAATAAATTATTATTTTTAAAGCTATTAATATTATTAATAATACTTTATTATTATTAATAATTTAAAAGGATATATAAATATAAAGTTAATAATTTTTAAATTAAAATTAAAGTTTATTTAAAGATTAATACTTTAAATATTTATTTAATAGGTAAATTAATAATTTTATAATATTAAAGTAATTATAAAACTTTTTTATACTTTATATTTAAAGCTATTATAATAATATATAATATATATTAATATATAATAATTATAAATTATATATTAATAATAAATTTCTTTAAATTTACCTTTTAAATAAAATTTAACTTTTATTTTATAATGCATCTTCCATTTAACCTGGCCACCTAATTGAGCTGGCCACCCCTTGAGCCTATATAAAAATCCAATGTTTCAATCTATAATAACTTAGCCAATATTAGTCCCACAATTTCATAATTAATACTATTAAATCCGTTATTTAAAGGGGAATCCAACGGTAATTTTTACTATTTTTTATAAAATTTATTAAGCGAGATATTAAGCAATACGCTAATGGGGCGCTAAGCAAGGATTATTTTAGCGCTTACTTTAGCGTATTGCTTAATAACTCTGCGAATATAAATTGTAAAATTTAATAAGGGGTACCGTTAAATAGCTTTTATATTTATGAATCTAAGGGTATATTTTATTACTTTATACGACTAATATTTGTAGAGTTATTAAATTATCATATGATTAGTGCACCGACGTTTTTTGTATGGGCTGGGGGGGTGGCTAGCTTAATTGGGTGGCCAGGTCAAGTGGGAGATGCGTTAAACTTTATTATAATTATATATTATAACTATTAAATATTAAAATTTTTAATTTATTAAAAAAAAAGTTAAAAAATAAACTATAAAAAATACTTATAAATTAACGCATCTCCCACTTGACCTGGCCACCCAATTGACCTGGCCACCCCACCAGCCCATACAAAAAACATCGGTGCGTTAATCACGTGATAATTCAATAACTTTACGAGTATTAGTCGTATAAAGTAATAAAATATACCCTTAGATTCATAAATATAAAAGCTATTTAACGGTACCCCTTATTAAATTTTACAATTTATATTCGCGGAGTTATTAAGGAATACGCTAAAGTAAGCGTTAAAATAATCCTTGCTTAGCGCCCCTTTAGCGTATTGCTTAATATCTCGCTGAATAAATTTTATAAAAAATAATAAAAAATACCGTTGGATTCCCCTTTAAATAACAAATTCAATGGTATTAATTATTTTATTATGGGCCTAATATTGGTTAAGTTATCCCAGATTAAAACATTGGATTTTTATATAGGTTAAGGGGGTGGCCAGCTCAATTAGGTGGCCAGGTCAAGTGGAAAATGCATTATTTAAAAGTAAAGCTTTTAAAAAGAAATATATTAATAATATATAAAGCTATATATAAAAATATAATAAAGCTAAATATATTAAAAAAAGTATAAAAAATAATTAAAATATATTTAAAAAATTAATAGGTATTATTATTTTTAAAATATATAATATTTTTAAAAAAATATTATAAAAGTAATAATATTAATATTTATAATTAAAAAATAATTTATTATACCTAATTTATTAAAAATAACTTTAAAAATTATAATTAAAATACCTTTTAAAAATTAATAATTATAAATTAATATATAAAAATTAACTTAAACTTTTCCTTTATTTAATAATTTATTATAAAAGTTATTTTTTATAAAGGTTAATAAAGCTTTTAATAAAAAAGCTAAAATTATTATATTTTTATAAATAAAAATTAAAGTATTAAAAATTAAACTTTAAAAAAATATTAAAGTTAAATAAAAATTAATTAAAATAGGTCTTAATAATAACTTTATTTATATAATATATATATAAAAGGTAAAATATAAATTATATAATTATTTAATATATATTAATAAAATTATTAATTAATACATTTTAAAATATAAAGATATTAATATAAAAAAGGTTATTAAGGTTAAAAATAATAGATTTAATTAAAAATACCAAAAAAAGCATTACAAATAACGTATTCGTTAAGAAAATCGCTTTAAAAGTTAGGTAATTAATAGGCAGGGGGGGTGGTCATGATAGGGGGTGGTCGTAAGGCAGGGTTTTTGCTTAACAAATAGTCCTCGATGGAGCCCCCTTTCGCCGCGTCCTCGATAACGACGGAATTCCACACCTAACCACAGTTGCGCAACTCTAGTCAGCCTCCTTAGCAATCAGTGCTTCGCCCGCCATAGCCAACAACGATATTCTAGAGAAAGCATCGATCTATTTCGCCGAGACTACTCTAGGGGAGGTATAGCTCAATTACAAGCTCAAGTAGTATAGGTACATACGCTCTACAAGCAATGTCACCACACGAAGACTGGACCAGCTGGAGAGGGGCGCACAAGCAGGGTATGATCTCTTCAGCAGCGCATTTGAGTTATGCATCATGTCAGGTACCATATAGCGTCGTCCCGAGAATTAGGCTGCCGAAGACTAGGGGGGGCCAAGAAGAGAAGAAAAGCTTAAGAGACGCAATCAGAAAAACCCTTAAGGGAATCACAGCTAAAAACACGAGTCATGTGTAGAGAATAAGAAGCTAGGCAGATGAAAACCTCTGCCGTGTTGTGCTAACTTAGATGCATGTTGGTACCTTGCATACAAACTACTGCAGCAGGGATCATGACCAGGCCACAACCAACATCCTCAAAGCCTACTTTATTTACTAATGATTATGGACAACTACTCAGCTCAATTACCTGTCGGTTCTAAACATTACCACGGCGCAGTCGTCTCACTTTTTCTTTTACCTAATTGAGATAATGAATGGGCGTAGTTGTAGTTCGCCTATGGTCGTTTCCACTTCATCACGTTGACATTTCTTGGCAGCTGTATATTATCGGGCGAATATAGTACTGGAGATTCCAAACGACCTCTGCAATCCATTCCCAATATTTAATGCATGCAGAATGCTACGCTATATTATTAATCAAAAACTTTTCATAGAGTGTCTCGTAACCATACTATCGTTAGCAAGATCAAGGTAATCCCAGTAATTGGAGCATATGTTGATCGGACGATAGGTACAAGCGAACTACTGGTAATAACTCTTCCTACACTGCATACTTGTCATAACCGATGCTATTTTGGAAAGACAGAGACCCATTCAGTTGATCCTGCTTCGTCTGTATCCACAGCCGACTATCATGCGCACAATATAAGCACTTCGTCGCCTACGCCGCATGTTAGCCCACCTAGTGTCATGCCATATAGTTCGGGCCTCCACCACCCAAATCACATTCACAACCTCTTAGCTCCGAAGACGAGTCTATGCCGCGTGCTCATAGTTCCAGTCTCTTCTAAGCCTAGTAACGTGATATCAGACCTCAGCACTATGAACCAACATGCATCTCACGATCCCCAATACAGGGAGGGGTGTGATGTCTCTTATTGTTGCACGAGCCCTACATGTAACGTATCCTACAGCTGATACCATATACAGAGTATAGTACTTGTCTGTTATGTGTGACAATGCAACAAGATACATGAAGGGATTTGACCTGAAATGATACTTAGTCTCAATCCGAGTGACATAATATAGAGTTTCATACCATCGTTGACATAAAATTGAAGGCATTACAGTCCATATTATGTCTATGTTAGAATCCAGCTCACATTCAACTTGTTACATGTACAACTTTTGTCTCTCGGGTGCTCTGACTCAACGGACGATGTAATTCTAGCTGAGCCATATAATCTTTAGTATCAGCCCACCAGTCTAAGAATCGTGACTTAACTAATGTGAAAGGTTAGATAGTGGCCAACATCAGCCAATCCTGGCTTATTAAATCCGAGATGCCAAATTAGTATCCCTGCTTCTGGAACTATTGAACCATGGCCAAACCAACATAGCTTGAACCATCACAACTGGTTCTGTATCTTTAGGGAGAATTGTCAGCACGATGCGGCACGGACTGGTCTATTGCTTATGCCGATGGCGAAGCCACGAGAGAACCTCTGGAAAAACTTTGCTATAGACCCGACTAAGCCGTGGCTCGCTAAGAGCATCGTGACCATGCTGACAATTTCAACACGGATGGAACGGATGAAAAGAACTTGTGTGGACCTAGGAGAGTAAGAAGAAGAACATGGTGATGAAGCCGTGATGCAAATATAAATCTCGAGTGTTGCCCATTCAATGAGAATATGAACGCCTCAGAAACGCCAGGTTAATGACCTCTAAGACGTTCACATCTATGAACCATGGTTGCCTTCAAAGCAGCCAGTGTCATCCCATTCGGGCTTATCTTGCTCCTTTCTTCAATTCTTTCCGGTATTCTCGCCGCTCCTTCTCCTTTATCCCAATACGAGGCTCGTAATGTCTCAATCAACTTTCCCTTTCCCAATAATGCCTCGTTTCATAATGCCACGCTCAGAATTCCCCAGTCATTCTACCTTCGCATCATGCCACTTGGTGCTTCCATTACATACGGTGATCCGGCTGAACCAGCCAGCATGGGTCGAGGATATAGGAAGTTCATCAGGGATTACCTGCGGTTCCGTGGCTGGAAAGTGAATATGGTGGGAAGTAGGAGATTTGGACAGTTTGCTGATAACGTATGTTTTCACTTTTCTGGAGATACTTGCCTAGGCACACTCATACCCCATCTGCAAAACAATGCTAATAATAATATACATAATAGGATGTCGAAGGCTGGCCGGGTTATGTTTTAACGAACATCACACAAAAGGCAGCAATCGCTGTCCCTAAGTACAAACCCAACGTAATCCTGCTCAACGCCGGAACAAACGATGCGACAACGAATAAGGATATCGAAAACGCTGGAAATCGAATGAGGACTTTGTTACAGACGTGTTTTGACCTATCCCCTGGCGTTGTCGTTATCCTGTCTACTCTGATACCGAATAGGCATGCCCCTGATAATGTCAATACACTGAACGGCTACTACCGTGATCTGGTATTGGAATTCTTGGGCAATGGCCAAAAGATCCAGTTAGCTGACATGGATGATGGGTTTATTACTCTTGACCACATTATGTCGGACGGCACGCACCCGACGATAGAGGGACAGCGCCGAATGGCCTCGGTTTGGGCCGCAGCCATCGAGGAGGTCGAAGCACAGGACAATTGGTTACAGGCTCCGTCAACTAACGTTGATTTCGATGATGCCACCTCCGGTAGCCAATGCGACAAGGAGTACAATAGTGGAGCGCAAGATCCACGGAATGGCATGCAGGTTCTTCGGGGCAACTCACCTTTAATCGTCAACGATGGTACCTACGTGCACAGGTCTATGCCTATGGGCGAAATTTGGAACAGCAATCTTATCCTGTTCCCGCCTACTGACGAAGCACCTACTGCATATGCTCTTCAAGCGGTAAACCTAGGTGGTGCCCCCCGAGGTGGGGAGCTGGACGACATCGTTGTGGTTCAGAATGGCAGAATATTTGAGGATCTCCCATATGTACATCTTTACATCAACCAGGGAGATGGCACATTCAAATTGGCTGTTGGAGCTTTTTCCATGGTCGAAGGCCATTGTATTGTCCGAGGTTCGTGGTGTGCTGTTTTCTCGATATTGTTCTTGAAGCTAACACGAGTGCAGGGATACGCTGGGGTGATGTGGTAAGAGAGACTGGTAGTAGCACGCCTCTAAGTCGACAAGGTAGACTGACTCTAGAGATTTAGAACAACGACGGTCTTGACGATTTCATATGTATAGACCCGTCCGGAAATATGTGAGGGACTTTTTTGAACCCAATCCAACATATGTACTCTAGGATCTGATGAATTTGCAGGTATGTGTCCATCAACGAGGGTACCAATCCACCAAAGTGGCGAAGTGTTGGTAAAGTAAGTCACAACCCGTGTCTGTCACATGTGAGATGATTCCGAGAGTCTTTACTAACAGCCGTATTATCTAGTTCAAGAATGCCATTCCAGGATATCCTCAGGCCCGGGTTCGCCTCGGTGGTAGGTCATAACTACAAGTTTACATCTTCTTCAGCTGTGGTTTCCACTCGGAGCGCCAAACTAACTCTGCCATAGATATTGATGGAGATGGTAGACTAGACTACTGTGTCATAAACGACGACGGTAGTTTGCATTGTTGGCGTAATGCAGGCATACTGTCAGATTCAGCAGCGTACTGGCAAGACCTGGGAATAGTCTTCAGGACTTCACAAACTCTTCCTGACATTTCTATGATGCGATTTGGCAAGTCTGGCCTTTACCTAGTCCTAAGTAACTGCCGCATTATTTACTAATTATACATGAATAGTGGATATCAATGGAGACTTCCGTTCTGATGTGCTCTGGGTGGACGAAACAGGGCAGGTCAGAACCTGGATCAACCAACGCGGCACCAGTAAAAGTTTGGTTCCCTACTGGAATTATGCTGGCATTACACATGAGGGTATGCACGAGAATGTAGGGGGACAGCAAAATATCATGTTTGCCCGTGTCTGGTCGAATCGTCCCAGTACCTCGCGTTATAGTGTATGCCCCCTCCTCTCCTTCCTGCCAGCCTTGTTCACTGGTGTTGATGCTCTGGTGGTACCAATGCTAAGCTTGACAGTATCTCTATCTCAAAACTACGCTAGACGATATTTGGTCTATAAGCGCAAGAGCGTGGAAGAATCTTGGAAACGGCGGCACTACCCAGAAAGGTAATTCTTCAGGACTCATCAACAAACTTTCCCCATGTTCCACTGGCGGTGAAAATACTGACCTCTTACACTCTTAGGTGATGGAGCCCACTGGGGTGACATGACAGGGACCGGCAATGATGATTACGTTTGGATCTCCGCAGACGGCGAGGTCGTCATCTTCCCAAACACCAACACTCCTCCCGGCACCACCAATTACCCCAACTGGGGCACTCCCCAGACGCTAGATACGGGCATGGATCGAAAGGCCCTACATGTCGGAGACTGGAACAAGGACGGTAAGGCCGACATTATCGGGGTCGACAGAGAGACCGGTAGCCTGACGGTGTGGCTCACCAAGTACTCGGGTGGGACGTTCTTTTTCGAGAAGAGAACTAGCTCGAAGTCCTTCTGCAGGGAGGGTTGGGGGGTGGGTTTGTTCGATATCGGACACCATTTTGCCGATATCACGGGAAGTGGATGTGTCGATTACCTCTGCATGAAGCCTGATGGTACGACGACGGCCTGGCTGAACGACTGCAAATCAGATCTCTTTGATCTTAGAAGCGTCGGGCAGGTTAAATATAGCGAGAAGTTTGATCGAGCGAATCATAAATTTGCTGATGTCAATGGTGAGTCTTGCCCTATCCTCATGGTCTCATACTATTGTTGATAGTTTTGGTGGATAAATTAGGCGATGGTCGTGCCGACTTCATGTGGGTAGACAAGTTCAGTGGAGATGCTTCTGTCTGGATTAATGATGGAGAGCGCCCCGAAAGTGACCGTGGCAGTTTGGGTGGCAGTAAATTCAAGTGGGTGAGGAAAGGGAAGGTCTATGCTGGAAGCACTCGAGGCCAAAACTTACACTACCCGAACCTCGGTGGTGAAGGACGGGCTGACCAAGTCTCTGTCACGCCCAACACTGCTGAAGTACGTCTCTGTCTCCACATAATGACGTTCTGTTCATGTCTAACCTACGAGTTCCAGGGTTTTGTATCATTCAACACCTGCCCAGCAGGGGGGGATGATGGTGGCGTCGTTCCTCGAGACCCTTTCCTTCCAGATTATTTGGCCCAGCCTCAGTGTGGTATAAATATATGCAGGGTGGACGGCGTGGGATTTGATGGCTATTCCGGCGCCGATCCTTGTGGTGAGGATCCGTTCGCTGATGAGGGTGACGATGACGATGATGGTGATGCTATTAGGTTACTCAATATCACGTCACCAACGACGACGCCCCTGGTTAACAATACGGTACCGTACTGGACTAACCTAACCTCCCATGAGCTTATTACCACGGAATCAAGTCATTCGATTGATGCGCGCGCCAAAGGCAATGGAAATAGGGGCTTCAATATCACTTGGAGATATCTTGGGATTCTATACACTCTGAGGATATACGCCAGGCGTTATCCAGGATCTACACATCTTCATGATTCTACACGGGGGCCCGCGGCACGAAATATTGCTGTGAGGTAGGTATCCCCCTCAAATGTATTGTCTATATGGCTGTATCCCATGCTGACCTTTGAATAATCAGGATGCGAAGAAGGGCCGGATGTCGTTCGACCGATATTGAGGTGCTTGATAGCACGACACTCACTCGCCAGCAACTACTCAACTATTACGACACAGAGCATAACCCAGACGTGAGTTCTCCCCAATTTCCAAGTTGGCTAGATTAGAAGATAGAGGAGCAGCCCGGCTAACTCGACGCATACATAGCTACAAATTCTGCAAGACTTTTCTTATACAATTGCTTCAGGGATCTTGCCGGGTGGCGAGGATTCACAGTATAACGTCGTGCCGCCCCCAGTTATGCGTAATCAATCCCTCCTCTTCTTTATTTATCTTCTTCGAGCGCCTCGAACATGCTACTGTTCCCTTGCTTTGAACTATAAGATCTTCTCAATCCCGATGACATCTTGGAGGGCCATGTGCAGACACATCTTGGCACAAGTACTTGGCTAACTCTTTGTTCGATAGAAAACTACTATAACGCGCCTGTACTCCCACCGGGGCTGCCTAGAGCGGGAACGAGCCAAGAAATCAAGACCCCAGTGGAATATATGTACGATCAGATCGGCTCGTATGGAAATCGTGTGGGAATGGTCCTCTGCCAGAGGGATTTCAATCAGAGAAAAGGTAGAATCTTTAATCTGAATACTCAGGAAGGAGTAGGACAACAGATATCGCCCATGGCGCGGGATAGGTTTGACATGCTGCTGGAGCGATCTCTCACCAGCACGGTCGCCCAAGACGAGTTGTTCGAGGCCCTACGCCAGATCATTGGTGTGTTCCGCTATATCAACGACCCCACCATCCTGCCAATCGTCCGCATGAACCTCAATAATATACGGGACGCCGCGGACCGGATTGCGGCCACGGTCCCGCAGCTCTCTAACCTTGGCCGCCAGTTTGTCGAATTCTACCCGGCGTGGTACCAACAGGCGGCGCTGACGACCCGTACATGGGTGTCAGACCGAATCACTGATATCATTGCGAGGTATACGCGGGCTATCATGAGCGGCAACGCACCCGCGAACGCGTTGCAGATTCAGATGGATGTCAACAGCCTTTTCGATGATCTTCAGTACATAGTGTCACCATTCTAGATTGGCTGCTCCGTCTTGTTGAAAGAGGATTTAGTTAAGGAGGTACTTTATATTATTATATGGTTATGTTACATTGGTAATCGCTTCCTACTTTCTTATGTATATATTGATATAGAGATATACATAGATATATCCCTACCGACTCTTCTTTGTGCCGCTCATTATGATGTACAGCGCTCATTTTCTTGCTACTCCGACGTGCCTAGCGGGTTGTATGACCTCAATAATCCAGATTCCAGTTGTGAACTCGTTTCTCCATCTAACTCGAGTAGTGCAGGTGAATTTACAACCTAAATAGGGGTTCCAAGTTAGATCCTATGAGGAAGTCTCCCCTCCTACGTCTCCAGTTTCTAGACCAGTCTATTTGAGGTTTTACAGGAAAATAAATCTATGTTCTAATTGATTGATTGATTGATTGATTGATTGATTGATTGATTGATTGATGGTGTTTAACGTCGTAGGGACTATTCTGCGTTGAAGTTAGTCCGGGCCTCCGCAAGGGCACTGGGACGTGGCAAGGTGTCCACTACTAATTACTACTACATGTTCCATGTACATAGTTCATGGATTCAGGGCCAATTTCGATCTGACGATCAATCTCTATAAGTTCAAACGCAGAATTATCTTCTTTTTACCCCTAGCTCGTATCTACGCTGTGTATCATGGCATAGGCTCCTCACAAAAAGGATATACAGCTGGCGGCCTCTCAAAATCCCCCCCAAGATCCATGCGTTCATAATGCAGCGCATCATACCTAGTTGGCACACATCCAGCAGTCACGTACTGCCAACCCACATACTCATCCGTACAGCCTTCAACTTCGGGATATCGGCGATGCGGGTGGGTGTACTGGCCACCAGGCACATAATCCCCGTCGATCATGACGATGACGGGCCAATCCGTGCGGCCGGCGCCGCTGGCTTTGGCGGCAGAATATCGCTTGAGCGTATCAAGGCACTTCTGGTCGACGTAGAGACAGTACGTGAACCGTGGGAGAAGGGTGCTTTCGTGAGTCGCCCAAAACGCGCTCTGTCTCGCGATGGTGGCTGCCTCGGAGAGCTCTCTAGAGACGCCGTGCTGGTCTCTCCACTGTACGAAGCGTTCGCGCACCTGCTGTTTGGAAGCGCCGTTCAGGGTCTCCTCGTCCTCGACGACGGTCCATTGCGCATACTGCTCCAGCAGATGATCACGACCGTAGTACTCTAGCGTACTGTGCACTTGCTCCTTGAAAGCCTCCATATAGCGATTCCATGCTTCATCGTCGCCGTAAGCGCAACGGTAGACGAGGAACCCCCATGTCTCGAACCCAGTGTCGCGCATGAAACGCGCGGTGGTCCCCATGGTGCTGTTCCAGTCGAACTCGTCAGTGAGGCCGGAGAGCTCCATGGTAGACATTTCGATGTCGGTAGAAGCTGCGGCCTTCTGAGAGGGTCTGTTGAATGATGAATTGAAGGAGATTGATGAAATGGCTCCTCGTTTGATGGTCCGAGGGTGGGACTGAAAGAGTGCAGATGAGGGAGGAAAATAGATGGGCAGACGAGACGGCGTGCGATGAGGACCTGGTCTTGCGAAGGAGCGAGGAGCCTTTCTCATTACAGTTCCAAGCGACAGCCGCCAGTTACAGCATACTGAGGTAAGTGAGCGAATGGGCTGGGAGGACCTTTTGGAGGCCTTGTCTTATACAGATTGGCTCTTGTTTTTTAACTGTTGGTTCCGTACCTGCATACGAAAATGTGGGGAGTGGTCAAAAGAAGCGTTGCTTAGAAAGCCAGGATTTCAAATGCTGGCAGCTGCGAGAAAACACCCGCGCCACCGCTGCTATGAAATAGTGTTAATCGAAAGAAACTATAATTTATTCCTACAGATTATTTTCCAGAATTAGTTGTTCTTATTTGGATATTGGTAGCGAAGGGATTGTCAATTGGGTTGTATTGATGTTGTAGAGTGCAAGATTTAGCCCACCAAAGGAATCCACTGTGAGGGGTAATTGATATAACTAGCCACGCCGACCCCATTCCACCGCATCTCCTGCCATCTCAGCATCAGGTTATAAGAGAACGCTTGTCGGTAAAGACGAGCACATTGACGCGGCGTGACAAGAGTGAGTGTCTTTTTATTTGATATCGCTCAAGTGAGCTGGATGATGAGGACCACAACGCGAGAAAATGTGGTGAAGTTCTTCGTATTAAACGGGGTATGCATGTACGTTTTCCGGAGTTCGCAACTCGGCCAGCGCTCCCCGCTATCAAAGAAAGTCCTCAAATCGTTCAAAGAGTTCCCTTCAAGATATATACTCCCAAATCCATGTGACTGACAACACCGTAGAGTCGAGGGTTTTCGGTTACATCGGTTGGAGCCAATCACACCTCTGGTTACCACATCTGCAGCCGAAATCCGCAGAGTTCAAATCCCGTGCGGGTATATCCAACCACAAATTAAGTAGATTTTGCTTTACCCTTAGGGCATATATTAATAATTTATAAGGTAGATCCCCGGAGTTGGAGCTAACTTAGCTTACCCCCTATATCGCGTCACTCGCCGACATATCCTTTATTTTGACAAGTCAAACATAGACAAGAACAACAATACGATCAATATACTGAATTCTGCATGTCATCGCTTATATCTGACAGTTATACCTTATCAAAACTTGATACATTTGTCCTCATCAAACCCGAGGGATTGGGCAAAGTAGTAACCACGCTGATTAGTAACAACGCGCTTCCCAGTCTGTTCATCCACGTAATCACAATTGAAGTGCGTGTGGCCGAAAGCCCAAACCAAGACATCATCGCTTAGCCAGGCCGCACTGTTGCTCAGATCAGTGGCGAAGCCGGAACGGATTAGACTACCCTTGTGTTTTGGATCTGTCGTGCGCTCATCCAGGGTCGGACTATAGTGCGTTAAAACGATAATCCTATTCCCGCGTAGTGATATAACTTGTTCATTAAGCCATTTCAACTCCTCTTCGAACATAGCGTTGTGATTCTCCACCGTCCAATTCTCGGTTCGATAGAAGTCGTTGATGCCAAAGCTTACCGCTTCTATGGACTGGGCTGGCACCTGGGAGAACAGCGTACATCCAACGATAGCAACGCTCTCCCCAGTTTCTGCTTCTAGGTGGTAAACGGTGCGATCCAGTAGGACCAACTTTCCCAGACTAGTTGACGACTGCCGCTCCTGTGAAATCTGGCGCTCGAATCCGCGAATTGCCTTTTTCGTAGCATCCCACGTAGAATGCCACGGTTCATGATTACCGAGAACTAGGAAGATTGTCTGGAATTTCAACAGATGCCGCCGTAGAAAGTCGAAGTACTCTTGTTGGTGGAACATGTAACCAACATCTCCCAGCAAGGCTAGATGTGGTGCTTTGGGGGTGATTTCAAAAACGTCATATGTCCTCGGGCTCTCCAAGTGGATGTCTGAGATGATTTGCACGTTTGCCATAGCGAGGAGGCGGGGTCCCAAGGCAAAAGCTCCTGTTCGCGCTAGAGTGGTCGAAGGGAGGGTGCAATTTCATGCGCGAGATCAATGCAGTTATGTTGGGCATGTTTCGTTGTTGCAATATACATATCTAGATATCTATGTTTAAGATACTAACCGTAACTTTATATTCTTAAATCCAATCCTAGCTCTAGCGTCGTCACGTGACAGTCATTTTCTATCCCGAAATGGGTGTTTCTATCAGCTCTTTAACATTTTATTTTTACTGTATCAAGATACCACCATGCCAAAAACCCGTACATCCTAGCCGGGATGTCTGCTCGCTCTTTCAATTCAATTATAAATAATCAATTTATCTTCCCAAACTATCTAAGTATAAAAGAGTATTAAAGAATTAGTACATTAAGCCCACGGGTTGTACTTACGCTTACCCCCCGACCCCGGGTGCCTGCTCACGGATCCTTGACATGGGTCGGGGGTTTAAAGCCCTGGGGAGAAAAAAGGTGGACTAGTATCAATCAAGGACGGTGGCATGATTCAGCTGAGCCCTGGTGATCTGCCATCGAGAAATTATTGAGCTCACTGGTCGACTGATATGAACGCTTTCTTCGAAAGAGAAGTCCAAAGGTAAATATGTGTGCTGCTTTGGCCAGGAACGGCCGATCATCAGCGTCCTCCTCTCCTTCTACCTCAGTCATGCCATCCTGAGACAGGTGAACGTGGTAGTTCCTTGGTAAATACCGTCCAGGGTTCCATATATTCCAGAGGGCAGAGTTGAGGAACATGAGTGTCGACTCGAAAACGTAGAAGAACCACTCATACCGCAAGAGTGGGCTAAGGGTTTTTAGCGACTCGGGATCGTCGAGGTCCACGTTCGTATTGCCCACATGCTCGACCAAGCGATAGATAGATCGGATGGCAATGAAGACCATGCTGACGTAAAGAGTAATAAGAGGCGTTGACACTGCCTTTGCATGTACCTCGGCTTTTATACAGCGATAGTGAAATATGCCGGCGATGCCGATAAAAATAACGATGACACCGAGCTGTATTCCGATAGCGGCTAGTGTTAAGCTGCTGCCCAGGTGTTGTTGACTCGGTGCTGATGCCGGGTTGGAGGCCAGGGCTACCCCTAAGGAGTTCAATAGTTCAACGAGTGCCAGTAGGCCGCCAAACGTGGACAAGACCCTGCTAGGAGGAAGAGGTGCGAAGTATGGTACGTAGTAAAGTATTCGGCCGAGGATATGATAGTTGGCAAGTTCAAGAAGTGGTCTGAACAAACAAACTATTAGCTAGGTGATTCAACTAGGGGCACATGGCTTGATTTGGGTTGAATTTATGCTGTCACTTACGGGCATACATATATAAATACCTGGCTCAGGATGTAGGCAATCAAGACGTTCTTGCTAGTATAGATATAGTTGTATGCTCCGTATTCCCGCACCGCGTACCCAGCTGTGAACAAAACGGCGCAGAGTGGGTGCATTCCAAGCAGCTTCCAGCTTTTATAGCGACTAATGATCCGTGTTAGCAGGTCGGCACGAAGCCGAGAGGATTGCAATGATGAAAATGAAGACACACTTACTAGCACTGCCAGATGTGACCGATAGCCGAGACGCCATAAGCAACGACGAAAATAATAGGCGCCGCTTTGTTAGGAGCATAAATGTAGAGGCTACCGGGGACTGTTCAGAGCAGGACACGCTTAGTGACAATATCAAGGAAAGGGTATATGTCAAGGTCTGACTCCGTAAGAATAGCCGCTTACCAGGGTCTCCGTTTGCCATCTCAAGACAAGATGGGAAGCAAAGATAAGATGGATAAAGGTATTGTACTCTGAGTCCAGGGAGTGAAATAATAGTTGTACTTTGGCTAGGGTGGAACGGCGGTGATGCGATTGGAAGAACAATGGCTTTGGCGAAGCTGTGTTTTTTTTTTTTTTTTTTCACCCTCTATTTTTTTTATGTATATGTTACCATAACAAATATGCTGGTTTTTACTGGCAGAGGGGACTTTGTAAGGCAAGCGAAAAATATGTCGTTGGTGTCCAGGCTGCGCAAAGTATTAAATAACGATCCAGCGTGTTAGTGACACAACGTGACTCTTGATCCAATAGAGTTGCCAAGACGCGGCATCAGCCCCAGGATTCTCCACTCTCCAGAAATGGAAATAAAAATTCACGTCCCGGCCCCTCGGGCTCCGGTCTATGATTAAGTGTGATGTATATCGCGTTTGACGATTCAGTATACACGTAAGTCAAGGAAATATTGTCTAGGTATCTGGGAATTTGAAACATCATGCAACGTAGTCTAGTAACCAGATGCTTAGCAATGTCTAAGACAAGACAAGTGGACAACTAAACCGATTAAAGTGATTACAGCCTCGAACCTCGATAGAAGAGAACAAGTCCCTTCGTATTCCCGGAGGCTCGCTTAGTTAAACCATCCTTGTCTGGCAGACTAGGTATGGAAACCTAAATGCATGAACGGTCTTGGCTGCACCGAGGGCGCGATAGGCAGCAAGGGCACATAAAACACAGATTTAATTGGAGGTAATTTGATTGCCTCCCCTATACAGATGTGGTAGCCGCCACATCTCCAAAACCTGTCAAGGCAGCAGCCTTTCCCTAGTAGTCACGTCATCATGGGTGGATAGCCTACCGCATTCACTAAGATTATATTCACAACGCGCCGTTGGCGTGTAACGTAGACTTTAGCTGATTAAGGGCAATTTTCAACTATTTTCAGCCCTCGTACCAAATAAAAGACAGTTTCCCCAGTAGAATTTCCGGAAAATTATGCTTAATCAGGTACAGCCTACGTTACACACCAACGGCGCGTTGTGAATATAATCTTAGTGAATGCGGTACTTCCCACTTCGGTCACCACTCACCTGGTGGCCTTTCTAGATAGCTACAACCACAACAAGTCAGACAGTCAATCCAAGTCTCTGCGTATTACACAGAGAATACAACAAATTGCTCTGGATTGTCGTGTGTTAGGTTTTTGAGAGTACCACTTCAAACCCGTTTAAAGATTGAAGCTAGTAGTAATCCTAGAGGTCACTCGGGCGATACAGGGTAATCGTTATGGAGAGCTTATTAGAACTAGGCTTTGCAGGTTTCGCCTGCCATGGCATTTGGCAGATATTGAGAGAGTTACTGCGATTCGGCTGCTGAATGCTTCAGCGCCCCAAGATGACGGTTTCCCGAGCGTTTCTCTTATGCAACTGACCAAACCGATAGCCTATCTCCTTAACTCCGGCATCACCTGCTCTGTCGGAGATTAGCCCATTTCTCGAATGCTGCAGTCCCGGACCAGGCCAGCTTGCCGAGACGGAGGGTTGTGATTACATCGTAGCTCGAATTTTGACACCAGCCAGATATGTATACATTGGGAGGCCATTGCATTCGCTGAGGTGTTCTTGCCTTTTGTCCTTGGGGGTTATTCAACCGCTCGTTCAACGTTCACCTTTTCTAGCACTCCGTAACCTTTCCGAATTTGGATGCGATAATTGCAAGTCTTGTTCTAACCTAGGTTAGCGTCTTCGCCTGGCTCAATTTCTAGCAATCACCACGACGATTTCAAAGATGAGATCTCGAGGAATGAATGCCTGAGGTTGTTCAGCCTATGTGGAATCACCAAGTCTGTCAATGGGTTGGCTTTGGTCAAAAACATAAAGGGCCGCTATTACAAGGGCGAATGACTGAGCTTGGAATTGAAGCTATTTAGGTTACAATGATTAACTAGGGTTGTAGGAGCTCTTGACCAACAGTTGCTTCTTGGCCTTGGTGGCTTGACTCAACTCTATGTACAATTGGTCTTCCAGCCTGCAATGGCCTTTTGTAGGGCTAAAGCGCAAGGCGTACTGCACGTTCAACTTGTACGCGTGTAGCACCAAGACGAATCCAGATGCTACACTGCTTGTTGACATTGCAAGTGACGAGGGCGCAGACGTTTCCGAGTTCTACCAGTACTATCCCAATGCCCCTTGCAGGCTAATCTTCCAGAATCCCGAAGAAAAGACAGCAGTGGCTATGACACTGGGATATTCCAAACTACTTATGTCCGAATCTATGCTTCCGCTAGCAACACCCCGCTATATCCAGCATTCCCAGACACCAATATCATCACTACTACTAACACTCTACCTCTTTAGCTGTACCCAGCGGCATGGAATGGACTGAAGTCCAATTTAGTGCGCTGCTGGATGCTGCAGGGCTTGCAGTTATCAAGTTGTAGCTTGTTAGCTCTGAAGTAGAAAAACTCCTAGAGGCGGTCTTTAAATGAGTAGTTCTAGAATCCAAAATAAGAGTCCCATTCAGTACCAATTAGATGATAGAAAAGATAATTTCCTAAAATGCGTCGCATCAAGGCTCATTGAAGAGCATGGCGTTATCAGAGGTGCTGCCACAAAATGTCTTGGGCGTCGACCCTATCCTATAGACTTAACTCTTGTACAGTTGTTGATGATGCGTTTTGTATCGCGGTGGCTAAAATGGCTCATCAGCTGAAGGTTACACACTCGAGGCACTATAATCCTCCTGGCTGAGGTGTGGGCACAGCTTAGACACCGAGAGGCAGAGAGTGCAACCTCAACCAGGATGATGCTCAGCCACCTTTTAGGCCCCCCAAACATGCCCAGTCAGATGTCCAGTCAGATGTCCAGTCAAATGCCCAGTCAAATGCCCAGTCGGATGCCCGATGGAGAGAACTTGATACACCCAGAACACGTCTTGTAAGGGTTGGTAGGTAGGATCCAGTAATGGTTTCGTACCGTAGCAGGCAGGGGTCGGCCACCCCTTCGGGAGGAAATCGACACAACAAGCACCTATCCACTTGGAGGTTCCGACCTACACCTTCTTCTCTCTTTTACCCGCAGATTGCAGTGTTGTTATCGCAGATCGATGATCGCCGACATATAGAACTGGCGCTGGTGCGTGATTATTTAATGGGCCATGCAAAGTCAAGAGCCATATGATGGGTTGGAGGTGGCGTTACCTGAGAGGCACTGGGCACACGAACATGAGCAATCTGACCTGGCACCTTCAGCACACCGGCTAGAGACTTCTCTCCAAGAACCAAGGAGAAAATGTGGTCTGCCCCTCCGCTCGTTTTATATAATACTGGGTATTGTTATAATCTTCATCCTTGCGGCAATTGCTGGTGGTGTAGGAGGCGGCTTATCTTCGAAAAGCTCACACAACCAACATCAAGAAGATGCTACCAACAGTGACGGGAATAACCATACGAACGGAGGTAACTTGACTAACCCGACAAGCTATCATATTTTGCCGACGTCACATCTCTCAGCAACAAACTGGACAGATCCAGACGGATACACACATCGATTCATCTTCTTCCAAGACGGATACGGTGCCATCGTTGCACGTAGGTGGAACACCCAGAATCAGAGCTGGACTACGGACAACCTCACGGACATCTTTCAGACATCGCGTACGCCTATAAATCCATTGAGTCCATCTACTCCGATTGCTAGCATCTCTTTCAGTTACAATGAAATCAATAATACAAGGAACAAGATTCTGCTGTGGTATATAGCACCCGACAACACGATTGCCAGTGTCGAGGTACAAGACCTCGTGGATGCGCCGGAAGAGTGGACATTCAAAACACTAGATGGGGAGGTCATCGAGACGTATCCCGGATCACAACTCGCCGCGGCTTGGAATCGATGTTTGGACATCTGTGTGGGATATTGGGCTGTGGCGTACCAGAGACCCGGAGATGCCGGCATCAACGTCTTAAATGGGAGCGATAAGAGCCATGCATCTTTGGCGGTCGAGTCTGATCGTGTTGTCGCTGGCACGAGCCTGGCACTAACACCAGAGGTGCAAACCGATGGCGATTCCGTGGCACGACTTACATTGATGAGCGAAAGTCTTCTGTCTTCAGACTCTGGAAAGGCGCAAAAGTCAACATATGAGGCAGAGTGGTATCATGGTAAGCAGAAGCCATTGTGTCGCCGTCATTGATCCTCACTAGGCCCTTCAATTACCATGATTTTGGTCGCGCAACTTGAACCCGATACTGTCCCACTCGGGCTTGCTGAACTATAGCTGACCAAGCACAGATGGCGAACTCTTGTCTGGCACTACTTTACCTGCGCCATCTACAATGTTACAATTTTCGATAACCCTCTTGGATAACTTCAGGACAGTTGTCTTCCTTGCTCTGCTTCCCAATGGGACCGTAGCAGGGTCGTATTATCGAAGTCACTTCGTATCGATTCCAGCCGTTGACTTTCGTGGTGGCCCGTCTGATTTGAACTTTACAGCTATAGCAACGAGCGAGGAGGCTATGTTTTACGGGATATCGAATGATGAAATCCATCAATACTCCGTTGATCACACCGATCCAACTGTTTTCCAATATATCGATACCATATTCCCTTGAAAGGAGATATGGGGGAAAATAATTGAATGTCATTCACAGTGCTCTTTATTCGTTATGGTCTTCCTGTTTCTGTTCGCCTACTGCTTCATTTGGGGGGGGGGGTCAAAAATAGCTGTTATACTGCCTACGCCAGATTAATGGTGTGACGTTATAGTCAAACCATCTCGCTGATTTACCTCTATTCACCCGATATTGCCAATTAGCCAATGCTGGCCTAGGCAGCGGGGCCGGCGGGATTTGAGCTTGGCCATAGTTCCAACATCTTCAGCAGAAACAAACACATTCACTTCCGAAGAAGGTGCCTTATAATTCAAGCATCGTAGCAACGAATCCATGTGCCTTCCAAGAGGTCAGAACGAAACCAAGCGTTTGCCTTTGCGAAAATGGACGTTAGAATATTCGACTTGCTGTGTATGAACTGTTTTCTGCTTTTATGAGAAGTCTCTTAACTATCTAGTGATAATAAGCACTAGTCATGACCGCTGACTGTCGCTCGACTTTTCCTCTTACGCGAGGTATCTAGCGCCTAGATCAACTAATCTAGTTCGAATACTGTTGAGAAGACAAGGATAGTTCTGTTGAAAGTGTATTCGGTCAAGGAGTCGCTTCACGTGCTATCACGGTAGGAGTAAGGAGTGCAAAGGAACACAAAAGGATTGTTCGTATAGATTTACGAGGGATCTCCCATGTCATTCATGAGATAACTTGGTTGACTGTAACGGTCACGTATTTCTCAATTCAATTGAGGTTACATACACTAACTCGCGAACAATCGTTCTAGCTGAATAAGTATTCAGGTCTATCTGTTGATTGCCGAGCGGCGGCTATAGTGATATCAGTGACCTTTATAACATCTGGCGGCCATCGTGTCATATCTAACTATCGCTCTTGTTATAACTACGCGTTTGCGTGTTATATTAATGAGCGAATGCAACAGACATGGTGGAAGCTAATATTGGCGCTGCACTATGCCCTACCTTGCAAGACGGTCTTAGCAATCAAGAGTTGCAACTGGAACATGTGGGCATATGCTATTATACGTAAATCATAACATGCAGCATAGCGGCACAGGGAGAGAGTATCCATGCAGGCAAAAGAAATTTGTCATCGGCAGACAGAGCTCAAACGGAACTAAAGAAGAATATACTATATAGTCTACTACCTTTGAAAATAGAACCGATTACGTCTTTCAACTAATCCTCTATTCAGAGGATGGTTGTGTATACCGAGGAAGGATGCTGCGAAGTCAGTTCCTCGTCTCATAGATAATTATCAGCCCATTTGAGCCTGCCCGGAAATTTTCCGACTGAGTCGTGACATTAACTTCGTCTGGGGTCTTTCACAGACATATTTCGCATTGCACCTTCCCTAGGTAAGGAAAGAGCGCCGTAAGAACGTAACTAGATCGTGAAAATTCAAGTCTTTGAACTGGAAAGGGACAGAATGCATGGCAACAGATACCGCGTCCAGACATGTATCAACAATATACTATATCGGAGCGGAGGGCGGGAAACAGGAAGGAAAGAGTGATGGTGGAAATAAAAGAAAAAACAAGAACAGAAAAGAAAATTGGCATGGAAACATGACATCAAGTCAAGGATTTAACCAATAATGTGATAGCGTGTTCTGCATCACTTACTAAAGATGGCAATGGGCAGAGGATTCTGGTATCAAGAATATTTAGGAATGAAGCTAGAGTCTCTCGCCTTGGAGTTGAGGAAACATTTGCGGAGTTCTGTCTCCAAGTAAGACGTTGTAGCGAACATGTGATCTTCAATACTGCCAAGAGCCGAGCGCACACCTTAGGCTTGTATAATCTTAACTCAATTGAGAAGGTGTACCTAAGGGCATAAGGCACAGATACGACCTGTCTTATGCTTTGTTTCATGGAATATATATCCCCTTGCGTTTGGCCTTGGGCTTTGCATATCTACTGTGATATTTGTTACGTAAAGGAGTATACTCTGTGGGGTAGGTGTGTCGATCCCAAAATCTGGGGCCCCGGAGTTTCGTATGCCAACTTCGGGATGTACGTATCCATCATTGAAGCCAGTGAGTTGTTCACAGACATGTCATTCATAAGCTCATTTTCATTTCTTTGACGTTAGGATTGTCGATCTTCATAGCATTCGATGTACAGCCGGGTTCATGTCTTGCCATGAGACAGTGAACGCGATGTGTCATTTCACTTTTTGCGGGTTGAACAAGTGCTAGTCATTTAATAATGCGAAGAACACGGAGCAAGATTGGGAATCATATCACATGTGAATGCACGAAGTATGAGCCAGAGCCGTACGCACCGACCTCGGCCAGATGTCACGCATGTCCCGTGTTTCATGCAGTATTCCCATGATGGAGTATCGCAGAGACAGCGGGAGATACCATCTAATTAGGAACTGCTCTACGCAGCATCACACAATGTTTGAGGGCGATCTAACCCTCGGTGTACCCCAGCGTCGTAGTTGTTAGGTAAGTAGGCCCTTCATTTCGACTTCCTCGAGGACAGGGATATGGATATCCGGGGAAGCGGGGACCCCTGGCATAAAATATACCGCCGCCGACTTTATGACGGAGACTACGAACCTGTGGTAATTCTGTGTAAGGAACTGAGTGTAACATCTGGCCGAGGTTCGATGGCATCACGGGTTAAACGTTGTTCTCACATGTGAGTAACGATCGCTGTGCGATGGAGTTGTGGTACTGAGACGATCTCCCTCCACCGAGCATATAAAGGCCCCTATGACCTGCTCGACAATCGAAATGTTGCCATCGATACCTATCGACCAAAGACAATCTCAACATCTATATCTCATCAATCGCAAGGAATACGACACTTAGCAACCATGCAGTTCACTCTCGCCGCCCTCGTCACTCTCATCGCCGCCGTCTCGGCCCAGTCTTGGGAAGACATCCCCGCCTGCGCACAACCCTGTATTTTGGATGCCGTTGCAGAAGTGACGGACTGTGGTAGCACAGACTATGAGTGCATCTGTACGTCCATCTCAACTCAGTATCCCTACGTGACTATAACATTCCAACCGAGCAGTGCTAATGTAGCTGTCCCTTATCCTAGGCGCTGCCCGTCCCCAAGTCCAATCGGCGGCTACAGGTTGTGTTGTTAGCGCCTGTGGTGCAGCCGTTGCCCTCACTCAGGTCATTCCCGCCGTTAATGCTGCTTGCGATGCGTTGTAAACAAGTATTACTTAACACTGAGGGTAAGTTGATATGGGCTGGGCTGTTGATCCACATTCTTTCTTGATGTCCTCATGTTTAGAAATATACTAAACTAAAATTATGAAGGTAGACGGCGTCAGCTTTTTTGGTTCGACGTAGGAACAACACGGGTTTTCTCTTTACCCGGAGTTAAAATATTTACTTAGCCTCTACGGTCTCAATTGCTGCTAGTTGTCGAATCTCAGCCAAATTTGGAGGGAGTTAGAGCTGGAGGTTAGCATTAGGAGCCCGCAACTAGGTCCAGATTACCAATTCATCAATCACACTTGCGGTCATACTATAGAAGACGAATATGTGAAACAAAACTTACACTTCAACTGTGCTAGACTTTGAAATATGACTATCTTGCCCACTAACGAGGGCCCTCGTAGTCACACAGTAGGCTTTCTTGATATCAAACACGGCCTGTCTTATCTCTCCACGCAGTCTCATTCAAACCAGTTTCGCCGTATCGGCGAGCGCGTTCCCCTGAGCAACCTGTCTCGCTCCTCTCGCTCCTCCCATCGCCTTAATTGTTTCCCTAATGTGCATGTCATCTTCAAGAGTGATATTGACATTGACAGCCTCGACGTTTTGCTCTAAATACTTCAAAGTTTTTGTGCCCGGAATTGGGAACATGTCGGGCCCCTGAAACATGATCCAAGCTAGCGCAACCTGAGCGGGAGTGCAGTTCTTGGTTGCCGCCATCAAAGTAAACACCTTGGCAAGCTCCAGGTTCTTGTCGAAGTTCTCCGGGCTGAACCGAGGAAGTGCATGCCGCTTATCTTCCGGGCCTAGATCCTCAAAAGACTTGAACCTGCCAGAAAGAAATCCACGACCAAGAGGAGAATAGGCAACAGTGGCTACACCAAGCTCGCGGCAGGTTGCCAGCAGGTTCGTGCCCGCTTCTGTCTCTATGTCAAGTGTCCAAGGATTGTATTCAATCTGAACTGCCGTGACGTGATGGATGGCACAAGCGCGGCGGACAGTGTCCGAGCTTGGCTCAGATAACCCGATACACCTAATCTTGCCTTCCCTAAACGCGCGATACATATCAGGTCTGCTTAAAATCAAATTGCAGATCGCGATCACTTACTTTTTCAGCTCCACCAAGGCTTCCATAGTCTTCTCCACGGGAGTGACACGATCGAACCGGTGCACATAGAATAAGTCAATGACATCAACTCCAAGATTCTGAAGACTCTTTTCACAGCTGCGTCGACAGTTCTCGGGCGAACTATCAATCACGAAATTGGCCTTGCCATCTTCTCCCCACTCCACCCGAGCACCAAACTTGGTGGAGAGAAATACGTCCTTGCGTCTTTCTGGGTGCAGGTTAAACCACTTTCCAAGAAGAACTTCATTGTCTCCGTAGCCGGCTGCGGTGTCCCAGAAGGTAGCTCCGATCTCCCAAGCTCTGTCTAAGACCTTGAAACGTTCTTCATCAGACCTGATTTCAGGTTAGCACTGCTTCGATTCAATATACGTTTGGTTCGGGATGCTACTAACAGAGATGTTTCCACATAGCCAGTGCTGAGCTCCATCAAACCGAAGCCGATTCGAGGGACATGTGGCCCATTACGACCTAGTTGTTGAGTAGGAAGCTGTCGGGGAGACATGGCTGGTGATGTAAATGAGATGTTGGAAAATGTTTAGAGGTGCGGTGATGACTCTCGCAGTTTTCCATCTTCGCGATCATGAGAAAGTGTTTATGTATTCGGATTTCACATCCTACTATTCAGTGTCATATACAGATTTCGAGCAGCGGTTGCTCCAATATGACTTTCTATTCAAGCAACCTCGGATTCTCGCTTCTTTGATTGGCTGCGTTCACTCTCACGCTCCACCCTACGCTTAGACAAGATGCTTATTTCCAAGTGTTATCACATTTCTACCTTCACAGACCGATCAGACGTGCCGAAGAATAATTGCAGCTAGGGACATAACGGGCGGACTTAAGACAGCACATGCCGCAATGAGGGCGCGGATAGCCAGAACTTCCAATCTCGTCCATTAGTCCATTTAACCCTCTAACTAACACCCCATCAATAACCGGTCTCAATTGCAACAGATAAGAGGTGAGCTGCAACACGATGATCTCGGGTTTCGTATTTACGAGTGGTTATCTCCTTTCCTATCCTATGTCCACAACATGCCATGAGCGCAGCAGAGGGAATGCGCACATCAAACGTCAAGTCTTCTAGATTTACACAACAGATAACAAAGCAGTTACCACAGGAAATCGATCGTCGAAGGGACTAACATATGTGCTGTACCATGCTGGGTAGATGTGGGTGATAATTAAAGGGCTCTGTTCTTGACTATACAGTAAGACAGTCATTTACGATCGCCAAAAGTATCTGAAATCTGCTGCTTCCAATCTCCTGATAACCTATGAGTCTGTATAATACGAAATCGATTCACAGTTGCGGTATTGGTGATATGAGCTGGTCGACAAGCATAAGAGCAAACCATTCCGTTAGTTAGATTGCGCTAAACTGCTTGCAACATCAAGCACAGCTCGCTATAATTATAGAGGATAAGATCACTAAATGCACTATAAACATAGTGCTTAAGCCTTCAACGGCCAAGTATGCGATTTTGAGATCATTAGATGCAGCAACCCCAAATACACAATATTCATCTCATGCCTACATAATCGCCATTATATCCCTGCTAACTCCTTCTCACATGGAGTTATCACCGTCGATAGCGCCTCCTATTTCGTCTTATTACCGCTAGTCTCAGCTGCAACCAACGACGACACCGATGAGGTCGTTCAAGGTTCATCGAAACGAGGCCCTCACGACACTCCCTCGACCCATCTGAGGTGACTTCCTTGCAAGAAATACTTCGAACAACTTTCTCTTCTTTTCTAATGTCGCTAGCCAGGGTTAGTGCAAGGAGCATGAGGTATATGCCAGAGCTGGAATCAGACAGCCCGTCCGATCAGTGGAACTTATGTTTACCTTGTTCTTGATGCTGTTGGCATGAAGTAGGTCGTACGAGAATGGGCAGGTAGATGTACTTTCGGATTCGCTTTGTGGCTTAGGGCAAGAGATGAGGCAGAATCAGCCATTCGTGAGTGTAAATACAAAAGATTGAATCAAGGGATAATTACTGGAAGGGAGAAGGGGTTTTATGCAACTTAGCCACAGAATTCGTGAACTGAAATCAATTTTTGATTCCTAATTATATGTCATGCTATTATGGTCGTTATGGATACATCTACTCGCAATTTAACAGACAAACTAGTTAATTAGTTGTAACTATTTAAATTTAATTTAGTGAAAAGGAAAAGCCAGTCTATTTCAAGCTTCATAATGCAGAGCTACCAATTTGAGAATTTTGCGCACGACTGTCTCATTAGATGGTTTGCGCCTTGCTCTCTTGATCTCCCATCGCTCAATGTAAAGCTTCGACTGAAAGACCGCAAGATAACGAACCCAAGCATATTCAGCTGAAAACACATCAACGGCCCAGTGTTACAACACCAACGAGACTGCACGTAATGAAGTAATTTATTATAAATTACCCTTTTATGTAACCACAAGTAGCTATCAAGTTTAACCATCTCCGATCTCAACCTCCAACCTCAAGGTAACTATAAGAACAACAACAAGCCCACCTGCTACCAGACACTACACCCTAACTACTACTACAACATGAGATCATATCCGACATTCCATACACGGTGACACGTCCAAAGCAGCTCAGCGCGCTCAGCAACAGCACCAACCCGACACTCTCCCGGGTTACTATTCTGCGGGACCTCGGTACACAGAGAGGTGCCAAATCACCACAGTATGCGACCTCCAGCGACCGGCGCTGCAACGATAAACAGATGATCCACAGATAACACATCGTGGCGTGAATATATCAAGTGTGGCTGATCGCAGGTTTTAGGAGAAGGTCGCGTATACAACTGAGATGATATTTCAGTTAATCTGGGTCACTTAATAAATTTAGAGTCAAGTACTTGGAATCAACAAGGATGTGTCCAGCTTGGATTATGCCAAAGGTAAACGTAATCTAATACTGTTAGTCAAGTCATGGTATTGAAAGAGGGAATCTAGGAACGGGCGCAACGTGATCAAAGGAAGGAGCGCACCTATTTATCATCTGTATTGAGGGCTGGAAAGAATGCTCGGAGTATCGATATTATGCAATGAGGAGTCCATTTTACGTTAACTAGGTACCTATTCCTTAGTAGGTTGAGAATCAATGCAATCGAAGCATTTACATATTCGCATTACTACTTGTCAGAGTGTAGATGATGATCTCCCTCGTGCTACTCATGCTTCGTTTGCATCATGTGAGTAAGTACACCTTTTTACACGGGTGATAAGGAAGATTGCATGGAGAATGGTGTTCTTGTCCAGGTAGATGATTAACACCCAACGAAGCCCAGGAGATCTATTTACAGGTCTCACAGGTGGGATTCAGCAGCAAGGGGGGCAGGACGCGATGGGAATACTACAAGAGACGGAAGGCTCACAAAACCCTATTTACGGATATATTGGCAGATTGCTTTCATTCAGTCATGAAAGATGTGAATGAGTTGACAAGAGTGTCATGATCAACAGTGGTGCAAAGGGGTCTGCTGGTGAAGTATACATAGATTCCGGGAACCACACTGTGAAGCTTATGCACAATGAGGAAAGATAGTTATTGCGAAAAATGTGCTTTGATTCCTGTATCTATGTGCCGATCCTATGTGCGTTGTGTCAATGCCTAGCCACCTCCTCCCCAGTCCATCGGCATAACTCAGTCCTTCTACGGGAAGAAGAAACGGAGGCTAGGCACGTCTATGCTCTATCATGATTGATGAGTATGTTCGAAAATGGTATATGCAATGCGCCATGTAACGCCAGTCATGAATGTTCTTGTTCTAACTCTTCTTTCTCCTGTGCTTGGTTGACCGGCAAAGTCCCTTCCATGCACACGGAGACAGTTGGTCTAGAGATTGTCCTTATCGAGGTCATCCGCAGCCACCGCAATCTTGGCTGTTACGTCTTTGATCTATAGGAAGTGTCAATTGGACATCCGCGTGAATGAGTTGATGTAAGAGGGTAACTCACATATTTGTCATCAAAAATACTGAAGTGATGTCCATCCACGTCCACAACCTCTTTAATCCAGGTGCCTCCGTGATAGTTGTCCCAGCCAAGCAGCCGGTACTCACGCGCATGGTCAACAAAGGCTTGGCCATCCTCTTTCACGAGCTCCTTGGCGCGCATCAGAATTGTCGGGGGGATTTCGGCTTCGCGTCCCTTCCAGTCCGGCATGTCCCAGTGAGTGATCATCATGCGGGCGTGTGTCATGTTTAAGCCGACTTTCTCACGTAGAGGCATTGCCTTGAGCTCCTCGGGTGATTTCACTATGGGTTGTGCCGTCAGGTCGGGCATGTTGCGTAGGCCATAGAGGGACTTGGTATAGACGCTGTCAATGAAGATCATGCCCAGGATGGTGAACTTGGGCTTTGTTGAGTCAGCAGGTCGGTTGGCGAGCTGCCAGGCTACCTCGATAGAGAGAAGCCCCCCCAAAGACCAACCTACAGATGAAATGAGTGAATGAGTGCGTGAGTGCGTGAGTGAGTGAGCGGCGCACTGCAAATGCATGTGCTGAGTCTGGGCATGAAATCAGCAGGGTGGAATGGGAAACTCACCTCCGATGATGATCTCTCCCCCTTTGGGCAGGGCTGTTTCAAGAAGTTCGATATAGTGGCTTGCCATGCCCGAGATACCGCTTTCCCAGTAACCGCCCTCGTCAAGGCGCGCATTCTGGATGCCGTAGAGCGTGCGACCAATGGGGTATAGACAGTGGTAGGAGAAGGTTGTGCCACCGCCGTCATGCAGGAGGATAAGGGGCGCGGGCTGCTTGTCAAGCCATGGCGAAGTCGGGCCCTCGTAGATGAGGGCTGGATTCTCCAACATGGTTACTTCGGTGGAAATGGGATGGATCAAAGACAGGCGGTTTAGGATGGATCATGGATAGTGGCTTGTGTGAGTGACTAAGGTAAGATACCTACATGTAGGTAAGGTAAGTAAGTCCCTGACTACTAAGTAGATAGGAGGTAGATCATAGGTACAAGTAGGTGTACTTACCAGGTAGACACAAGTACTGTAAGTAAAAGGTGAAAGACTGTGTGGCCTCTATCACTTCCAACTGAGTTAATTGCCTCACGTTGGTTGGCGGCGCAACAGTTGAACGAACGCCGTGCTGGTGGTGCACGATTCAGATGCCACACAGTCAGAACAGTCAGAACAGTCAGAATATTCGGTGCTTTATTCACCCTCTCATTCGTCTATCACCTATTGCCTTGCCCCATAGTAAGATTGTTAGCGAAAGGAATCCTGCTCGGCCGTGTCCTGGATTGTCAGGGGAGAGTGCCCCGCATCGCAACTTCCCATCGCCGGGAGGTCTGTTTGCCTTCAATGCTAGTTGGCGGGGTAAGTCCCGCTACTTGCATAGAACGGATAGCTCAATACTCTCTCTATATTATCAGTCATCAATATTGGTATGCACCAACTGGTTGCATACTTACTTCAAGGACATGATAATAAATAGGTCCTGAGTTTTTCATGGCAATATTACATTCATGTCAGAGTTGTCTATAAATGACATGGAAGAAAACCCCGGTCTCTTTACATATATGTATGCCATGCTTGTATCACTCACACTAGCTTCTCTCCGTATTTTTTCAACTACTTTTCTCTCTCAAGTTTCCACACCAGGCCTCAGCAGGTAATAAATGAAGTTCCTGTCTCTACAGCATCTTAACAGCAATGATGACATGGTAAATTATTCTATTCTCCCAGCGGTGCTACCAAACCTCTCACTCAAATTCATCCGGCGAAAGCAGTTGACTGTCCAGGATTCGGCCCATGTGAGTTCTTTCAATCGTCTCGCAGTTTCGCCGAATCTTGGTAAGAAAGACCCTAAAGAATTGAACCGGGCTGCAGCTAAGTCCGGATTTGCCTCCCCTTCGGCCGGTATGGTCCAAGTAGACAAAGCCGTCCGTACCAATAATCTCACCCTCTTTAGCTTCTTCCCAAGCTGTCACAGTACTGCCCAACTGTAGTTTTATATATTTATTCTATTATTATATAAGGAAGGAAGTTCTAGTTTTTGCCCCTTATTCCCTTTTTTAACGTTATATATAATATTCCTTAGTTTATATTATATATTGGAAATTAAGCTTCCTTAATTTTATAATAATATTCCTCTCTTTTAAATATAATTAACTTTAATTATATAAGTTTAAATTTATTTATAATATAGTTATATAGTATATATATTATATTATTTATTTTAAGCTATACTTCTTTTTAAGGTAATATAGTGGTGCCTTATAACTTTATAGTAGAATTTTTTATTATATTAATTAATTATTTACTCTATATACTTTTTTATTTTTCCTTTTTCCTTCTTTACATTTATTTTATTACTTTTTTATAATTATAATACCTAGCTTTGTTTTTAGTTTTTTTTAAAAAAGGTTTTTTTAAATACTTTATTTATACCTCTTTTTATTTTTTTTCGTTTATTACTACTATTATTATACTAATATATACGCCTATTTTTATAGGTAAAAAGTTTTACCTTTATTACCTTTAAATTAACCTTAATGTATATTATAAAAAGGGTAATACTATTTAAGAAGTAATACTATTCCGCTTTATATATATATTTAAGGGCGGTATTTTTTTAACCCATTATATTTAATATAATAAATATTATAATTTATATAAATTAATATATTAATTATATTTTATTAATGTTTTATTTTTATTTTATAATTTCCTTTATTATTTTTAATTTTTAATTATATTTTTTTAAATAAATAATACTTTTAATAATTAAAAATGCTTATAATTTAAATTTACTTTTATTTTAATATATTAATTTTTAATATATTATTAATATTACTATTATTATTATTAATTTAATTATATTATATTAATATATATATTTATTAATATTATATTATAAAGTTATTACTTTAATTATTAATTTTACCTTTATATTTAAAAATGTAAAAAAGGAAGTTTATAAAGTATATATATTTATAAATATTAAAAAAAATAAAGATAATATATATTACCTTTATATAATTATTTCCTTAATATTTATTAATATTTTTTCTATTTTTTAAAAGGATTATATTATTTATAATATTTATTTTAACTATTATTATTAACTTATCCTTACTTTATAGCTATATCCTTACTTTAGTAATAAAGAAGAAGTTTATATTTAGGAAAACTTTTAATTATTTTATTTTTAACTTAAAAATATAGTTGTTATAATTTAACATTTTATTAAAAAGAATTTTTATAATTCTTTTTTAATAAATTTTTACCTTTATCCTTTTATTTTTTATTTTTATTATCTTTTTATTATAATAACATTAATATTTTAATTTAAAATTCTTTATTATTTAATTTTATAGCTATAAGGTTTAATAATAATAAAGTTATTAAAATTTTTAACTCTTTTCCCTTTACCCTTTAAATAATTTAATTTTAAATTAATATAGCTATAATTAAAAAAAGTATAAGTTTAATTTAATAATATAGGTTTTAATTTTATTAACCTTTATTATTCTTTTTTTAATTCCTTTATATTTATTTAATTTTACTTTAGTTTTTTTTTTTTTTTTTTTAATTTAATTTAGTTTAATTTAATCTAGTTTTAATTTAAATAGTGCTTTAGCATTTAACTACTTTATTCTTACTATTTATAATTCTTTAATTTACCTTTATTATAATAATAAATTTTTAATCTTTTTTTTTTTTAATAAATTTTTAAAATAACTCTTCTCTTTTTTATATAAATCTATAATTTTTCTTTATATCCCCTTTTATATATAGCTTATATTTTATTACTTATACCTTTACTTTAATAAATGTATAATTTTTTATAATTATTTTATTTAAAATATCTTTAATTAATATAATAATCCTAGTTTAAAAGGATTAAAATAATAAAATATTATTAATTTATTTTTATAACTTTTAAAGTTTATTATTAGTTTTTAAATTAATTAATAAGGGGTTAATTATTTAATTTTATATTTAAATCTTATATTCTTTTTTCTTTTACTATTTAAGATTTTTTTAAATAACTATTTTATTTCTTTAATTCTATTATTATTTTATAAAATTATCCTCTTTACTTTATTATTATATAATTTATTTAAAGCTAACTATTTTAAAAGGCCTTCTTTTATTAAATATATTAATAATATATAAAATATTAAAAATA